>NC_048598.1:60709104-61044104 GCF_003668045.3 Cricetulus griseus
TCGCTGCGGGGCCGCGTTAGAACTGCGCTAAATCTATCTCCACCCCTAGAAGACAAAGAACCAATCCCTGGCAAGCGATCGTCCTTGAAGGACGCAAGAGTCAACCAATGACGAAGCTAGGAGGACAGCCATTTTGCCCACTTGTGAAAGAACCACCTTTTCCCACGAGTAGGACCCTGAGGTAGTCGAGTTCCGGGAGATTTTAATCACTGGGGATATGGAAACAACTATATTTCTTCAGAGAATATTTGTAGAGGTTCTAAGGATGAAATGAGAATTTTTGTCCTTCATGTAGGAGATGTGGGAAGGCTTTAAACATGAGGCTCCTCCCCTTAGCGGTAAAGGATTGCAAGCGGAACACCTGGTTTCTCCAGTCTTAGTGGTGGAGAGCAGGACTACTGAGCACTTTGACTTATGGAACTACAGTTCCCAAGATGCTTTGCGAACCCCCATAACAATTTTCTCCACTTGCTTCCTGTTGCGTCTCATGGGAATTGTAGTTCTTGAAAGGTTACGGTGTGCCCCTCTTCTCCAAATGGGTAGGGAAACCTTTTGAATAATTTGGACTTATGAATGAGGTCGCAAAGTTGTAGTCCGGTCTTCTAGCCTCATTGAAGGAGGAGAGAAAATATAAAAGAAGGATGGGGAGTTTTCTCAGGACATCACAGGGTTTTATAGTGCTGGTATTTTAACTCTCCCACTTTCAGGTCATCCCAACGTCACTTCCGCTTAGGTGCCTACACTTGCAAAAAGCTTGGCGGGAGTTGGAGGTTCTAAAGCTAGTGCACCCGTTTTGTCGGTCTGGGAGTACTGTGTAGGCCAAAGGATTGGAAAGTGAATATACCGGGCTTGGTGCCTCATGCCTATCACAGCAGGAAGCCGAAAGATCGCCGTGAGTTGACAGCCTGCCGTACAGAGTGAGTTTTAGAATAGCTGGGACTACAGAATTGACTTTGTCTAAAATAAACACACACACAAGAGAAATGTGGAATGTCATGGGTGTAATTCCCGAGCCCCTAATGTGATTTCCTATCCTGTTTTTTATTCCTGCGGACCCAATGTTTCTTATCAGATCCGCTCACTAGTAGATTGCACCTCTCTTGAGTTTTTAGAGGACACTTTAATAATTTGCTTTAAACCGGGCGTTGGTGGCACATACCTTTAATCCCAGCACTCGGGAGGCAGAGGCAGGTGGATCTCTGTGAGTTCGAGACCAGCCTCATCTACAAGAGCTAGTTCCAGGACAGCCTCCAAAGCCACAGAGAAACCCTGTCTCGAAAAACAAAAACAAAAACAAAAAAAAAAAAAAAAATTAGCCTTTAGCCACTGTACGTGACGCAGCGTGGGTTTGTTTCCTTAGTTTGAGCTAATTCCTTCTGTTCAAACACTCTACAGAAGTTGCCTTTGAAGGAACAAAGCTCGGGTTGTTAGACTAATGGAATGGTCCCGAGTAACCCTTCCATAATATTAAGTGGCGACCAGGTGACACTTGTAATACTCCAATGACAAAAAGGCATCATCAAAAAAGCCTTCAGAATTCACAACCTAGTAAGCTTATTAAATGAGGCATACCAGATTGATCACCTCAAGCCTGAAGCTACTCAAAGTCTCTTCCATGGTTTTTAAGGAGACTTAGCCTTACAACTTTTCTTGTAAATATTTATTGAACACTGAGACTAGGTAGTGAGTATACCAGACTTAAAGGGTTCAATAGTGCACACAAAGGTTTTGTTTTGTTTTGTTTTGTTTTTTAGGAGTGAGGAAGAGAAAGATTAAACAAAATTAATGTTACTTGGTCTTTTAATATCTCCCTAAATCCATCCTCTTCATACTCATGTTTTGTGTGTTGGTTTGGTTTTCTCTTTGTTTTCTACTTTTAGATTTAAAAACCGTGTTTGTCTATTTCCATTATTTTTACAGAAGTATTGCCAAGTCTATGTCCAGTACTGATAAGAGGTGTTTGTACTCCACATAGATGAAACACCTAACTAGTGCAATCCTAGATGAAGAAATATATCAGTAACTTGTAGAAAGCCAGCACAGTCTTACTTTCTGTTTGTTAAGAAAAAAAAAGTCTTTGCTTTTTAATGTAATACTTCTGCATGTGTGAGTGCATGCATGTGTGTTAATGAACGCATCACTTCCTGAAGAACAGGCATGGTAAGCAGAAAGCCCCGTTGGGCTACTTCATTCCCATCGTGAAGTTAGAATATCCAGTGATGTTTAAGTATTAGGATCCCTAAAAGCTTAATTGGTTTTTATTCCCCATACCTCTTCCAGAGTAAATCAAGTCAATTAGTAGTAATAATGACAATCATATTACTATTTTGTCTGAGCCAAAAATGGGTTTAGTGTGTTTACATATTTCCTTGACACATATGTGATTTTTTGTTGTTGTTGTTTTTGATTTTTGGTTTTGAGACAGGCTTTTTCTGTGTAACAGTCCTGGCTGTTCTGGAACTGGCTTTGTAGACCAGGTTAGCCTTGAACTCACAAGGACCTGCCTGTGTCTGCCTCAGAGGGTGCTGGGATTAAAGATGTGCACCACTACACCTGGCTGAGACTGTCTGTCCTTAGTTGACACTTTGTGAGCATTCCTAGAATGTGTTGATTGCTTTGACTAGACCATCCCAGTTTGTTACCTTGCAGACTTTAACATGTCTAAATGGGTGCTGCCAAAACCCAGCTCTGAGGTTTTTTTTTTTTTTTTGAGTGCTGGAGATAGACTGAGGGCCTTGCATTAGCTACCTATGTGCTCTATCACTGTGTTACATCCTCAGCCTTGGTATTGTTTAATAACTGAAGAAAAGCTGGGAGGTGGTGGCTTACACCTTTAATCCCAACACTCGGGAGGCAAAGGCAGGTGGATCTCTGTGAGTTCAAAGCCAACCTGGTCTACAGAGTGAGTTCCAGGACAGCATCCAAAGTCACAGAGAAACCCTGTCTTGAACCTCCCCTCCCCTCCAAAAAAAAAAAAAAAAAAAAAAAAAAAAAAAAAAAAAAAAAACCTGAAGAAACTGGGGCCTCAGTAAGTGCAATAAGACTTTGAAGTCTGAACCCTTAGTCAAGGCAGTTTGAGACTGAGATACATATCTCGGTCTTTGATTTTCTTTTTCAGCCCTAAACCATTGCTTCTCACATGTTTATGAATCATGGAGTGCTGGTTTCCTATGTCATCAGAGTGCTGGGAATAAAGGCATTCACCACCATGCACAGCAGAAAAACACTATTTTTGTTTTGTTTTATTTTTTAAAGATTTATTTATTCTATGTGTTATGAGTGCACGTATGTATGTATGCCACATACATGCCTGTAAGAAGGCATTGGATTTCCTGAAACTAAAGTTCCAAATGGTTGTGAGCAACCATGTAGCTGCTGGGAATCCAACCTGGGTTCTCAGCAAAAGCATCAAGTTTTCTTAACCACTGACCCATTGCTCCAGAATCTCAGCAGGAAGACCTGTTTTAATGAAATGCTACTGTTTTATTTAAAACTCAATAGTTGACTGTGACAGTATCACTGTTACTTTTTATGGCTCCCTGTAGTCCAGAGTGTAGCTTAAATATTACCTGTTTCTTGCTAATGACTGTTTCCAGTTTCCAGTTAGGAAATTTTTTTATTACCATAGTGAAAGCATATAACAAAATCTGCCATCTTAAGTATTCTTAAGTGTAGAATTAATTACAGTGTATTAACCATTTGAACCTTGTTCTGTTTAACTTAATGTCTCCAGAATTCATTCATATAGGATGTGGTAGGATTTCCTTTGCAGTGCTGAATCCCTGATACTTTTCATGAATTTATCTATTGGTAGACGTTTAGGTTGCTTTTCTCTCTTGGCTTTCATGGCCAGTGCTGCAACTAACATGGGTGTGCAGAGTCTTTGTATATGTGTGTACATAAACTAAATTGTAAATTCTGTATGGAGATTAGAGCTTAACTGTGTAGTCAATTCTCTATTACTAATTGGGGCCAGAGAAGGTCATTGGGCTTGGCAGCAGGAATTTTAACTACTGGGCCATCTCACCTGCCCAACTTTTTGAATGCATGTTTAGCTGTAGAGCCTCTGTAATTCCTAATTGTTTTCCAGAAGAAATATTTCCATTTTCTTTACTCTTTGAGAGAACCTGTTTCCCATTTATTTGTGTGTTCGTGTATGTGTGGTATACAACTGCACTCCCTTGTGTGGGGTGCGTGTGGAGACGAGACTTTTATTCTTTCATGCCTTCGCCAATCTCCAACACATTTTTTACACAGTGTCTCTCACCAAACCTGAGGCTTCTAGTATCAGTTAGGCTAGCTGGCTTGGGAGCTGCCAGGACACTGTGGTCTTTGACATACTCCATCCCACCCCAGTGCTTGGGTTACAGTTTGCTTTTATATGGGTTCTGGAGGTCTGAATTCATGTCCTCAGTCTTGTACAGCAAACATGTTACCCACTGAACCATGGCCTCAGCCCCCCATTTTCCATCTCTTTACTCTGTCTAATCTGGTTGTAAAGTGATAACTTATTAATGCAATTTGTATCTATTTGAATCCCTCTGATCCTGAGTATGATATATATATATATATATATATATATATATATATATATATATATGTTTCTTGTAAGTAACCTGTTGCTGTCCTTGCATCATAATTTTAAAGAATTTTAGTTTTTTTTTTTTTTAGTTTGTCACCTATTTAGGGAATCTTTACTCACATTGAAAACTTTCTTTTTAACTTTTAAATGCTGTTTTTCCCAAAATGAGTTTAAATTATTTTAGTGTTCAATTTTAACAGTGATATCAAAAGTAGTTTCCCTTCTCCAGTGAACAAAAAATCTATTGTTAAATTTTTTCCATATTTTGTAGTTACTTGTATTATTCTTTGGTATAATGAACAAAACTGGGATTATTTTGTAAAGTGCTAGGATTTAACATGTGGCTTCTGCTTTCTATCACTGAACTAGCTTTTAGTCATGTTTTGTTTTTGTTTTTAGATGATCCTCAAGTAGCTCAGGATAGTGTTGAACTCTCTATGTGTCGGAGGCTGACCTTAAACTCCTGGTTTTCCTGCCTCTACCTCTCTAGTGTTGGGATTAAAGGCAGATGATAAGCACTCCTTAAATATTGTCAGATGAGTGATCTGGGAGCAATGTTGTAGAATGGGAAAGTTCAGACTTTTACATCAGACCAGTCTAAGTCCTGGACTGGGTATCATTAATAGCTCAGAATGAATTTTAATATGCAGATAACAGTATTTTGTAGGCCAGTGAAATGGCATAGTGGATAAGGGCACTTACTGCGAAGGCTGAGGATCTGGGATTAGTGGAAAGACAGTTGCCCCCAAATGTTCACAGATGTTTGGTGCTCTCAAGAACACACCACTGGAAAAATAAATATAAAAATAAAACAAAAAAACCCCAAAACTATATACTTTGTAAGTTGCTTTGAGAATTACAGGTTTTATAAAATTCCTTAGCATAGTGCGTCCATGGAAGAGATTATCCTATAAGTGGGAATTGGTGTGGTATTGATGGTATATTGGTGAGCATAACTGCCTTCCAATAAATGGGAGTTATTTTATCATTCTTCTGAAAAAAGTTGCCTATGGATGAAAGGTATCTTAGCTTTTAAAGTAATTGATATTTGATATGCTAGCTTAGGAAGCCTTATGATAAGTGAGTCAGAAAATATTATGTAATTCTATGTTTATTGTAATCGATATACTATTTTATAATATTAAATTTTGTAAATTAAACATTCCAATTTATTAAATTTAGCCTTTGGTTTACTGATGACCTATAAATATAGTTATATCCGGTTTGGAGGATAGCTTAGCTATTAAGAGCACTGGCTCTAATCTTAATTACTCTGCAAAATGCACTAATTTATTTGTTTGAATTTAGTATATACTTTCTGTATACTACAGTGACTTCTACATGTAAGCATGCACAGCACTGTACTAGTCTCTTAATTCTCACCCTGCTGCATTTCTCAAGAACTCTAGTTACACACTAATTGCACACTAGCACTGTGCATGCTTACAGCCACAATTTATATCTTCTCATCCTTGGCTCCTGTTTTACCATGGTCCTCCTGACCTTTGAAACTTTATTTTTATTTATTGGTTAATTTTCTTTTTTCAGGCAGGATTTCTCTATGTAGCCCTGGCTGTCCTGGAACTCACTTTTTAGACCAGGCTGGTACTGAACTCAGAGATCTGCCTGCCTCTACCTCCCCAGTGCTGGGAATAAAGGCATGTGCACTACCACACCCAGCCTGTCCTTTGCAACTTTAATGAGAAGAATAATAGTGAACACTCAGTGCCAGGCACTTCTGGGTGTTTAATATTAGTAAACAAAACAGAAAGAAATCTTGAGTTGCTAGATTCATCTACTTCATAGGCTGATGAAGCAGGCAGACCCCAAATTCAAGGTCAGCATAGTTGACTTAGTCAGACCCTGTATTGAAATAAAAAGTAAAAGGAAGACTGTAGATACAGCTCACTGGTAGAGAGCCTGTTTAGCATACACAAGGAAGGCCTTTTCTTCTTGGTTCGTCCTCACTACGAAAAAAGCAAAAAGCCCAGTAAACCTCTGCCTTCATGAAGCTATATTCACATTAAGAGAAACAGAATAAACAGCAAAAGATGTTAATTATATAGTACTTTGTAAGCTGATAGAGGCTATCAGGTAGAAAAAAAAAAGTGAGGCAGGCTAGAGCTATGGGGAGTTAGAATTTAAAGAGGGTGGCTAAGTTACTTATTGGTAAAATGACCAATTAGAAGAATGTGAAGGACACCAGGGAGGCAGTCATACAGGCATCTGGGGGTAGAATGATATTCAGACAGATCATCTAGTGCCAAGTTGTGACCTGAAAGTACAAGAACATTAGCATGATAAAAATAGGTAAGTGATGGAGAGGTGATGGCAGTGGGGGACAGATGGTGTAAGAGATTGAAAGCCAGTAGTGGGACTGAGATATGAGTAAAGGCAAGAACTATTCTCAGAAATGGCACCATCAAATGGTGCTTTTTAGAGTACCTCACTGGCTGTTGTATTGAAAGAAGGATTAAGGCAAAGGTGGACACAGGCAATTTTAATATACAGTTAAATTTCCCTAGAAGTTCTGACTAGAGACAGTGATGGCTCAGATCAGGCAAGTAGATCTGTAAATGATTAGAAATGGTGATATTCTGGATATAATTAGAATGTAGAGTCAACAGGAGTTGCTGGTGGATGGGTGTGCAATTTTAGACAGAATGGCGTGTGAGTAGTACCTGGATGGATACAATGAATAAGGCCATAAATGAAACAAAGATTAGGGCAGAGAGTTAGAATTCTATTTTGGAAACTTTGAGATGCCTATTAGCCAGGTAGAGATGTCTAGTTAGATAAGTGAATCTGAAGTTTAAGAGTGTTCCTCATATATAGATGTGGAAGTTGTTGTCTCAGAAATAATATTTAAAACCATGAGTAAGATAACAGGCAGGAATAAAGAAAGCTACTAGGAACCGAGCTCTGGTCCATCTGCCATAAAAGTAGACCAGAAGTGAATTTTAGACTTGGGAGAATTAAGCAGTAAGGTGGGATGAGAACTGTGAGGATTCTGTGTTCTAGAATCCAGTGAAACTAGGATGAAATGAGGAGGGTGGTGCAATGGAAGGATCATAAGACGAGGACTCATAATTCCTTTCCTGTGTCTTCCTTTTCTTCCCAAGCCAGGGTTTTTGTATGTGCTGTACTTCTTCCAAGAACTCTTTTTGATCCCTTCTGCTTTGTTAGTAAGTTTATTATCCAGCTTCAATTTTAATATATAATATACATATTAACATATTAAATAACATGCATATAATATATTAAAATATATAAAGGATATATATTTTTTTTGGGGTGGGGGAGGGGGGTTCGAGACAGGGTTTCTCTGTAGCTTTGGAGGCTGTCCTGGAAGTAGCTCTTGTAGACCAGGCTGGTTTTGAACTCACAGAGATCCTCCTACCTCTGCCTCCCGAGTGCTGGGACTAAAGGCGTGCACCACCACCACTCCCTGGTTTATATATTCTTCTAAATCCCCAGATCTAAGAAAACAAGTCCCTGTTCTATCTTAGCTTAATACCAAGTACTTCCCTATAGAAAATTTTCAAAGAGCATCTATATTTTCTATTATATAGCCAGAGTTCAGCAGAGTCTATTCTATGTGTACACTGAGACTCATACTTCTTAATGCACAGCACCGTAGAATTCAAGAAGTTTGGTGTTAAGCATTTTTAATTATGGTTCTCTTTAGGACAAATATTCAGACTATTAAAAACAGATATTTTGACTGTGATTTAGCTACAAAGCAGAATGTACCACCGTGGCATATTTGCAATGATGAACAGAGGAAAGACCTACACCTTTGCCTTGATTCTGCCGTATTTTGGCTATATGGTCTGAAAATTTTACCTTTCTGAATTTTATCATTCTAGACCTTCAGTGTTCACTGGCACATCATTTCCCTCTGCCCTCTATTTGAGAAAAGTTTATACCATATAGCTCTGGCTGGCCTGGAACTCAGTGTATAGTTCAGGCTGGCCCTCTGAGTGTTTCCACTACTATGCCCAGTGTAAGTCTTACTTTGTAAGAATTATTTAAAAGTAAATTCCACTAAATCTTTATGTCCTCAAATTTACCTAGACAATAACTGTTGTTTTGATTGTTTTATTTTATGTGTTGGGTCATACACAAAGTTCAAAGGAAAAATTTGTATACTCGTTTTTTTCCTTTTTACATGGGGCCTGGGGATGAAACCTCAGGCTTGTGGGGCAAGCACTTTTACCCACTGAGCCATCTTCCCAAATAATTTTTTTTCCTTTCTTTGTTTCTTGTGATCTCTCCCAAATAATTTTTAAATCACGTTAAGACATGCATTCATTTTTTTTTTCTAAACAAATTATCTGGAATTTTACCTCAGTAGTAGAGCACTTTTTTTAGCATTTGCAACCCTGGGTTTAGTTCACAGCACCATAATAGAAAAAAAAATATTCAAAAGGCTTGAATGTTACTATTTTTGTAAAAATCCAGTTGACATATGATTTTTTTTTTCAGTCTGTATTTATTTGCTTGAAATGGGTATGGCTATATTATGTTTGAAAATGAAATAGAGGCATTTTTGGACTCAGCTACCTGAGTTTTCTCAGCAGCATACTCAGGGAACATGATTTAAGTAGTCTATATGTAGCTAGTATTCTAGAGCTAGGTGTAAGTGATGTCATTGCATGCCTGTGAGATTCTGCAGTATGGTTAATAATGTCTTCCCTTACCCTTTTGTTTGTTGTGGTTCCTTGTTTTCAGGCTCACCATGCCTACAGCTGGTAACAAAAAGAAGGCTCCTGCACCTCAGATTTCTTGTTTAACGAGTGAATCAACTATACAGCTGGATTTTTTACCTTACAAGCTCAGAGAAAAGCTGCTTCCTTTCCAAAAAGATGGTATCATTTTTGCCCTCAGAAGAGATGGCAGGTAAAGTACTTTGAGAATACATGCTAAAAATTACAAAAAAAAAAAAAAAATTGCTAAAAAGCCAAACTCTGCTTAATCCATTCTTTTCAAATATCTCATTTTTTTTTTATTTTTTATAGTGAAATTTTTCTATAGTGAAAGAAATAGACTTTATCCATAATCTGTAATTGACTTACAGTTGAGGTAGTTATACATTGAATAATGCTGTGTTTTAAATGCATTTGATTTATTTATACTTGCTGTATGTGTATGCCAGAGTACACTTGTTGAGGTCAGCTTGCCAGAATCACCATGTGAGTTCTGGGGAATCAAACTCAGGTCTTCTGGTATCTTGTTTTTAAATTTTTATTTATTTAATTTTATTTTGTTGTTGGTTTTGTTTGTTTGTTTGTTTTTGTTTTTTGAGTCAGGGTTTCTCTGTAGCTTTGGAGGCTGTCCTGGAACTTGCTCAGTAGACCAGGATGGCCTGAAACTCACAGATAAGTCTGCCTCTGCCTCCCGAGTGCTGGCATTAAAGGTGTGCGCCACTGTATCCAGCTTCAGGTATCTTAAATCTGAGTTACTAAGTACTCTCAGGATTTCATATTGATAGCTTTCTTGAATATATACTGTTCATTTCACACACACAAACACACACACACACACACACACACACACACACACACACACACACACACACGTCTCTATCACATTTTATTTTATTTTTTTAGTTTAAAATAACAACCTTTTGGTGTTTATATTACTTCTTACATTTTTTTGCTACTTTTCAAACTTCATTGTATTGGTTACCCCTTCACTTGTTGCTGTGACGGATAGCTGACAAAATGAGGGAGAAGTTTATTTTGGTTCACAATTGGGAAGGTACTGTCTATCCTGATGCGGGAGAGCATAAAGGGGTAGCTTGTTGAGTGGTTAAGAAGGAAGTAGGGCTCCGTGATAACCTTAGTCTTGCCCCCAGCAGCTACTTTCTCCAGCTGTGCCCTACCTCAGCATGGTCCATCACCTCCCAGAGCCGTACCACTAAGTGGGATCAAGTGTCTGAACACTTGAGTTTTGTGTTTGAACTGTAACAATTTATGTGATCTTCTCTGTTAAATCAGACCATCGCATTGTTTTCCTTGTCCTTTCTTTTTTCTTTTCTTTCCTTTTTTTTTTTTTTTTTTTTTTTTTTTTGTCGTTTTTTCAAGACAGGGTTTCTCTGTGTAGCTTTGGAGGCTGTCCTGGAACTTGCTCTTGTAGACCAGGCTGGCCTCATACTCACACAGATCTGCCTGCCTCTGCTTCCCAAGTGCTGGGATCATAAGAGGTACATATACTCTGCTTTACTAAATACCACTTGCTTGTTTGGGTTATAAAAAAAAATGTACCACCACTGAAGCACTTAACAAAAAAATGTATTGTCTCTCACTTTCTAGAGGTTAGTAGTCCAAAATCAAGCTTTTGTCCAAGTTGATGTTTTCTGAGAGCCATGAAGAAAGGATCTATTTCAGGCCTGCCAGAACCTTTTCCCTATATTTTTAAAATTTATATTTATTTATTTATTTATTGTGTGTGGGTGTACTCACTGTGGCTTCCCACTCTACTGTCCTAATGTTACTTCCTGATCAGCATAAATTCTTTTTTTTAGTTTTTTTTTTTTTTTGGTTTTTCTTTTGGATTTTTCAAGGCAGGGTTTCTCTTTGACTTTGGAGCTGTCCAGGAAGTAGCTCTTGTAGACCAGGCTGGTCTCGAACTCACAGAGATTGCCTGCCTCTGCCTCCGACCACCACCCGGCTAAATTCTTACTTTTTTTATAATTTTATTTATTTATGCTTTTTTTTCTTTTTAATGTATGGGAGTACTCTGCGTGTATGCCTGCATGCCTGAAGAAGGCACTAGATCTCATTATAGATGGTTGGGAGCCACCATGTGGGTGCTGGGAATTGAAATCAGGACCTCTGAAAGAACAGCCAGTGCTCTTAACCTCTGAGCTATCTCTCCAGCCCCATTTTTATTAAAAAGAAAATCACATTTATCTATTTTCTGGTGCATATGTGCTATGGTGCACATGTAGAGATCACAGGATACCTTCTGGGAATCTCTTTCTCTCCTTCCACCATGTGGAACCTGGGCATCAAATTTAGGGCTCAGGCTTGGTATCAGCTGTATGTCTCTTTACTCATCTCTCTCTCTCTCTCTGTCTCTCTCTCTCTCTGTCTCTCTCTTTCTCTCTGTGTGTGTGCATGTCATGGGTCATGTGTCAAAGGACAGTTTGCTGGAGTTGTTTCTCTCCTTCTATCATATGGATCACAGGGATCAAACTCAGGTTGCTAGGCTTGGTGGCAAGCACCTTTACCCATTGACTAAGCCATCTCTCCAGAATCTAAAATTCTCCATTTTTACTACCATTTTTAGTAGGTTTTTTTTTTCCAGTAGTATTTTTATGGTTTGCAGTTTTTGCACATTTTTTTTTGTTTGTTTGTTTTAGAAATCTATGCCTGCTGCCCAGAAATGAAGAGGATAGCCTTCAGGCCACCTACCTTGTTTTAGGAATTTTTTTTTTTTTTTTTTTTTTTTGGTATTTCGAGACAGGGTTTCTCTATGTAGCTTTGGAGCCTATCCTGGCACTCGCTTTGGAGACCAGGCTGGCCTCGAACTCACAGAGATCTGCCTGCCTCTGCCTCCTGAGCGCTGGGATTAAAGGTGTGCGCCACCAACGCCTGGCAGGAATGGTTTTATTAATGAGAATAAGAACATACATAAGGGAACCCAAATTGTACAGAAACAATATGGCACTTGCTATCTTGTTACCTGGAGAGCCAGAAAAATGGGTAACACCTTTTACTATGATGCCAAAGACCTGAGAACCAGGGAACTCATGGCAGAAACCCTGCCCCTGAATCCTGGACAACTAGGAGCTTTGTCCAAGGCAGGACACAATAGGAATCCCAGATTCAGTGGAAGAACAAGCTTTTGCCAGCAGTTTCTTCTAAAATATTTTTGCTTTCACTTTTCATGTCAATTAGACTTACAGTTCACTTGGAGTAATTCTATTCCTGGTACAAAGTAAATATCCAATTACTTTTTTTCATTTACTTTTACCTGTGCATATTCAGTTGATCTTTCTCAATCTAATGTAAAGGCTGCCTTATGTCTTAGCCCACTGGTATATACTGATATCACTGTCATAAGTCATGGTCCTTTTTCTAGTTGAGTGCTGTGTAATGGAGTGTTCTGCCAGGATGGAAATGTTCTGTACATAGACAATTCCAATCAATACCCATTTTAGCAACCCATGGTTATTGGGGTCTAAAAATGTAGCTAATGCAAGGCAAGTGTGCACTTTACATTTTGGCTAGCTTGAATTCATTTAAATTTAAATCTAAAAAGTCATATGTATTATCTGGATATGGTGTATTATAACACAGTTGTACATTTATTCTATTCATCTTTTAGGAAACTCATTTTTAATTTATTTTTAATTGTGTGTGTGTGTGTGTGTGTGTGTGTGTGTGTACACGTGCACCCACACACATGCCTATGTATGCCTGGAGGTGAGAGAAGGATATTGGATATCCTGTTTTTCATAGTCCTTTGAGAAACTTGTCTCTTATTGAACCTGGAGCTAGACTGGAAGATAGTAAGTCCTAGTAATCCTCCTGTCTCTGTCCCCACCAGCTCTGAATTTACAGATACATAGTCATTCTTGGTCTTTTATGCAGGTTCTAGGCATTTGAATTCAGGTCTTCATGCTTGTAGAGCAAGTCCTCTTACCCATTGAGTCATCTATCTCTTTACCCTGCCAATTTTAATTTTAATTATTTTTTATTTATGCTTATGCCTGCATGTCTGTGTGAACAGGTGCCCCAGTTGGCCAGAAGAGAGTATCAGATTTCTTGGAGCTGGGGTTAAAAACAGTTGTTAGCTGCTTGAGTGAAGGGAACAGAATTCAGGTCCTCTGCAAGAGTAGGAAGTACTCCTAATTGCCGAGGTATCTCTCCAGGCTATTTTTGTTTGTTTGTTTTTGTTTTTCGAGACAAAGTTTCTCTGTGGCTTTGGAGGCTGTCCTGGAACCAGCTCTTGTAGAGCAGGCTAGTCTCGAACTCACAGAGATCCACCTGCCTCTGCCTCCCAAGTCCTGGGACTAATGGCGTATGCCACCACCGCCCGGCTATCTCTGGACTATTTTTAATGTTAACATTTATTTTATTTAAATATTAAGAAGGGCACAAGTGCTATTGCCTGGGTGTGAGGACAACTTTGTGAAATTGGTTCTTTTCTTCCACCTTTATATATAGGTTCCAGGACTTGAACTCAGGTCACTAAGTTTGCATGGCAAATACCTTTACCTGCCTGGCCTAGCCCCCAGTTTGGTACCCTTCCTCTTTCCAAACAGTCTCCTTTCTACTTTTCATGTAGATTCTAAATGTGAAAGAAGTCATGTGATCTTTGTCTTTCCCAATTTTGTTTAACATGGTAATTCCCAGTTCCATCCATTTTCCTTCAAATTACATATTTTTGGTGTTTATGGTTTAATAAAACTGCATTATGCTTATAGACCACATTTCATTTACCGTTTCATCCATTGCTGGGTATTTGGGCTCATTCTGTGACTTGCCTATTGTGGATAGTGTTTTAGTAAATTTGAATGTGCATGTATCTTTCCTGTCTGCTATCTTTGACTCTTTTAGTTCTGTACCCAGATGTGATAGATCTGGATCATATGAGGATTCTATTTTTAGTTCTGTAGAGTTTTATTTAACTAACTTATTTTGAGAGAGGATTCCAAGCTGGCCTGGAACTTGCTATGTGACCATGGCTGCACTCAAACTCATGATCCTCCTGCTCTGTTGCCTATGCACAAGGATTACAGATGTGCGCCATGATGCCTGACTGTACTTTTAGTACTTTGAGGAGCCTCCATAGTCATTTCCATAATATCTGCTCTAATTATATTCCTACTAACGTTGGGAAGATCTCCCACACCCTGCATATCCTCAGCAGCCTTTGATTGCTTGATGATAGACATTTTGTCTGTCTGGTGATTTTCTTTTCCCTCTGGCTTTGGAGTAATCTGTTCTTTGTGATTCCAGTGTTCATTCACAGTCCCACAAGGACTTTAATTCCAGCATCTTTTCCCGCAAGCACATAATTTCTGTACTCTACAATGACTAGGTCTTCCATATCAACTATTATAGTTGTTGTTAGGAAATCAAGATACTTCATTGTTATAAATTGTCTTTCTGTTGTAATTTTTTTCTGTTTTCTCACTATCCAGAAGTTTTAGTTGATATGGTTTCCTTTGTTCTACTTCTTGACTTGGTGATAGTATACATTCTCATTAAAGATTTTACAGTTTTTTACCTTTTTTTTTTTTTTTTTCCCTTTTAGTTTTCGAGACAGGGTTTCTCTGTGTAACAGCCCTCGCTGTCCTGGAACTTACTTTGTTGACCAGGCTGCCTTTAAACTCATTGAGATCTGCCTGCCTCTACCTTCTGAGTGCTGGGATTAAAGGCGTGTGCCACCACTGCCTAGCCCTAGTATCTTTTTAAAGAATCATTTTTCATTTATTTTGTTTATGTGTATGCATGCACATGCAACAGTGTACTATCCAAGTCAAAGGACAACTTTTGGGATTTCTGTTCTCTCCACTTTGTGGCATCTCAGGGATCAAACTAGGGTCATCAGGGTTGGCAGCAAGTGACTTTACTCACTTAGCCATCTGGCCAGCTCCCAGTGTTACTCCTTGGTCTCTGTTTACATCTGTATTAGACCTTTCTTCAGTGTCCCTTATATCTCCTACCTTTTTTTTTATTTTTAGTTTTTGCTTTCAATGTATATAGAAACCTAAGTGTGTTGATGTGCCTCTGTGTGCATTTCACATACCCTGGTGTATGCTTACCTTCACTCTAGTTTACTACCTTTTGCTACTCTTATCCTGAGAAAGAAACTATTAATGTTTCTAAGACTAAAACAACTTGTTTTTGTTGTTCACATGGGAAAGCTGTATTATTTAATATTCTCTATACAGAACAGTTGCTATCATACCAGGCTTTGGGAAGCATGATGGAGACTTTCATAAAAGAAATGTTTAAGGATTGGCTGGGTTTCTGTGTCCAGCTCAGGGATTAACTGACTAATGTCAAAGAACAGTCAGTCCTTTCCTTTCCTATAATTAGAGAATAGGATCATTGTGAACTTTGCTCTTAATTTCACCAGTATATTTTTAAATCCTAGCATATCCAGTTCAACTCACTTGTATCTTGCTTGATGTATCATGTTTTAATTCTGTCTTCATTTCTGTATATATTTAGAGCATTTTTCTTTATATACTTGAAAGCTATTTTGGTTTTCGTTGCTCTATATATTTTATTTTTTAATGTTCTAGTTTCCTTTCTGTTGCTGTGATAAAACAGTTTGACCGAAAGCAATTTACAGGAGGAAGAGGTTTATTTGAATTACACTTCCAGATCACCCACAGTTGGCTGGACTCTCCTACATAATTAATAATCCACCCCGCCCTCTCTCTCTCTCTCTCTCTCTCTCTCTCTCTCTCTCTCTCTCTCTCTCTCTCTCCTCTCTCTGACATACACAGACACTCACACACACACACGTGAGCAGGCCCAGGCCAGTCTGATCGGATAGTCATTCAATCATAACCTTTCTTAGGTGACTTAAAGATGTATCAACTTGACAGTGAAAACTGATTAGGATGCCTAATGTATTTTCTGGTGTCATAAATTTTCTCAGTAATTAAGAATTTTAATGTGTAGAAAACTCAGTGATTAGAAAGTTCTCATGATGAAGATTAGCAAAACTGAGTTCTTAACCCTGGGACTTTCCCAGGTCAGCCATGTAACATAAATATAAAATTCATTTTTGGAGACACTTAGAGTTGTGATTTTGATTTTTGTTTGCTTCAGACATGATCTTCTATAGTCAGGCTAGCCTTGAACGTTCTATGTAACTGAGGGCAGGGTATCTTGCTGACCTGCCAACTCTGCCTCCCAAATGCCAGGCTCTCATATGTTCACTACTTCATCTAGCTTTTTATAATTCTGAATTTTGATTACCAAATCATGCCAGATGTTTTTGCTTTTTTGACTTAAAATTTAGGTAAGGTTTAACTTAATAAAATGCTCAGGTTTTATGTGTGTACTTTTAAGGTTCTGCTAGGTTTTGTAAGCACAGAATATGCCCATCAACCTCATTACACCTGTTTGTAATCAACTCTTCTCCTAAATTTGGCAACCCTGCTCCGACTTCTTTCACTACAGTGTTTTTTTAAATTCATTTTTGTTTAGTGTATGCAGTGCTTTGAACAAGAATAGCCTCCATAGGCTACTATTTTTGAAGACTGGGCTTCCAGTAGGTAGACTGTTTAGAAAGAATTGGGATATGTGGCATTGCTGGAGGTGTGTCACTGGGGGTGGAATTTGAGGATTCATGCCAGACCCACTATGTATCGCTCTCTCTGTCTCTCTCTCTCTGCATACTTTATGCTTATAAATCAGATGTAAACTCTCAGCTACTGTCCCAGTGCCATGCCTCTGTGCCATCATGCTTCCCAATGATGATCATGGTTTAACCCTCTGAAACTATAAGGAAGCCCCCAATTAAATGCTTTCTTTTATAACTTTGGTCATGGTGTCTGTTCATAGCAATAGAAAAATAAGACGCTAGCTCCCCAGCTTTTCCTCCATAGTGATCAGTGTTTCTAACTTCCCATTTTGGCAGTCCAGAGCATAGTTTGCTTTGGTGGTAATCCTTATTCCTCTCTCTTGATTTGCTATTGCTTAACATTTTCATTATTTCTGTAAATTGCATCATTTTTTCTTTTTGGTTTTTCGAGAGAGGGTTTCTCTTTGGCTTTGGAGGCTGTCCTGGAACTAGCTCTTGTAGACCAGGCTGGTCTCAAACTCACAGAGATTGGCCTGCCTCTGCCTCCCGAGTGCTGGGAATAAAGGCGTGCGCCACCAATACCCGGCGTAAATTGCATCTTATTTATTTTTGTCTGTTGCTTGAAGCACTGTATTATGTAGCTCAGGATGGCCCCAAACTTGCTAAGTAGTTGTGGATGACCTTAAACTCTAATCCTACTGCCTTGATTTCCAAAATCCTGAGATTATAGGAAGCTGTGATTCAGTTGCCTGTACAGCCAATGTTTAAGTTCGTCACACCCACCATTTTCCAGGAAAAATAAACTAAGACACACTTCACATTTTGCTGAATGAAGACCAGTGTTAACAAAGTCTGGTTTGTTAATACTCGTTAATCAGTCATTTTCTAATTTCCCAATTGTGCCTCTAGACAATGTATCAATTATGTTATAATTAAGGTCATCCACAATATATATTTAAGTAATACATATTTAAGTACATGAATGATTGAAAATGCTGAGTCCTGCAGAGATTATTGGTTAAGATTCTGACTTTGTATTCATCTATCTGTTCTGCAAGACTTTCAACTCATTTTTCTGCTCTAGGTACTTGATCTGTAAGGTTTTAGATTCTATAGGATGTGCTAACTGGGACCCCACTTGTCCTTTCTTTTTGGAGGTTAATCTACTGTGCTAGGTGTAGTCTCTCCCCGGACCATCCACTGCTCCCAGATCTCTCCAGTTTTCCGTTTGGTTCTGCCTTGTAGCTGCACTGGGCACAGCAGGTACCAGGAGGCTGGACTGAACTTCATTCCAGTTGTGTGTGTTTATCTATGACCTGTCTACTGACATTTCACTTGTTTATCAACTTTTCCAGAAGTTCCCTGAGTTTCCGTACCACTGCTTTATCTCTCTTTAGTTATAGAGGCAAATGCTTCTTTATGTGTAAATTCATGACAAAATTTTTAACCAAATCTTCATCTCTTCCCAGGCAGTGGTGGCCTTGGGAGGCACCAATCCCAGCACTTGGGAGGCAAAGGCTGACAGATCTCTGTGAGTTTAAAGCCGGGTGGTGTACAGAGCAAGTACCAGGACAGCCAAGGCTACACAGGGAAACTCTGTCTTGAAAACAAAAAGTTTATCGCTCCATGATAACTTTTTTCTTTTCCTTCCTTCCTTTCTTTCTTTTTTTGGTTTTTTGAGACAGGGTTTCTCTGCGTAGCTTTGGAGCCTGTCCTAGAACTCACTTTGTAGACCAGGCTGGCCTCAAACTCACAGAGATCCATCTGCCTCTATCTCGAAAGTGCTGGGACTAAGAGAATGTGCCACTACAACCCAGCTTAATTCTATTTTTTTAATAGATGAACTTAATACTGTTTTTAAATCTCCTTCATTAGATTTTCTTTAAACTTCTTTTTGGAAATAGCCTTCTTTAATTCTGTGGCCTAAAAATTTAAGGAATAATATTAAATTATATTGAACATAGTTTTTGTTGTTGTTGTTGAAAATACATATAAAAGGAAAATTAGAAAACCACGCACTCATGCTAATGGCTCAAATGTCTATATATAGAGATATAGAACTATCCTTCCTGTAAAGATGCGAAAGCATAGCTATGTTACACTGTGCTTAGAAAGGGAAACTACCATGGGAGTAGTTTGACTATTTCTACTGTACATCAGCTAGTATGTTCTGAAATACAGTAATTCATCTCTCTGAGTTTATGGGTACAAAAAAATTGTTCATAGAGGTACTGTTCATTAGCTACCTAAACTGTCCATTAGCAGAAAGTAAGGAATAGTTGTGGTATGTTACATAATGGAAAACTTACATCAATGAGATTGAATAGTTGAATGGATCCTCAACACCACAAAAGGATGGGAGTGTGTGTGTGTGTGGGGGGGTTGTTGCTGTTGTAAGGCAAGGTCTTTCTATGTAGCCTTGGCTGTCCTGGAACTCACTATGCAGACTAGACTGGTCTTGAACTCACTGAGATCCTCTTGCCTCTACCTCCTGAGTGCTGTGAAAGACATATGCCAAGACGTTCTCTTTCTCTCTCTTCCTCTGTGTGTGTGTGTCTGTCTGTCTGTCTCTCTCACACACATACACACACACACACACACAGAGAGAGAGAGAGAGAGAGAGAGAGAGAGAGAGAGAGAGAGAGAGGCACACAGGTACATGTCTTTGTAGAAGAAAAATGCTGAATTTCCTATCTTCTCAAAGGTTTAGACAGAAGTCTGCCAGTGTCCTGCTAAGGGTTATAATGTGTGAATAGGAGCATTTTGGTGGTGTGTTTTGAGACCAAGGCAAGGTCTTTGAACTTGCATCTTGGTTCTGAGTCTGTGGTCGTTGCTGGCATCATGAATAAAGCCTCTTTCCTCTTTTATTTTAAGATTTGTAACTTAGAGCAAAAAGCTCCTGATGGGAGCCTGGTGTTGGTGGCGCACACCTTTAATCCCAGCACTCGGGAGGCAGAGGTAGGTGGAACTCTGTGAGTTTGAGGCCAGCCTGGTCTCCAGAGCGAGTGCCAGGATAGGCTCCAAAGCTACACAGAGAAACCCTGTCTCAAAAAACAAAAAAACAAAACAAAACAAAACAAAAGCTCCTGACCCCTGAATGTGTGATACTTTGCCGTGTTAGCAAATGTGTGATTAAACTAAAATTCATTTCTTAAATATTTATTTATTTATTTCTACTTTATGTGTATGGCTGTTTGCCTGCATGTTTGTATGTGTACAACATGCATGCCTGGTGCCTGTGGAAGTGAAGGCCTTCAGATTCCCTGAAACTGGAGTTATGGATGGTTGTGAGCCACCGTAGGTACTGGGAATGGAACCCAAGTCCTTATAAAGAACAGTAAGTGCTTTAAACTGCTGAGCCAGGTCTGTATTCCCAAGCCATAGATTTTTTTTTTTAAAGAAAGGTTATTAGTATTCTGATCATATTTGCCCCAATTTCCCTCTCTTATGTGTTTTCCACTTCTGCTGATCTCCTTTCTCTTTCCAACCAGCCCCTTCTGCTTTCATGTCTGTGTCTATGTGTGTGTGTCCCAGTGAATTTACTTGGGGTTTCTTTTGGGATCATGGATGAAGGATTATTTATAGGAATTTATCAGTGCTTCCATGTACCACTGAAAAAAATGTCCTTCCCCCTCAGCAACCATTTATTTCCTATAGATCCTTGCATGGTGGGGGAGCAGGTGAGGCCTCATGAGGTCTTCCCCTACTAAAAAAAACCCTGGGATTTCTCAAAACTATATATCAACATCTATTCTAATAGGTTCAGGCTCATAATATGGTCAAACATGGCAGAATCTAGTGAATTCATATTCTTTACTGAAACTTAGATGGGCCTATAGTAACTTTTCTAGATTTTAGCATCCTCCAGTAGCTCTGTAAAGTGTTACTTTCCTCTCAGGTGAATGAGTTTCATTTATAAGAGGGGATGTTTTTGTGTTGTGAGGTCAGGAACTCTGAGAAAAGGGTCCATTGCTCTGGGACATATTGCTGGGGTGGGTGGCAGCAGAAAGACTGCCATGTGTGTGGAGCTAGTACCAGAATCTGGCCTTGATACTACTAAGACAAATATGAAGATACTGTGTGTGATCTTGTAGTTACCAAAATGATGCAATATTATTTAAAAAAAAAAGGAGTGTGTATTTTTGTATTACTTTGTTTTTTCTTTCTTTTATTTTTTATTTGTTTTTTTTGAGGCAGGGCTTCTCTGTGTAGCCTCGGCTGTCCTGGAACTCACTGTGTAGACCAGGCTGGGATTGAACTAGGAGAGATTTGCCTGCCTCTGCCTCCTGAGTGCCGGGATTAAAGGTGTACATGACTACTCAGCTCTTTTTTTTTTTTTTTTTAAGGATATTACAATCTTGAAAAAACATAATATTATATTACCCGAGTTTTATGAACTAGTGCTACTTACTACTTATAGAGTATTGAATCCCTTGTGCACCATAAAATTGACCTGCAAATGAATGTCCTTTACCAACCACAAGTTTCTTTTTTGATACTGTTTGTATGCACATATTTGGGGTGAGGATAAGTTGTCATTACCAAATGTGATGCTACTGGACTGTTTGATACTTAATGTACAGATGAAAGACAAATAGGATTTCTCTTAGTAAGTTACATAGCATAGTGACATTCGCACAGGCAGAAAATAAATGTTTACCTGGAGCAAGAGAAGGAGAAGCCCCCAAGAGTTAAAACAAAAGGTTTAATGGATGGATTGTAACACTAATTCCACAGTAAAGTAGATGTGGGTAATGACATGGAACTGCAAACTTAAAGTGATTGAATAGTAGGTTTTAGGTATATTTTACCACAATAGGAAACTAAGTCTACTAGTAATATTGAACGATACTACTTCCTTAGTACATACGAATGAATTAGTTAAGGGAAGGGAAATTAATTTTCAAATGAAATTATAATATGTTAGACACTTCCACCCCATCATGTATATACTCATTGGTAATGCTACTTGTTATGATCTAGAACAGTGGTTCTCAACTTGTGGGTTGCAACCCCCTCAGGTTTCATGTCAGATATTTACATTATGATTCACAACAGCAAAATTACAGTTATGAAGTAGCAATGAAAATAATGTTATTATTGGGGGTCACCACAACAAGAGGAACTGTATTAAAGAGTCACAGCATTAGGCAGGTTGAGAACCAGTGCTGTAGAAGGCTACCACCCTTTCAGGTAGACAGATACTTATTACTAACTCTCTTTTACCTTTAAGAAACTAAAGGCCAAAGAGATTTAATTATAGAAAATTTATTATAACTTTCAATTTCGTTTTTAATAATTTATTTTTATTTTACGTGCATTGGTGTTTTGCCAGCATGTATGTCTATGTGAGAGTGTTAGATCTTGGAATTATAGATAGTAGTGAGCTGCCATGAGGGTGCTGGGAATTGAGCCCAGGTCCGTCTGGAAAGAGCAGTCAGTGCTCTTAACCATTGAGCCGTCTTTCCAGACCTAACTTTCATTTTTTTTTTAAAAGATTTATTTATTTTATCTATGAGTGCTCTATCTGCACGTATACCTTTATTCTAAAAGAGGGCATCAGATCCTACTATAGATGGCTGTGTGTTACTTTGTGGTTGCTGGGAACTGAACTCAGGGCCACTGGAAGAGCAGCCAGTGCTCTTAACCACTAAGCCATCTCTCCAGCCCCAACTTTCAATTTGTAACTCTTGGGATAGTATGTTTTAAGGACTCATAAGTTCACAAAAGATATATCTTAGATTTGAATCCATCTTCCTTTTTCCTTGTTACTGACATGCATAATAATAGGTTTCCTTGGGGGCATTTTTATACATATTTTGTTTTGGTTGATTTCCCGATTTACTCTCCCTTCTTCCCATCCCTGCTTCCTTGGTTCAGTCAGCCTGCCTTCCATGAGAAAATTGCAGCTGTAGATTACAATGGAATATGTGTCAGGGTTCTTCATCAGAAGAAAAAGAAAATTCTGCTCTTGGCTGTTTGATCACCCTGAGATAACCCGATTCTCTGCTGCCCTTAAGCAAGTCACAGCTATTTTGTGTAGGACATGTAAGATGAGGACACTTCATGTGCTGTGATGCTGTCTGCTGCAACAGTTTATGGTTTGATAGTCAGTTTCCCATCAGATGTATTTGATTGCTGTGATGCTCAGTGTTAATTGTAAACCTAGAAGACAAGCTTCCAAGCACACTTTGGGAGTGGGGGGAGATTATTAGCTTCTAGGTATGCCTGTGAGGGATTGTTGATTGGGTTAATGGAAGTAAGAAGATACACCCCATGGCTTGGCGTCTTAGACTGAAGAAAAAGGAAAAAGTGAGCTGGGTATCACCGGCTCTCTCTGCTTCCCGACTGCAGACAGAGCGTGCCCAGCTGCCTCACATTCCTACCACTGTGTCCTCTCCAAATGATGGACTGTGCCCTTCTCCTGTAAGTTGTTTCTGTCGGGTATTTTGTCACAGAGGTAAGAAACCAAGACAGTATCTTTCTTCACAATGGCCTGAGTCTGTACCATCTGTGAGGGACGATTTCCATTCTTAAACCTATCTTCTGTTGTAAATCACCTTGTGTTTAAACATGTTCTCTTCTCCTTCCCTCTTCCATTTCCTTCCTTCCTTCTTTCCTTCCTTCGTTTTTGAAGATTCTTTCCTTCTAATAATAAAAAATTGGAAAATTTGCCACTATGATAAATAATTAAATGAGAAAGGTCTTAATATAGTCATGATTTCCAAAGTTTTGTCACGGAAAGAAATTCTAGTAATACTGTGAGTATAAGAGTTTTAGCATAGACAACAAAATGATCTAGATATTTACTTATTATTTGTGATAAGCACACCCACACACGTATATATCTTTGCCCTTCAGAAAGGAATATATAATATACTGTGGAGAAAACCGAGTCCATCCTGCCCACCTGCCCCCAATCTTACTTTTCTGGAATTTTATTACTTTAGTAGCTATGGAAACAATTCACCATAAATATATAATTGCTAAGTTACTGTATATTTTCTTGATTTCTCTGTGGCCAAAAATAACCAATTTAACTAGATTAAGAAAATAGGTCGGGCGTTGGTGGCGCCCACCTTTAATCCCAGCTTTTGGAGGGCTCAGGCAGGCAGATTTCTGTGAGGTCAAGGCCAGCCTGGTCTACAGAGCCAGTGCCAGGATAGGGTCCAAAGCTATACAGAGAAACCCTGTCTCAAAAAACAAAAAACAAACAAACAAACAAAAAATAGTTATAGGAGCTAGGTAGATAGCTCTGTGGTTAAGAGTACTTGCTGCTCTTCAAGAGGGCCTGAGTTTGTTTTCTGGCATCCACATCAGTCACAACTGCTTGTAATTCCTGATCTAGGGACTCTAACACTGTCCACAGGCACCAGCATTCATTCGAATGCACATACACCACACGGACACACATGCATACATAAAACCAAATATAAAACTTAAAAATTAACATTTTATTTTGTTACAAACAGTTTATATATTTTCCAAATACTTTTTTCTAAATCATTATAACATTGAAATACACTGGAATGCTTTGTTACTGACATGATAATAATTTGGTTGTTTATACGTTTT
Source organism: Cricetulus griseus (assembly GCF_003668045.3). Classification (NCBI taxonomy): domain Eukaryota; kingdom Metazoa; phylum Chordata; class Mammalia; order Rodentia; family Cricetidae; genus Cricetulus; species Cricetulus griseus. Next base: position 60,733,544 of record NC_048598.1, read on the forward strand.
GCAAAATATTAAAATGTTCCAAGTTACCATATTCTTTAAATAACACAGGGTAAAATGTTAGCTCCGAAGTGTTGGCTTGTGAGTAGGAAGGAAATTATACATTACTTTGTTATGTAAAACTGACTCATGAGTGGGTGAAAGATCCTGAGGATACCAGAACACCCACACTAGAAAAAGCCAATATGTGCTGTTCTTCTTTATACCACATTCCAGCAGTCCACTTAATGGAACAGTGTTCATTAAACAAACTTCAATAATTTCTTCGTTGGTTTGGTGAATATCTTTCTGTTTGTAAAAATTGAAATCTTTTAAATCTTGGACATTCTTCATAAGACAAAAGGCCTATTTCAAATTTGAAGCAATTTGCTGTGCTTCAGGTTGTTGTTTTTTTGTTTTGTTTTCCTTAAAATCCAGAAAATAAAGCAAACTAACAGTTAGAGTATTTTAGGACATGCTTAAAATAAAATGTCAGTACAATTAAATAATGTTTTAGCAGGTCAGATCCCCAGTCTGATAAACAGACCAAGCTATTTTACTGACAATGTATTGTATAGTGTTCACTTCTCAGATTCATTCTTTTTGAGAGTTAAATTTTAATAAAGGCACACTTTTGCATGGTAGCGGTCACTGGTCTGAACCAGCTTGCCCCTGGCTCCCTCTTTCTCTACCCACTCACCCAAGAAGTATAGTTGCCTGCCTGTTGCATATGAAGCCTGCTTTTTGTGTTTGTTCTCCCATTGTAGTTAGTGCTGTAGCCCCAGCTGGTGGGTCCCTATACAGTACCCCCTCAAGGGTTTCTTCCTTCTTAATCTTAAGGGGAGCTAAGGGATATGGGTTCACTTATGGATATGTTGTTGAAAGTTGTGTGGGACAGTTGGCCCTACTGCTGGAGAAATACAGCTCCTTGGATGCCTATTCACAGGCCCCACTGACAGGTCTTAGATTTTCACATTTGTCATTGGCGTGGGCCAGTAGTTGCACATGCTCATTAACTTGAGGAATTCTTTGCATCCTAGAGAACACAAACTTGACCAAAAGTTTGAAAGATTAATAACAATATTATACCCATTAGAAGTCCTATGAGGCATACAATCCAAGTTATACTACATAAGCAGCTTTTACTGTTATGAACCTGGTATTTGGATCTGGACAATAGAATGTTATCAGTGATTTTTGTTTTAAACATGGTGTGTGTGTGTGTGTGTGTGTGTGTGTGTGTGTGTGTGTGTGTGTGGTGGGGGGGGCGAAAAGTTTTCTATAATTTGATGTGCCCCCCCCCTCTGGTTTTTCTAAACAGGGTTTCTCTGTGTAACAGCTCTAGCAGTCCTGGAACTTGCTCTGTTGACCAGGATGGCCTTGAACTCACAGAAATCCGCTTGCCCCTGCCTCCTGATTGCCACCACCACCTGGCAAAAGATGGATGTGTTTCTTAAAACTGCATTCTGGAATTAGGGTTGAAGTACCTTGCTTTCTTTTTGGGATGACTTCAAATAAGTGTGTGACTCTTTGTGTACTGGCCACAGAGAGGCTGTTGGGGTGTAGAATTGAATGACAGTGCTGTATATTCAAGAAGTTATTGTCCAGTAGCAGAACATAGACAAAAGAACTGTTATTCTGTTATACTGTTATACTGTGATAGATGCCACAGTGGCAGTGTGTATACAGGGCATCCTGACTGCAATTGGTAGCCAGAAACACATGTGATCTGGAACAATTCTCAGAGGGTTGCTGCAAACTGGATTTTCAAGGTCAAATATGCATTCACTAGCTCAATAAGGAGGTAGGAAGGGAATTTTCCTAAGATTGTTTTAGGCAAAAGGAACACAGAATGTAGGGAGATTTGTTAAAGAGAATACTCATGTTATTTTAGAAGATTTTTTCCCTTATTTTTGTAAAATAGACTGTGTGTGTGTCCCATAGGAGATGTGTGTAGTTCTAAGGTCAGCTCTGTGGAGTTACGTCTCTTTGCATCATGTAGGATCCCAGGATTGAACCCAGGTCTTCAAAGTTGGTGGCAAGCATTGTTACCTACTGAGTCATCTCACCAGCCCACAGATGTTTGTTAAGAATATTACTATTTTGTTTTGTTTGTTTCTTTTTAAGAAAAACTTTGTGATAGTTCAACCTTAACCACACTGTGTTTGTACTGATTACTTTTCTATCCATGTCTGATCAATATTAAGCATTAATGATGGTACTCACAAATGATACACCTGACTATCAGGTATTAACAGAGAATGATGAGATGCCTAATTTTCTGCTAAGTTTATATTGAAGAATTAACTCTGTGTGTGAGTGCCTGAGACAGGGTTTCTCTGTGTTGCTTAAGCCAGCTTTTAAGTTCCTTTGTAGCCCAGCTGGCCTTAAATTTGCAGTCCTTCTGTCTCAGCTACATGAGTGCTGGTATTACTGTTACTGTATATTTAAGTTAGGCATTGGTTCATTTATCAACATATAATTTGTAAAGTTGGTAGCCCCACTTGATGTGCTAGAAAAGGAAGGCACAGAGGTGAGCTGATCCAGCTGTGCTTACCAACAGAAATGCTAGAAGCTGCATCCATTTCCTTGCAGAGCCTGACTTAAAAAACTTGCCATAGCTCAGTGGGACTGAGAAAAGCACAAAATGAGGCTAGAAGCTTGGTTATGAGGAACTGGAAGAAAGCAGCTGGAAGCTGGAGAAGCAAAGTAAGGACCAGGAGAGGTTTCTGTTTATTTTTACAGTGACAATGCTTAGCATGTGTGAATGCTAATAAAAACTATTCAGCGGGAGAAGACAGAATAAGATTTCACTCAACAACAGAAAGACCAATATGACACCTCCAGAATCTAGGGACTCCACTCCAGCAAGATCTGAAAAGCCCAACACAGAGCATGAAGATGAGATAGACCTCAAAAATTATCTCAGCAAGATGATAGAGACCTTTAAGGAGGAAACAAGAAAATCCCTTAAAGAAATAGAAGAAAAAGCAAACAAAAATTTAAACAAAATGGAAGAAAAGACAAACCAAAAAATTCAAGAAGTAAATAAATCTCTTAAAGAATCTAAAGAAAGCCAAGAAAAAACATCCAAACAAGTGAAGGAAGCTCTTGAAACAGTTCAAAGCATGAAAGCTGAAATAGACACAATAAAGAAAACACAGAATGAGACCATGGAAAGGCTGGATAAACGATCAGGAACTAAAGATATAAGTATATCCAATAGAATTCAAGAGATGGAAGAGAGAATTTCAGCTACTGAAGACTCGCTAGATGATATACATTCATCAACCAAAGAAAACCCCAAGTCCAACAAATCCCTAACACAAAATGTCCAGGAAATATGGGACACCGTGAAAAGGCCAAACCTAAGAATAATAGGTGTAGAAGAAGGTGAAGAAACACTGCTCAAAGGTACAGAAAACATATTCAACAAAATCATAGAAGTAAACTTCCCCAACCTATAGAAGGATATGCTTATGAAAGTACAAGAAGCTTACAGGACACCAAACAGACTGGACCACAAAAAGAAGTCCCCCCGACACATAATAATCAAAACACCAAATCTACAGAATAAAGAGAAAATATTAAGAGCAGCAAAGGAAAAAGGCCAAGTAACATATAAAGGCAAACCAATCAGAATCACACCTGACTTCTCAATGGAAACTCTGAAAGCCAGAAAGTCTTGGATAGATACCCTACAAGCACTAAGGGAGCATGGATGTCAACCCAGACTACTGTACCCAGCAAAACTTTCAATCACTTTAGAGGGAGAAAACAAGATATTCCACAACAAAAATGGATTTAAACAATACATATCCACAAATCCAGCACTACACAAGGCTCTGGAAGGAAAACTCCAACCCAACGAACATAACTACACTCACAAAAACACTGGCAATAGATAATCTAATTTTACCAAACACAAAAAGAAACAGGACGGCAAAACCTACACACAATGACACCACCAACAATAAATCCAAAACAAAGAAGAACCAATGAACAATGGACATTAATATCCCTAAATGTCAATGGTCTTAACTTATCCATAAAAAGATATAGGCTAACAGAATGGATATGAAGACAGAATCCATCCTTCTGCTGTTTACAAGAAACACACCTCAATTTCAAAGACAGGCGATACCTCAGAGTAAAAGGATAGGAAAAAATTTTCCAATCAAATGGGCTCAAGAAACAAGCTGGGATAGCAATCCTAATATCTAACAAATTAGACTTTAAACTGAAAGCAATCAAAAGAGATGAAGAAGGGCATTACATACTCATCACAGGAAAAGTCCATCAAGATGAAATCTCAATCCTGAACATCTATGCCCCTAATATGAAAGCACCCACATTTGTAAAAGAAACATTACTAAAGCTCAAACTACACACACACTTATAGTAGGAGACTTCAATACCCCCCCTTACACCACTGGACAGAACCACTAGACAGAAACTTAACAAAGAAACAAAGGATCTGACAGAAGTTATGACACAACTGGGTTTAACAGATATCTATAGAACATTCCATCCAAACACAAAAGAATATACCTTCTTCTCAGCGCCACATGGAACCTCAAAAATTGACCACATAGTTGGCAGCAAAGCAAACCTCCACAGATACAAAAGAATTGAAATAACCCTCTATATCTTATCAGACCACCATGCCTTAAAGCTGGAATTCAACAGCAATACGAATTGCAGAAAACCTACATTCACGTGGAAAATGAATAACACCCCATTGCATCATTCCTGGGTTGAGGAAGAAATAAAAAAAGAAATTAAAGACTTCCTAGAATTTAATGAGAATGCAGACACAACATACCCGAACTTATGGGACACCCTGAAAGCAGTGCTAAGAGGAAAGTTCATAGCACTAAGTGCCCACATGAAGAAACTGGAGGAAAGTCACATTAGAGAATTGACAGAACAACTGAAAGCTTTAGAGCAAAAAGAAGCAAACACACCAAGGAGGAGTAGTCACCAGGAAATAATCAACCTGAGAGCTGAAATCAACAAAGTAGAAACTAGGAAAACAGTACAAAGAATCAATGAAACAAAGAGTTGGTTCTTTGAGAAGATCAATAAGATAGACAAACCTCTAGCCAAACTAACCAAAAGGCAGAGAGAGAGCATGCTAATTAACAAAATCAGAAATGGAAAGGGGGATATAACAACGGACACTGAGGAAATCCAGAGAATCTTTAGGTTATACTTTGAAAACCTGTATTCCACAAAATTGGAAAATCTAAAGGAAATGGACAGCTTTCTGGATAAATATCACTTACCAAAATTAAATCAAGATCAGATAAACAGTTTAAATCAACCTATATCCCCTAATGAAATAGATGCAGTCATCAAAAGCCTCCCAACCAAAAAAAGCCCAGGGCCAGATGGCTTCACTACAGAATTCTACCAGAAATTCAAACAAGAACTAATTCCAGTACTCCTCAAACTGTTCCGCACAATAGAAGCTGATGGGATATTGCCAAACTCTTTCTACGAGGCTACAATCACTTTGATACCCAAGCCACACAAAGATATGACTAAGAAAGAGAACTACAGACCAATATCCCTCATGAACATCGATGCTAAAATACTCAATAAAATATTGGCCAACCGAATCCAAGAACATATCAGGAAAATCAACCACCATGATCAAGTAGGCTTCATCCCAGGAATGCAAGGATGGTTCAACTTTCGAAAATCCACCAATGTAATCCACCATATAAACAAACTGAAAAAGAAAAACCACATGATCATCTCACTAGACGCTGAAAAAGCCTTTGCAAAATCCAACATCCCTTCATGATAAAAATCTTGGAGAGAACAGGAATAAAAGGAACATATCTAAACATGATAAATGCAATATACACCAAACCAATAGCCAACATCAAACTAAATGGAGAGAAACTCAAAGTGTTTCCTCTAAAATCAGGAGCAAGACAAGACTGTCCACTCTCTCCATATCTCTTCAATATTGTTCTTGAAGTTCTGGCTATAGTAATAAGACAAGAAAAGGGGATCAAAGGGATACAAATTGGAAAGGATGAAGTCAAACTTTCACTATTTGCAGACGACATGATAGTCTACATTAGTGACCCGAAAAACTCGACCAGGGAACTCCTACGGCTGATAAACACCTTCAGCAAAGTAGCAGGATACAAAAATAACTCAAAAAAATCCGTAGCCCTACCATATACAGATGATAAATCCAATGAGAAAGAAATCAGGGAAACATCACCTTTCACAATATCCACAAGCAACATAAAATATCTTGGGGTAACACTAACCAAAAACGTGAAAGATCTGTACAATAAGAACTTTGAGACTTTAAAGAAAGAAATTAAAGAAGATACCAGAAAATGGAAAGATCTCCCATGCTCTTGGATAGGTAGAATTAACATAGTAAAAATGGCAATCCTGCCAAAAGCAATCTACAGATTCAATGCAATCCCCATCAAAATTCCAACACAGTTTTTCACAGACATTGAAAGAACAATACTCAACTTTATATGGAAAAATAAAAAGCCCAGGATAGTAAAAAAAAACTCTTTACAATAGAGGATCTTCTGGAGGCATCACCATGCCCGACTTCAAGCTGTACTATAGAGCCATAGTTCTGAAAACAGCTTGGTATTGGCACAAAAATAGACAGATAGACCAATGGAATCGAATTGAAAACCCTGATATTGACCCACGCACCTACGAATACCTTATTTTTGACAAAGGTGCTAAATCTATACAATGGAAAAAAGATAGCATCTTCAACAAATGGTGCTGGTACAATTGATTCAGACATGCAGAAAATTGCAGATAGATCCATACCTGTCACCATGCACAAAACTTAAGTGCAAATGGATCAAAGATCTCAGCATAAATCCAGCCACACTGAATCTTCTAGAAGAGAAAGTGGGAATTACCCTTGAACAAATTGGCACTGGAGACCACTTCCTCAACATTACGCCAGTAGCACAGACACTGAGGTCTGCAATTAATAAATGGGACCTCCTGAAACTGAGAAGCTTCTGCAAGGCAAAGGAAACAGTCAATAGGACAAAACGACCACCCACAGAATGGGAAAAGATCTTCACCGATCCCACATCTGACAGAGGACTGATTTCCAAAATATATAAGGAGCTCAAGAAGCTAGCCACCAAAACACCAAACAATGAAATTAAAAAGTGGGGTGCAGAACTAAATAGGGAATTCTCAACAGAGGAATCTGAAATGGCTGAAAGACACTTAACAAAGTGCTCAAAATCATTGGCCATCAGAGAAATGCAACTCAAAACAACTCTGAGATACCACCTCACACCTGTCAGAATGGCTAAAATAAAAAATACCAATGACAATCTATGCTGGAGAGGATGCGGAGAAAAAGGAACACTCCTCCATTGCTGGTGGGAGTGTGAACTTGAAGACCACTCTGGAAATCAGTATGGCGGTTGCTCAGAAAAATGGGAATCAGTGTACCTCAAGATCCAGCCATTCCTCTCTTGGGTATATACCCAAATAGTGCATGTTCATACAACAAGGACATATGTTCAACCATGTTCATAGCAGCATTGTTTGTAATAGCCAGAACCTGGAAGCAACCTAGATGCCCCTCAACTGAAGAATGGATTGAGAAAATGTGGTACATTTATACAATGGAGTACTACTCAGCAGAAAAAAGCAATGGAATCTTGAAATTCGCAGGCAAATGGATGGAACTAGAGGAAACCATCCTGAGTGAGGTAACCCAGTCACAAAAAGACAAACATGGTATGTACTCACTGATATATGAATTTTAGACATAGAGCAAAGGATTACCAGCCTATAATGCTCTTCACCAAAGAAACTAGGAAACATGAAGGACTCTAAGGGATAAATGGTCCCCCGAAATGGAAGTGGCATGAACTACTGAACTAATAGGGAGCATAAGGGTAGGGGGGGAAGGAGCTGCTACAATAAGAGCTAGAGGAGAGGAAATGGAGGGGCAGAAATACTGATTTGGGGGAAGAATAGACGAAAGAGAACAGGATGAGAGATATCAGAGGGAGCCACTATAGGTCTGAGAAGAGATCTGGAACCAGGGAGATCTCCAGAGACCTACAAGGATGACACGATCTGACAATCCAGGCAATGGTGGAGAGGATAACCTAAAAGCCCTTCCCCTTAAATGAGATTGATGACTTCTCTTTATGCCATCCTAGAGCCCCCACCCAGTGGCTGATGGAAGCAGAGACAGACATTTACAGATATACACTGAGCCGAAACCAGGAATTTAGTTGAAGAGAGGGAGGAATGAAGAACGAAGGGGTCTGTACCAGGTTGGAGAAACCCACAGGAACAGTTGACCTGAACAAGGGAGAGCACATGGGCCCCAGATGCTGTCAGAGAGACCAGTACAAGACTGATCCAGACCCCTGAACATGGATGTCAATAAGGAGGCCTATGCACTCCAGGGAGCCTCTGATGGTGGATTAGTATTTTTCCCTGGTGCAAGAAGGGACTTTGAGAGCCCATTCCATGTGAAGGGTTACACTCTGGCCCTGGACACATGGGGAAGGGCCCAGGACCAGCACAGGAAGATTTGGTGGACTTTGCAGAGCCCCCTTTGAGGGCCCTACCCTGCCTGGGGAGTGGTGGGTGGATGGGGGGGGTGGGCTGGGGTGGGGGAGGAGGGTGAGGGTGAAGGGAGGGAGAGGGAGAAGGGACTTGAAACAAGCTTGTTCCCTAACCAGAACTAATAAATAAATTAAAAAAAAAACTATTTAGCAAGAGAAGGAGAAACAGGTCAAAGAAGAGATAATCAGTACTGAGCTATTATGGTAATGTGAGAAGAGAGATCTGGAGTACTGAGTTAGACTGTGCCTGAAGGAATACTACCTAGGATGGAAGGACATGAGTGTGGTGTAGATACAGAGCTGAGGTTAGCATTGCCAAATTAACTGTGGTTGGTTTATCTCTGGGTCAGCTTTTGGGCTGCTTTGCTTGAACATATAGTACTTTAATTTGTCATTGACAGAAGACAATCTTTCCTCATCACAGTTTTCCATAATTGCATCAATTGTGGTTTAAAATTATTAAATGAAAAATTCTAGAAGTAAATAATTCATAAGTATTAAATTACACGACATTCTGAAGTAATATGGTGAAATCTTGCAGCATGCTACCCTAACTCATCTAACATGTGAATGATCTTTTGTTCTTTCGGTATGTCTATACTGTATAAACTACATACCTGTTAGCCATGCTGATTATCAGATCCATTGTCATAGAATTACTGTGCTTGTGTTTAAGTAATTCCTTTTTGGAGCGTGTATGAGAGAACGCATTCATACAGCTTTCACTATTTCATATTGTTACAATTGCTCTTTTTCTATTAGTTGTTAATATCTTACTGTGTCAAACGTGTAAAATAACTTTATTGTCAATATGTATGTATAGGAAAAACATTGTTTATTAGTATTTGGTGGTGTTTGAGGTTTGAGGCATCCACTGAGGTTGCTGGAATGTATTCCTGAAGATAAGGGGAGTCTACTGTACCTGTATGAGCTTGGTGAAAGTGCTCTTGAAATTCTTCTGGGAATCTTTACAACTAGATAGAGAGTTGGTTTCTGAGGGTTTTGATGGAGAAAGCTGTAACTGCCTACTATAAAGAAACAGCCTGGGGCTGGAGAGATAGCTCAGAGGTTAAAAGCACTGACTGCTCTTCCAGAGGTCCTGAGTTCAATTTCCAGCAACCACATAGTGGCTCACAACCATCCGTTATGAGATCTGGTGCCCTCTTCTGGTGTGCAGATAAATATGGAAGCAGAATGTTGTATACATAATAAATAAAATCTTAAAAAAAAAAAAGAAGCAGCCTGATGCTCTGCTGAAGTGTGAACATGGAAGCAGATAGTGAAACCTGCTTGGCAAAGCATCAGCCTGGGAGGAGTGAAGCAACAGTGCAAGCAACCATAAGAAGGATTGTATTGAGACATAAAGCCACAGCATTGTCTTTAAGGAAAATGAAGTCCTGAACCCACAGAAATAGTAATGGCTTATACTTAAAGAATGTAAACTTGCCAGGCAGTGGTGACGCATGCCTTTAATTCCACTACTGGGGAGGCAGAGACAGGCAGATCTCTGGGATTTTGAGGCCAGCTGGTCTACAGAGTGAGTTCCAAAGTTACACAGAAAAACCCTGTCTAGAAAAAAAAAAAGAATGTAAACTTGTTCTAAGTACCTATGTTTGTAGTCACTTTTCAAATAACACAATTATAGAATTCCAAAGCTTACATAATGTTATGGACCATTTAATAGAAGAGAAAATTGGTACCTGTAGTTACTACTTGATTACCAAACATAGCTTTTGGTAGAACTTCAAGTTCTTCTCATTAAAAAAATATTTTATTTTTATCTGTATATACATAGTTGTATATATATATGAATGAATATATGTATGAATATATATATTTATACGACTATGCACTTGTACATCAGCAGTTAATGTAGGCTGTCTTCCTCCTTGGCTCTCCTTCATACTTTTTGAGACAGGGTCTCTCACTGAACCTGAACCTTGCCAACTTGGCTCGATTGGCTGACCATTGAACTCCAGTGATCCTCTTGTCTCTGCCTCCCTAGTGCTGAGATTATAGGCATGCACACCTACAGCTGTTTTTTGTTTGTTTGTTTGTTTGTTTGTTTCATTTTGTTTCATAAATTCTGGGACATCAGACTCAGGTCTTCAGGCTTGTGGGGAAATCACTTATTCACTGGCTATCCCCACCCCAAACTACATGTTCTTAACTCACAGTTTCCTGTTTTTTCACCCACATTGCATTTCCTCTCATTTTAGTAACCTTCTAAAACTGGGATTGCAGATCCTTTGCATATATATTTAGGATTGCTGTCATGCCTGACGCACATCTAAAACATTTTTACTTATAATGATTATTCATTTCTTCTTCATGCCCTGGTTTTCTGATTCTTCACTAGATTCTTTTTAGTCACCAGCATTTAATTGATGTCCCTCTTCAAATATCTATAGCTATATTTGCAGAATATCTCTTGTATAACAACTCAATTATAAGTTGTTATTTCATGTCAGTTATTGTTTTTAATCCAATAGGATACATATTCTCATAGTATATGGCTATTTCCTTATTAACATCTAGATTATCTTTCTTTAAAATTATATCAGAGGGCTGATGAGATGGCTGTACAGGTAAAAGTGCTTACCACCAAGCCTGATGAACCTGAGTTCAATTCCTAGGACCCACATGGTAGAAAAGAGAACCTACTCTCTGAAGTCGTTCCGTGACCCCCACATTTGTGCCCTCATATGTGTGTATCATACACAGTTTCCTTCTCAATTTATGTTTTTCTTCATTTAGGAATTTATTTTTAGTATGAGATCATCCAAACTGTAACATTTATTTCATTTACTTGACAGAGGGCACACATGTGCCAAGGTGTCCTTGTCCAGGTCAGTGGACGCTTGTAAGAGTCAGTTCTTTTCTATTATGTGGATCCTGGAAATCACACTTAGGTTATTGGGCTTGGTGACAAATACCTTTACCCACTGAGCCGTTGTGCTAGGATTTTTGTTTTGTTTTGTTGTCAACTTGACACAAACTGGGAAGAGGGAACCTCAATTGAGAAAATGTTTTCATCAGACTAGCCTGTATACAACTCTATGAGGCATTTTCTTGAATAATAATTGATGTGGGAGGGCCCAGCCCATTGTGGGTGTTGATGCCCCTCTGCAGCTGGTCCTGTGTTGTTTGTATAAGATAGTTGAGCAAGCTTTGCGGAACAAGCCAGTAAGCAGCTTTCCTCCATGGCCTCCGCTTCAGTTCCTGCTTCTAGCTTCTTTCCCTGACCTCCCTTTGGGATGGGCTGTGACCTGGAAATATAAGAGGAAATAGACCCTTTCCTCCCCAGATTTCTTTTGACTATAGTGTTTATCACAGCAATGAAAGCCAACTAGGACAGCCATCTTGCTGTCCCTAGGAATATTTGCATGAAAACCTTCTAAAAGTCCAAAATTTCAGGTCTAGAAACAATTATCATCATCATCATCATTGTCAGGGTATAATCAAACTGAGTGTTTTAGAAAGAACTTAGTAACAATACTGTAAGGACATTTAACATTTTTCTAAATTCCTGTGTTTTTCACTTTCAATAGAATAGATCAATTTTTAGAATATGAAACTGAATATGTATTTGAAGCTGACAGCCCATGTGTAATAACTCAGACTTACAGTTCTGGATACAGATTTTATTAACTTCTCATAAGAACCAGTGTCAGAATGATGACAGCCAAAGGGAAAATACATATGTGAACTTGAAGATGACACTTGGACCAACGTATTTTGAATCTAAGGTATTTTGCCTGGGTGCCCTTTTTTTTTTTTTCAAAAATTTAATCATTTTTTTCAATTATTTATAGGACATCTGCCATGCCTAGGGAACTGGATTACCATTACAGTTCTTAACAAATTCAGTTCTATCCTCTCATTTTCCTGTGGACTAAAATGCTTTCTTCCACTCTGAATTTTGTTTTTCTTGGAGCTAGTATATACTCTAGACTGAGACTATTTTTAGTTCTTTATGTCTGCTCAAACTCTTAAGTGCTTCATAAATGGCATAGAGGAGTTTTGTATATCACCCCCCTTACATACGTGTGTGTGTGTGTGTGTGTGTGTGTGTGTGTGTGTGTGTGTGTGTGTATGTACACAATGCCAATGGCTCAACACATCTAAGCAGGTTCCCATTGACAACGTTTCTTGGCTATTAAAATATTAATTTAAAAAAAGACTCTTCGTTGGGCATTGGTGGTACATCCCTTTAATCCCAGCACTCGGGAGGCAGAGGCAGAGGCAGGCAGATCTCTGTGAGTTCGGGGCCAGCCTGGTCTCCAGAATGAGTGTCAGGATAGGCTCTAAAGCTGCACAGAGAAACCCTGTCTCGAAAAAAATCAAAAAAAAAAAAAAAAAAAAAAGAAAAGAAAAGAAAGAAAGACCCTTGTAACACCTGAGTTAGGTGACTGATAAGTCCATCTTGGACTTTCAGCACTGGGTCTGGTCACCCTCAGTACTGCATATGCTCTTTAGAAGGAGTGGTCAACATTTCTTGAAATGAATTCACATAAACTAGGCAGGTAACCCATTCCATGTGAAGGGTTGATTCCAAAGTAGCATATGCCTTATAACTTACGGAAAAGCTCCTTCTTGGTTTCATCTAGTTATTGCTAAGTCACATGGTCCTTCCAACTTTGCTAGATTTCTCAGGTTTTTTTTCCAAGAATTTTCATGACATAATCTCTTTTTTTTTAATATTCAGATTTTTAAATGTCAATTCCAGAATCACACTAGGGTCTAATCAGCTCCCACTGTAAGACACATGGTCTTTTGTACACCATTCTGAGGAAAGCAGTGTAGCTTGCAACTCTAGCTTATATGTGCTTCATCAGCCACCCTAGTTGCTGTAGTTGGGCTCTGAAGTTGCTCAAGGCTTCTTGGGCTGTTCAGTAGTAAGTATGAATGTCAACTCTATGCATTATAAAATGCTTTGATTCCCATAATGTTTGGATTAGTTTCCCCTGGTAAGAGACTTGTTAAGACTGGTTGAGTGCAGGTTGGACAAAAGGTAATGAGAGTAGGCAATAAATAAGGCAATATTACTATTCTATTTAAATTCCACTGATTTTTTTTATGTATTATTCATGTTATTCCCATGGACTCTTCTTTAAAATTAATGCCACTCCATCTTCTTCCTCTGGAATGTAATCTCTTCCAGGATAGGAATGTTCACTGAAATTTCACTTTGCATAGAGAACCTGCTGAATGATTTATATGTTTAAAATTTTTAATCCTGTTAAGTCTTTTGAGGTATGCACTGACATCTAAGGTTTTTTGTTTGTTTGTTTGTTTGTTTGTTTTTTGAGTGAAGGAACTAGCCTTAGTCAAGTTTCCATTCCTTAGCCAGAAAGTAATGGAAGCTATATTTGAATTTGAAACTAATTCATTCCCCAATACTAATATTTCTCAATGCAGGTACAGTGTTTCCCATTTTAGGCTCACAACTTTAGACTCATTTTTAGTCCTAAATGGGTATGAATTACTGCCAAGCCTATCTTATATGTATGCTGTTTATCACTTAATTTTGTTTGTAAAGATCTAATCAGTGTTACCAGTCATTCTTATTTATAGCATAAAAAAGGAATATTATATGTATGAGTTACCCAGGAATGATGATGTTACCCATGGAGAAATTTTACTCTTACTGGGACTGTCAGCCTCTAAATCATTTTTAGTCCTCCTCTGAATTACTCCTTTTTATAGTGACAGACTTGTTCCGATGTCTTATGAGGCACCTAATGGCTACTATGCTTACAGAGTATGGCAGAGGGGCTAAATTTTTCATTTCAATTAATTTGGATTTAAAATTAATCATGAATGACTCGTGACTACCCTAATGAATTACAGTTTATATTGTATTAATTGTAACATAAAATGTTAGTGCAAAAATACAATACTAAATTGGATGTGTTTCTGAAAATCCGATTTGAACAAGAAGCATAATTTATTTAAGTTCATCGCTATATATGGCAGCACTTAAAATTATCACTGGAGTATAACTTTTTTTGTGTGGCTGAGGGTGCAAAACAATGACGTAAGAATTCTGAGTCACATCAGGGAGAGACATTTGAAATTTTCATGTACCCGACCTTCTCCACATTGATCATATTCTCTCTCTCACACATTCCCCTTTCTATGAAGGAAAGCTTCATTTAGTGAAGAATGCCACATCAGTGATGAGGTCCTCATGAGTGAGGAAGGCAGAAAAAAGTCAAATGCCAGGGTTTTAGACTAATCTTTGAGACAAATTGATAGAAAATTTGTCACTTGGAATTTTTTTAAATTCTTATATCTAGTGTGAAATTAGTGTGAATCAAATCAAAATGATTTCTTTAAGTTGTTTTCAAAGCTAGTATTTCAGAAGGCTTGTCAGCAGTCTAGATCAGCCCCTCTACACTTAACTACATTGTTACAGGTTTTCTTTTTGAGGAGCATTTACACATATAGAAAGTGTTGGAAGCAGATGAATTCTTTGGCTTTTGTTCAGCCCTTACTTTTTTAGACCTTTTCTTTTTCAGATTTTAAATGACAGGCAGTGTGACAAATGAATTACCTTTTTAATCAAAAAAGCAATACTATTCTCCAGTGGAACAAAGGACCATGGTTTCTTCTCTTTGTATCTTCCTTTGACAGAATAATAATAGGGCATTAATAATAAGAGGAAATTACAATGATATGATATTCATTCTTCTCTGGCCAGAGTATTTTTTTTCTTATTCCTGTGATTTGAGCATGAGCTTTTACTGGACAATTTGGATACTGTGAAGTGAGGAAAATGTATCAAAACTAGATAAAGAGATTAATTTGCTGCTACAGTGATAATACTGCATCCCATAGCATATTGAGTATAAGTTTTAATTGAGAAAAGAATAAGGCAAAAGGAGTGGCTCAGATAGAATGATTCAGATTTTATGTAACTTCTGATTCCACCATTGTACTCTTGGGCCATTCTGAACTGTGAAAACGTGGGTGTTATTCACATATAGAAAACAAAGGCATGAAGGCTCTCATTCATTTTACATTTACTCCAGAGAAAAGTAAAAGAAGTATCTTGCGCTAGGTATACAGTTCAGTTATGGAATGCTCTCCTAGCATGCATACCGAACTCAGGTGGATTCCCAGTAGTGCACAAACTGGGTGTGGTGGTCATGATTGAATACGAACTTTCGGAAGATAGAGGCAGGAGGATTGTAAGTTGGACATCATCCTTGGATCTTTAGTAAGTTGTGAGCCTAGGGTACCTAATAATCTGCAAACTATAATATCTGTTTGACTGGGAATTCAGAGACCTGGGTTTTAACTTAAAAATTACATATATTTATTTTGTGTGTATGCATGTGTACATGTTCCATAACACATGTGCGAAGGTCAGAGGACAATATATGGAAGCCATTCTCTATACTATGTGAGTCTGGGGATTGAACTCTGATAGTTGGACAGATCTCTGACTCAGCCTCAGCCAACCTTGGCTGCACATTTGAACCACCAGGGGGACTTTCAAAAACCTGTTTTCTGTTTTCAAAAGCTCTTCATTAACAAGTGTTTATTCAGGCCCAAGGCTCTGGACTCAGCATAAATATTTTCTGGTAAGGATGAAAGGAAAGATATGTTTGTGATTTTCTCTTTCTGAAGGAATCAACAGATAATATCTGTATTTAATGAATTAAAATAGAAACATTATTGAGGATTATCAATATTGACCTCAGTAGTGGAATTGGTTATGGCAAGAGGATGGTGAGAATGGTAGATGTGATTATTCTTCACTCTCTGGCAGTGATTCTCAACTTTCCTAATGCTATGATCTTTTAATACAACTTCTCATGTTGCAGTGACCCCAACCATAAAATTATTTTTGTTGCTATTTCATAACTGTAATTTTGCAAATACCTGTGTTTTCTAACGATCTTAAGTGACCACTGTGAAATGGCTGTTCAACCCTCGAGGGGGTCACAGTCCACAGGTTGAAAACCACTGCTCTATGCTATTCTTTTAGGGAATAGCGAGGATTTGCTAGATACTTCAGTGAGCGTCCAATGACCCTCCCCAACCCTTGCATTTTAAAAAGGGGTTATGGGATGTGAGGGCGATCTGGCTGTGACATCTGTCACCCCATTGATCACCAGGGTTGATTTGACTGATCTGGCTGGCTAGGTGGGGTTACCTTCCTCCCTCTCTGCTCCATGTGCGTCCCTCCCCAAGCTGAGTGCTCAGTCGAAGAGGACCACCCTCCTCGAATTGAGGAGGACTGGTCTTTGGTCAAGGGTATACCAGTAGCTGTACTTCCCCGCTAGAACCTCCAAACAAACTCTAAAAAAAGGGGTCATGTGTGTAAGTATGTTGCCTGTATGTATGTATGTATGCCTTATATGTGCACTGTCCACTGAAGCCAAAAAAAGGGCATTGGATACCCTGAAACTGAAACTGGATTGACAAATGATTGTTAGTTGTCTTGTGAGTGCTGAGAACTGAACCTGGACCCTCTGCAAGAACCAGTGCTCTTAATCACTGAGCCATACACTTCAACTCAACTCTTTTTTTTTTTTGAAAAGTAGGCAAAAAGATCAGTAGTTAAAGGCTAACCTTAGCTACATAGTAAGTCCAAGGGTACTTTGGGATACGGGAGATGCTATCTTAAGATAACTAAATGAGATTGTTCAGCTGATAAAAGCACTTGCTACCAAGTGTGAGGACCTGATTTCAATCCCTAGGATTTGCCTGGTGGAAGAGGACTAACCCCTACAAGCTATCGTCTGACCTCCACTTGTATGACATGCACACAAATAAATAAATAAATAAATAAATAAATAAATAAATAAATGGAGTTTTGTTGTTGTAAGTCAGAGTCTCACTATATAGACCAGGCTAGCCTCAACTTCACAGAGATCTGCCTGCCTCTGCCTCCAGAGTGTTGAGATTAAAGGCTTACACCACCATGCTTTCTGGTTTTCTTTTTTGAGGCAAGTTCTCTGATGTACTCAACAGTACTTTGAATTTATTATCCTTGAATTTGCTGTTCTCATGTCTCTGCCTCTGGTGCCCAGGAATTTCATGTTTGTGGCACCATGCCTAGCTTTTCCAGATTTAAGTTTTAACTAAAGTTTGTTGTGTGCACAGAAAGTGCCCCCAACACACATGAATAGCTCTGTGAATTTTCATAAAGGGATTCACCAGGATTTGGATTCAGAAATATATTTTCCTAACTCAATGGTTCTCAACCTTTGGGTTGTGACCCTTTGGCAAACCTTTAGCTCCAAAAATATTTACATTTTGACTCATAAAAGCAGCAAAATTATAATTATGAAGTAGCAATGAAAATAATTTTGCAACAGGGGTCACCACAACATGAGGAATTGTATTAAAGAGTCACAGCATCAGGATGGTTGAGAACCACTGGCCAAGGAATAGGGTGTGGTCTCATACACTATTAGCTCTCTTTCCAACTCAGAAGTTACTTTGCTTTTCATGTCAGAATATTTTATAAGTTAAATCACATCGTGTTGCGTTATGTTTGGCTTCCCCCTAAAAACTATACTGTTTAGCTGATGACTTCTCTGGACTTTACCCAGTCATATTGTATCACTACAGAGTGTTTATTCTCAGTGCTCTACAAGAGTCTGTTCTAAGAATGTACCACAGTTTACTAACCAATTCCTTCCAGTGTTGCTGAATGGTTGTGCTTGTTTGTTTGTTTGTTTTGTCCTTAGTGAACATCACCAGGACCTGGGTTCAATTCCCAGCACCCACATGGCAGCTCATGACTGTAACTCCAGTTTTAGGGAATCTGGCACCTTCACACAGACATACATGCAGGCAAACACCATTGACATAAAATAAAAAAATAAATAAATCTTTAAAAAGTCTTAAAGTAAGCCAGGCATGGTGGTGCCTGCATTTAACTCATTTTTAAGTAAAAGATGAAGGAAATTAGAACTAAACTTTTTCATAAGCAGCCCTTGTGTACCTTTCAAGATATCTTATGTCTGTATCCTTGACTTTCTGAAAGCCTCATATTTGGCATTTTAACATGCTCCTATTAATTTTAGAAAATAATTTTTATTGTGTTAAAATATACACAATATAAAATTTTTTGTATGAGTTACTTTTCTCATCACTGAAATAAAATACGTGACAGAAGCAACTTAAGGATGGAAGGGTTTATTTTGACTTACAGTGTGAGGATACAGTCTGTCCTGGAAGGGAAGACATGATATCAAGGGCATGAGGCTGGTCACATTGTGTCCAAAGTCAGAAAGCTTAGTGACACTGCTATTTCTACCAATACTGTCTACCTCATCCTTATATCTGTCCAAGAAATTGAAGTTATTAATGTTGTCTGTCTTTATTGTAGTTGTTTTGGTTTACTTACAGAATTTCCATAGACTTGATCAAGTATACCTGAGTTCCTTTTTTTTTTTTAAAGATTTTATTTATTTATTATGTATACAACATTCTGCTTCCATGTATATCTGCACACCAGAAGAGGGCACCAAATCTCATAACGGATGGTTGTGAGCCACCATGTGGTTGCTGGGAATTGAACTCAGGACCTCTGGAAGAGCAGACAGTGCTCTTAACCTCTGAGCCATCTCTCCAGCCCCCTGAGTTACTTTTATTTATTTATTTATTTTACATTTTGGGGGGGTAAAGGTGGGCAGGAGCATGCTCATTAGAGGACAGCTTGGTACAGTTGATTCTCCTTCCACCCTGTAGGACCTGGAAATCTAACTCAGGTTGTCAGGCTTGGTAGCAAGCCCCTTTAGCCATTGAGCTATCTCACTGGCCTTAATATTTTTATGCAACTATATTTTTGTTTTTAACTCCATAATATTCAAATAAATGTTTGTCTAATTGGGCTATTAAAATTCTCTATGAATTGTTACAGGAATAGTCAACCTTTTTTTTTACTCAAAGTAAAAAGGAGTAAATAATTTTATAAAAGCTAATATAGGCTATTGGCTCAGGAGGATTTTTAAAGATTTATTTATTTTATGTGTATGAGTGTGGTGCCTGCATATGTATATGTATGCTACATTGTACCTAGTGGCTGCAGGGGTCAGAAGAGGGTGTGGGATCCCCTGAAACTGGAGTTACAGATGATTGTTGGCTACTATATGGATTCTGAGAACTGAACCTGTGTCCTCTGCAAGCCATGTCTTCAGTCCCTCGGGAATTTTTGTGTATCTTCTCAAAACAGGTGAGATGCACCTTTTCCTCAAACTGTCTAGTACGACACAGAGACTAGTTCCTTGTCTGTTCTTTTACAAAGTTACTTGTAAAAGCTACATGGCAATTTTGTGCTAATGGGGTCAGATTAATGAAGCATGGTATTTTCACAATATTACCAAGTATAAGGACTAGTTTAATTTTTTTAAGCTAATAAACAGAAGAGGCAATTCTTTAAATAATTCATTGTGTTCTCAGAACATACAGAAGACTTATTTGCATTACCCTGTTTCTCTTCATTTACTCAGTAATCTTCAGAAGCTTTTTTTTTTTTAATTTTTCCTGTGCATGACTGATTAATGGTAAAAAGCTCTAAATGAGCAAAACCACTAAATGCTATTTTAACTTGTTTTTCAAGGTTTTAGCTGGTAGCCATTAAAGTTGCTTCAGCTGTTCCTCTCCTTTAGCATTGTGTGGGTGTGCCTTCCATGTGCTTCTGAGGTTGATAGACCAGTAGAATAGAGGGGTGAGATAATAAGGCTTTTGTTATAGTTTTGTGTCTGTTGTTGTGATAACATACACTGACAAAAAGCAACTTAGTGGAGAATGGGTTTATTTTGGATTACAATCACAGGTTATAGTCCATCATTTGGGGAATTCAAGGCAAGTCCTCAAGCAGCTATTCACATCACATCCACAGTGAAGAACAAAAGTATCTTGTTTGTGTTTGCAGCTAGCTGTCTTTACTCTTGTACAGTTCAGGATCCAGTTTAAGGGATGGTGCTGCCCACCATAGTCTGTCTCTTTCTATATCAGTTAACAATGATGACAGTCCCCTACAGATGCCCACAGGCCAACCTGATCTAGACAGTTTCTCATTGAGACTCTCTTCCCATATGATTCTAGGTTGGTCAATTAAAACCAAAACTTCTAGAATTAATGGACCTTGGATTGTTCCACTCTTGATCCTTGTTTTATGATAATGAACTCTCATTAGTGACTGAGCCATTTTGAGTTTGGGTTTGTTTTTTGTCTGCATTATGATTGAAACAGTTTCTAAAAACTATTTTTAAGTCAATCTTTTTTTTTTTTTTCAGTTATATTAGCTATCTGAAGCTACCATTCTCTGCTACTCCTATATACCCATTGTTGATATCCTTGGGCAAGGCAACATAGCCCATTGGTTTGTGTCAAACAGGACTTAGTATCACCGCCAAAGCAACAATAAGGGTTTTCTGGTACTCTTCATTTGCAAAGAACAGTTGTCACTTGATCATTGCTTGGTTATTTTCACAAAACGTGTGAGATTTAGAAGCTAAGTCTAGGGGCTGGAGAGATGGTTAACAACTAAGAGCCTAGATAGTTCTTCCAGAGGACCCAGTGTGATTCCAAATATCCAGATGGTCCCAACTAGTCCCAAGGATCCGACATCCTCTTCTGGCTTCTTGAGGTACTGCATACCTGTGCTTCACAGATAGAAATGCAGGCAAAGTGCCCGTACATGTACAAATGAATAATTTTTTCAAAAGGGGGCTTGGTAAGGTATTTATAATCCTAAGCTTGAAAATAAAGTATTCTTTGAGCTTTTTCAGAAATACAACAACTAATTTGCTATTCAAGCAAAATAAACACTAGATTTCATAGTTTTCAATATAGAAATTTCTGAGAAAAGACTAAGAATCTCAGACTCAATTGTTCAATTAATTCTTCATGAATTTTTTAACATAATTATTCATGTTTTTTGTTAAATAATCCATTCTGTGTTGTGATTACTTCAGAGTATCTAGGCTAAGATGCTCCCAAACAGCATATGTGTATGTGTGTGTAAAGACACGAATGTGACAATCAGAAGACAGCCTTAGGTGTCCATCCTCACTTAGACCTTGTTTGGGACATCGTCTCTTTGTTGTTCACCACGTATGTGCCAGGCTGTCTGGCTTGCACACTTCTGTGGTTAGCGGTGTCCTGTCTCTGCCTCCCACCCCTCTGTAGGACTAATGGGATTGCAGATTAGTGCTACCCTGACTAGCTTTATGTAGGTCTGAAGATTCACAGTTATATCCTCAGGCGTGCATAATAAGCACTACCCACTGAACCATCTCCCAGACCCCAGACAGGTTTTTAAATGTGTAAAGACTGAACACCAGTGAGGGTGGGAAGAGGAAGAAGCTGAAACAAGAGCTCCATGGAGAACAAAGGGATGCCCAAGTTCATGCACACATTCCCAAGAAGTGGTGCTTCTTTCTATCCAAGACTTCAAAGACGCCAAGTTCAGAGCATCTGAAGATGGAGGGACAGAGCATATTTCTGTTTGCCAAAGCAACGGCAAACAGGGATCATTTTTTAATTTCAATCAAAGTTTTCTTTATCTTAGTTTTCATGATGCTGTGATACTGTTTTATGGGTTTTTGTTTGTTTGTTTGTTTGTTTGTTTTTTTGGGAGGGTTTCAGGGCAGGGTTTCTCTGTGGCTTTGGAGGCTGTCCTGGAACTAGCTCTTGTAGACCAACCTGGTCTTGAACTCATAGAGATCTGCCTGCCTCTGCCTCCCAAGTGCTGGTGTTAAAGGCGTGTGCCACCACCACCCGGCTATTTTTTGTATTTTATATATTTCAGATTTTATACTAAATTAGGAAAGACATAGCTGATAGGCTCTTTGTGATATTTAATAACTTAAATGTGTAGATAATATTTCTAGAAAGCTACACAAGAATTTGGAAGAGTCATGGGATAACTACAGTGTCAAGCCACATCTGCTATGAGTTAACAAGTACAGTGGCCATTCCATGTCCAGAAGACAGAGTTTCATGGGAGTTTTCCCTTCCTTTTGCTCTCACATTCTTTCCAACCCTTCCAAAAATTTTCACTTGGCCTTGAAGGGGTGAAAGTCTTACCTCTTATATAACAGCTATGTTACTATGTTAGAATAGATAAAATACTTTAAGAACACAAATGTACATGAGCATAGGTATATGCGTGCATACATTCACACCCACACACCCACACACACAATAGAATTTATTCCTACTATTGGAATAATTTTTGTTTTGGGTTGGTTTGGTTTTTGGGTTTTTTTGGAGACAGGGTTTCTCTGTGAAGCAGTCTTGGCTGCCCTGGAACTCACTCTGTATACCAGGCTGGCCTCGAACTCACGGAGATCCACCTGCCTCTGCTTCTCAAGTTCTGGGATTAAAGGTGTGTGCCACCACCACCTAACTAGAATGATTTTATATGAGTGCGTACAAGACCAAAATTTTCCCTGCAACGATAGTCTATTACTGAGGCTCAAGTTTATATGATAACTGATTAAGCACATCCTTTTCTCAGGTAGCAAGCTCAGAGTACTTAGGATCCCCACAGAGGAAGAGTGCCTGTTTTGTGTCTGTGCCCCTCCAGAATCTTTTGTGGAATTATAGTATTCTCTTGCAAAGTCAAGATGTTTTCTTTGTATAGATGTAATTTATTGAAAAGAGATATGGTGATGATAGAAAACTTATGTCAAGATATTGAAAAGCTTCAAGTTGGATA
Organism: Cricetulus griseus; assembly: GCF_003668045.3. Classification (NCBI taxonomy): domain Eukaryota; kingdom Metazoa; phylum Chordata; class Mammalia; order Rodentia; family Cricetidae; genus Cricetulus; species Cricetulus griseus. The sequence goes on from NC_048598.1 coordinate 60,756,827, forward strand.
TAAATCATTCAGTTAAATGTGTCTTTGAATAGAAAACTGTATAGTAGCCAGGCGTTGGTGGCACACACCTTTAATCCTAGCACTCGGGAGGCAGAGGCAGGCGGATCTCTGTGAGTTCCAGGCCAGCCTGGTCTCCAGAGCAAGTGCCAGGATAGGCTCCAAAGCTACACAGAGAAACCCTGTCTTGAAAAACCAAAAATAAAAAAAGAAAACTGTATAGTATATAAAATGATTCTCAGAAAGTATAATACTATTCTCTTTTCTGTTTCTTATCTGTATCTGAATTCAATTAAAAAATAGCCAACACTGAATGTGAGCACCCTAAGGTATGGCTACCTCGAACACTGTAAGTGTTCGAGTGATACTGTAAGTGATACTTCAAGTAGATGATGAGTGTGAGGAGCCTCAGGCTTTGGAAATAGCTCAGTGAAATGCAAAGTGTCTTTTTTTGGGGGGGGGGTTATTCACTGTGTATATCTGCCTCATGCTCTTGCCTCTATGACTTTCCTGCCATTATAGACTGTACCCTAAAACTGTGAGCCAAGATAAACCCCACTTCCCCTGAGTGATTTTAGTTGGATATTTTGTCTCACAATAGAAAACTACCTACTACAGCTGTATTTTCCTTGTCTGATATGCTGCTGTCAGGCGCTGTCATGTTGGTTCTTGTCTTGACCCTCCTCTGAGGATGAAGTGGGTAAAAGGTGAACAAAAGAGAAGAACCTTTTTCACCACATGTGGGTGTCAAATAGGACAGAAACAGAGAGGCCCCAAACTCTCGTTCACGTCAGGATGCCAATTGTGGTGGTTTGAATAAGAGTGGCCCCCATAGGCTCTTCTATTTGATTGCTTAGTCATCTGAGAGTGGCACTACTTGAGAAGAAATAGGGGGTGTGGCCTTGTTGGAGAAAGTGTGTCAATGGGGGTGGGCATTGAGCTTTCAAAAGCCCCCCCTTTTTCTCTCTCTGTGATGCCGGGGGTTTTGGATGTAAAACTCTCAGCTACTTCTCCAGCACCATGTCTACCTGCATACCACCATGCTCCTTCACATAATAATAGACTAATCCTCTGAAACTGTGAGCAAACCTCAATCAAATGCATTCTTTTATAAGAGATGCTGTGGTCACCCTGTCTCTTCATAGCATTTGAACCCTAAGACACCAATTGAGAGTGATTGTAGGAGGTGGTACAGCTCTGAGTTCTCAGTGGTCCTCAAGATGCCAACCAAGAACAGGCTTCTGAAGAATGAGTTACAGAACAGGTTGCCAATTAAAGCAAATGTGATCGATCTGGCAGGCAGGAGTTGTGAGTACCTTCAAGGCCAGAATGAGTTTCCTCCCAGAGGTATTAGTCATGTGTGAGCATGAGCTAGTTCCCTTCTGGAGGCAGGGTGTGTCTGAACAATGTCATCTTCCTTTGACAGGCAGATTAGTTATCTGAGGATGGAGAGGCTGCCATGTTGGGGGGTGTTATATAGATTCAGGTGAGTCTTGATTGCTGGGCATGTATATATGAGGTGATCAGTCATTTCCTCCTGCAGTGTTGCCTTAGCTGGTCTTGAACCACTGGGCTCAAGTGAGCTTCCTGGTTTAAGTGTCTGCTAGTCCATTTTAAATCTTTTCTTTGTACCAAAATTCCTTTCTGACTACAGCTGTTGGTTCTATTTTCCACTATCCACTGTCTCCTTTAGCCACTTTTGAATCAGGCTTACAAGGTTCCCGTTAATGAGTGTGACAGTTTTCATCTCGTATCCTATGCAGCCTCTTTGTAGCATTTGACCTTGCAAACACATTTAGTCTGTGGTAAATGACTTTAAACCAAGATCTTTCTTCTCCTTTATATTTCTTTTTTCCCAAGGTTTTCCTAATGTTTCTTAAGGTTCTGGCTAAGCACCAGGCCACCTCCCATCCCCTGTTTTTACAAACAATATTTGAGAATCCTATCCATTTCTGCTTTCTTATCTTACCATGTATTTATCTTATCATTTATTTCATTGTTCTGAATTGACTCTTCCATTCCCAATTCACATTTATATGTGCCTGCCCGATGTCACATTCATAACGTCAATAAGATGCTTACTTGGTGATTGTTTTTGTAGCTGTTTCCTTTGAATTTGAAAACATTCCCTCCTGAACGGAGGCTTCTTAAAAGTAAAGGAAACTTACAAAGCTCAAGAAGTAAATAAATCTAAGGAGAAACTTACAGGATTTACAGTGTTTTTCCTACTAGGTTAGATAAAAAGTAACAATAGCTGGGGAGAGAAGACTCCTCAACTAGCACAAATGCTCCCAATGCAGAAGATTGCTATATTCAGCTTTCTTGCATCATCACCCATGCAGGTGTTAATCACTGCAGGCCTGAGCTTGGAGGTCACACACTGAGATTTCCAGGTTCTTGTGTTCCAGGACAAAGAATCAAACCAAGGACACATGGTAAGGTAACAGACACAGATACTCCTGAGAATGTGGACATTGAGTCAGGGAAAGGCATATGCTCAAAAATGCTGTGCAGTGATGTGGATGACCCTTTACAGATCATTTAAATAGCATCTACCCTCTCCTATGTTTTATAGGTATAGCCTTTTAGTGCATTCTCTGTCTCATGTACCCACGTGGGGAAGGTCTCCAGTCCTTATTTCAGCTGCCTTCTTTCATATGTCAGTCTTCAAAAACAAAAAGCATGTATGTGAGTCTGGGTGCCCATGAATGCTGGGAGAAGGCAAGGGATCTCTTGGAGCTGGAGTTACAGGTATTTGTAAGCTGTCTGACGTGGGTGATGTGGTCTGACTTCAGTCCTCATGGTAGAGCAGCAAGTGCTCTTAAGTTAATCTTGATGATGCTGTCTTCATTCTCCACTCTTCTGCGCCCTGGTGGACTTGAATCAGCTCAGTGTGGAACTCAGGCTCCTGGGAAAGAAAAAGTTCTGTCTCTGGATTCACAAATGTTGGGAAATAGAAACGACTGCTGATTTGCACTACCTGTAGTCATGAACATGATTGGGAGTGTTACAGTGTGCTCTGCTACAAGATGGGGTTCTGTGTCCATTCACTTTCCCATCAGTATTGTTATTCAGAAGTTCCATGATATCTGAAGTTTCCTGGGTGAAAAATAGATCCACGGGGTTTGGATGACAACAGATACTGCTTGTTCAGTGCATTAGCCCAGAAAGATGAGTTGATACTTAGAGGAAATGATACTGAACTTGTTTTGATTTCAGCTGTTTTTTACTCACTCAGCAAGCTACAGCAGCTAAAAAATAGGAGGCTGGAAAAAATTTGGATGTTATCTATGTTTCTGAAAAAGAAACAGTGCAGCAGGCTGATGAGTAAAACCTGATTCACCCAAGTTGCCAACACAAGATCCTGGAGTATAGCACCAATTTTGGTGTTTAGTGATGTCCAATAATAAAATATTTTATTGAAAAAAAGTGAATGTTATTTGGTTTGAAAACCATGCTTTTAAGCTTTTAGAGGCATGCGTGTAATTAAAAAATTCTTTATTTGTCTCACAGCTTTATGCAGATTCCCCCACACCTTTCATTTTTCTTCTAGATATGTGTTGATTTCACTCTTACTCCCCTCACTTGAATATGGGGCTTCTCTCATGGACAGCTGTTTTTTGATAATGGCTAGGTGGGGATCAAGTATGGTTGTTGAACTATCTTTAATAGTAAGAGTTCCAGAAATTGGCCAAGTGTCATGCCTGTAATTCCAATACTTGGGAGTCTGAGGCAGGAGAATCACTATGAGTTTGAGACCACGATGGGGTACATAGTTCCAGACTAGCCAAGGCTATTCTATAAGATCCTGTCTCAAAACAACAAAACACACAACAATAAAGCAAAACAATGCAAAAAAATTCCTAGGGGGTCAAAACATGCTTTGTGGCTAAAGTTTTAAGAGCAGTTAGCTGTGTTGCTGATGTTCTCTAATCTACATAGATTCTCTTACTTCCCAAAGCAGGGGAGATCTCTCCTCTTATTAGAAAAAATGTTGCATTTTCAGAAGGATTTAAGTTGATGTTACTGGGAAGGTCTTGATATACCTCAAAGCCCAGCTATTCCAGCCATGTGATCTGAAAGTTAGCAGCTTACTGCTTTCTCTGAAGGTCCCTGACCATAGCCTAAATCTCACCCACTAGCCCGAGTGTGTGCACAAATTTTTAACTTTTTAGAGGTGGAGAAACCCACAGAAACAACTGACCCTAGCTAGTGAGAGATCACTGGCTCCCATCTGACAAATGGGGAACCTTCATAAGACCAAACCAGACTCCCTTAATATAGATGACAATGGTGTGACTGGGACAATATATGAGGCCACTGGCAATGGGTTCCAGATCTAACACTAATGCACAAACTGAATAGTGGAGCCCATTATATAAGGAGAGATACCTTGCTCAGCCTAGACACAGGGGTGTGTGTGGGTGGTGGAGAGGTGCCTTGTTCCTGCCTTAACAAGATGATGGGACAGACTTAGAAGACTTCCTAGAGGAGACCTTACCATTTCCATGGAGCAGAATGGAGATGGGGGTGGGGAGTGGGGACAGCAGGAGGAGAGGAAGAAAGAGGAACTGGGATTGGAATGTAACAAATAAATTAATTTAAAAAACAACAACAAAACAAAGAAACAAAAAGAGCACCGACTGCTCTTCTAGAGGACCTATGTTCAATTCTCAGCAACCACATGGTGGCTCACAACCATCTACAATGAGATCTAGAGTCCTCTTCTGGCTGAAGGCCTACATGCAAGCAGAACACTGTATACATAATTAATAAATAAATCTTTATTTTAAAAAAAGAAACTTGAAGTTGGGCACAGAGAAGAATAAGCTACAGTCAGGTTATCTTGAATATTCAGTTTCTAGTACTGCTTGGCACAACCACCAGTTTTCACATTTGATTACTTGATTTATTCTTTTTTTATTATTATTATTAGTTCAAATTAGGAACAAGCTTGCTTCACATGTCAATCCCTTCTCCCTCTCCCTCTCTCCCCCAACATCCCACCTGCCCCTAGCCATCCCCCCTCCACTCCCCAGGCAGGGTAAGGCCCTCAAAAGGGGCTCCCCAAAGTCTACCACATCAGCTTGATTTATTCTTGATCTGTCTTTCTTACCTATTTTTACTAGTCCACATTCCAATTGATCAGCTAATTTTACTGGCTCTACTTTCAAAATGTGCGTTACTTCAGCCACCCCTCCTCACCTCCCTCTCTACCACCCCCACAGCAGCGTCTACTCTCCACCTTCACCCCATCCCTCATCCATACCATTGCTTCTCTTCAGATGTCCTTAACAACTTTCTGTACTTCTCTTGTCTTGGATAATCTTTTCTGGTTTATTTTTTATTTTTAAGATAGGTTGTCAGCTGGTCTTTGTTGGTGGTGCACACTTTTAATTCTAGCACTTGGGAGGCAGAGGCAGGCAGATCTGAGTTTGAGACTACCCTGGTCTACAAAGCAAGTCCCAGGATAGTCAGGGATGTACAGAGAAACCCTGTCTCAAAAAAAAAAAAAAAAGAAAAAAAAAAGAAACAAAGACAGGGTATCATGGTGTACAGGGTGACCTTGAATTCTCTGTGTAGCTTATCCTATTTGCTTCCACCTCTCAAGTGCTGGATTTACAGACATGAGTCAACACATCTAGTTGAGAGGGTTTGTTTTGTTTTGAGACAAGGTCTCACTACTAATGCTGACTTGCCAGGAATTTACCAGGTAGACCAGGCTGTCTCCCAAGTGCTGGGATTAAAGATGTGTGCCATGATACCTGGCTTAGAGTAATATCTTAAAATTATTTGTTCATTTTTAATATTATTTGTATACCTTCGTATATGTGCTTGCTTGAGTTTATATGAGTGCAGGAACTCATGCAGGCCAGAAGGGGATGCCAGACTCCTAGAACTGATGTTACAGTCTTTTGTGAGCCACCATGTGGGTGCTACGAGCTGAACCACAGTCTTTGCAAGAGCAGCTAGTGCTCTTAACAGCTAAGCATCTCTCCAGCCCCTAGAGTATTTTTTTTAAAATAATAATACTTTGCTTCCTTTCAAAGGATCATAAGACTGTCCAGTCTTCATGACATCACTTATGAGACCTTCCATGACTGGAACCCCCACACAAGAATAAAGTAGAGAGAAGTTAGCAAAATTATAGATATCAGATTCACCTCGACAATAGACTTAAGTATATCACATATACTTAGATGTAGCACATAAAATTAGATATCAGATTTCAGCCAAAATGTGGTTGCTAATCAGTGTAATAGTTAGTTTCATCAACTAGATACATCTAGAATCACCTGGAGAGAGTCTCTGTGAGTCTAGATCAGGTTGGCCTGTGGGCCTGACTGTGGGTGTTTGTTGTATTGCTTTCATTGATGTGAGAGGACCCAGCCTGAAAGTGGGCAGCATTGTCTCCTAGTTTGGTGTCCTGGACTGTGAGAGGAAGCTAGCTGAGTAGGAAGCATACATACTTTAATACCTTTCTGCTCTTGCCTATAGATGAGATGTGGCTGTTTTGAGTTCTTATCTCCTTGATTCTGTGTTTGGTGGACTGTACTAAAATTGCCAGGGCACTTTATTACAGAAACAGAAATGAAGTCCTTCATTTCTTGTTCATTTAATTAATTAATTAATTAGTTGAGACAGTCTCACTATGTAGCTCTGGCTGTCTTGGAGTACACTATGTAGACTAGGCTGCCCTTGAACTCAGAGGTCCACTTGCCTTTCCTCCAGAGTGCTGGAATTAAAGGCATGTGCCACCACACTGTTCCTTAATAATCATTCTCAACTATAGGAACAGTCAGACTTACAGTTTAAGAATGGAGGCAGAAGGCATTCTTCACAATCTCTTGCCATCTTGCTTGGTCCTCGCAAGTCTTTGCAGTTCCCTGCATGGTGAGCAGTGGTAATAACTTATCTGAAGCACTGACCCTCCAACATAGACCATGTCATTGGCAGCTATAGGGTTGAAATCATCACTGCCTGTGTTCTCATGCCCTTACAGACACCTCTCTAGCTTAATCCTTTAGCCTCTGTAAAGTGTTCTGTGGTAGGTTATTTAATCAGAACTCTGAGCATTCTTTCCTTTGATGATTCATAAATTAATTTGTTATTGTGTTTTTCTTTTTTTCCAGGTGTATGGTGGCTGATGAAGTGAGTACCTTACAGTCTTTTCTAAAACTAGTGTTTACTTTCTTCTTCTTCTTCTTCTTCTTCTTCTTCTTCTTCTTCTTCTTCTTCTTCTTCTTCTTCTTCTTCTTCTTCTTCTTCTTCTTCTTCTTCTTTTCTTCTTCTTCTTCTTCTTCTCTTCTTCTTCTTCTTCTTCTTCTTCTTCTTCTTCTTCTTCTCCACCTCCTCCTCCTCCACCTCCTCCTCCTCCTCCTCCTCCTCCTCCTCCTCTTCTTTTGTTTGTTTATCTGCCTGTGTTTTCTCATAAACCTATCTGTGTAGTGGGGGAAACACAAACAAAAATAAATTTACTTGTATAATAGCCATTTCCTCCTAAATACTTCTATGTGCAGTACATATAATTGTATGTGTTGTGTATTAACTGTCTTTTTGGGGGGGGGGTTGAGACAGGGTGTCTCTTTGGCTTTGGAGGCTTCCTGGAACTAGCGCTTGTAGACCAGGCTGGTCTCGAACTCACAGAGATCGGCCTGCCTCGGGATTAAAGGCATGCACCACCAACGCCCAGCTGTGTATAAACTTTCAAATAGAACCAGTTTTGTCCACTAAAATATAAAGTTAACACTATGCTAAGTCTTCACAAGAAAGTCCTTGGAAGAGGTCACAGCTACAGTATGCTTTGGACCTTGGCTGCAGTAGTAACTTTCCCATTGTTGTGATAAAGTATCATGACCAGAGGCAACTTAGAGGACACAGGGGTCTATTTGGACTTATAGTTTCAAAGGGTCAAGTTTATCAGGCCCAGCAAAGACATAGTAACAGGTAGTGGAGGTGTGGTAGGAGCAGAAAGCTAGTTGGTTGATTCCATTTCATCTGCACACAGGAAATAGATAACAGAAAGTGAGGCTAGGTTATAAAAACCCCAAAGCTGGCCCTAGTGTTGTACTTCCTCTAGCATCACCTTTCCAAACAGCACTACAATCAGTTGTTCACATATATGACCCTATGGGAAGACTTTCTCACTCAAGCCACCAGATTAGCCTTCACTTTGATGGCACAGAGATTTGAACATACATACATATATACATACATACATACATACATACATACATACATACATACATACATACACACACACACACATATGTATACTATGGAAAGTTTTCCATGGAGTAAGACAAACATTTGGTCAGTTTCTCAACTACCCCACTCTCCAGTGTTCTCAGTGGATATTAGCCTGTTTACAGAATTAATTATGAACTCTTAACCTGGTAGTCTTTTCCTAACATGAGATGTTTTGTTCTTTCTTATTTCCAGTTTCACAGCACTTTTCATGCTAGCTGTTTTGTCTTCTTTCAAACATTTTTGAAAATTTTTATTTTTTTATTTGAATATTTTTCTGAATGTATGTTTGTACCAAATTTGTACCTGGTGCCTGTGGAGGCCAGAAGATGGCATTAGGTCTCCAGACAGTTATGAATTGCCACGGTGCTGGAAGAGCAGCCAGTGCTCTACACCACTGAGCCATTTCTTCAGCCCCCCAAACCATAATTATTTAATGAGATTATTTGTATTCTGTCTCTCTTTCTGTCTCTGTCTTTCTCTCTGTCTTTCTCTCTCTCCTCTCTCTCTCTCCTCTCTGTCTCTCTCTCTGTCTCTCTCTCTCCCCCCTCTCTCTCTCTCTCCCCTCTCTCTCCCCCCCCCCTGTGTGGTGTGTGTGTGTGTGTGTGTGTGTGTGTGTGTGTGTTCTGGTTATTTACCTTGGGTACTTATGCATGCTAGGCCAGTGCTCTACCATTCACCAACATCCCCAGCCCTAGTATAATGAATTTTAAAGAAGCCATTTAATAATTCCACAATACTTTTTAAAAATGAACACCTCCATTTTAATTTGTCGTAATTGCTTCTTTCTTTTCTGTAGCTTTTAAAAGATGAATCTTTTTCTTATTGTTTCGTGTGTGTGTGTGTGTGTGTGTGTGTGTGTGTTATGCAGGAATGTGTATATGCATGTTCATATGTGTTTGGAGCATTGCACATACATGTACATACATTCACATAGAGGCAGAAGTTGACAACAGGTATATCCCTAGATTGCTTGCCCCTTTATATATTGATACAGGGTCTCTTGCTGAACCTGGAGCTCACAGATTCACCTACATTAGCTGGTCTGCTTGCCCTGGAGATTTCCTTCTCTGCCTCCAGGATTACAGGCAGGCTGACCAGTGTCTGCCCAGCTTGTATACAATTTCTGTGGATCTGAACTCGGGTACTCATGCTTGTACTATAAGCACTTTAGCCTCTGAGGCATCTTCCCAATTTCTTGAAGAGTATTTCTTTTCTATCTGTTGGGCTTCATAAGATTTGTGATGTTACATCCTAACTGATAATGCTAATTAAGAAAAAAGAATCCTCACCTTTACAGATGAGTTCTGTAAAAAAAACAAAACAAAACAAAACAGAAGCTTGTAGAATGTATAATCTAAGAACATACTTTAGAGCCACTAATATTCTCTGTAGTGGTGAGTAGAAATGATGCTTTTTAAATATAATATTACTACAGTTAAAAGTTCTGAAGTAGAGGGCTGGAGAGATGGCCCAGTGGTTAAGAGCACTGGATCCTCTTCCAGAGGACCCGAGTTCAACTCCCAGCACCTACATGGCAGCTTAGAACTGTCTATAACTCTGTTCCAGGTGATTCAATGCCCTCATATAGACATACTGATGTACTTAAAATATAAATAAATAAACTATTTTTTTTTTAACGTTCTGAAGTAGCTAGACTTGGGAGGCACAGGCAGGTTGATCTCTGAGTTCAAGACTAGCCTGTCCACAAAGTGAGTTCCAGGAAAACTGGGGCTATACAGAGAAACCCTGTCTGGGGGTGGGGGGAAGCTCTGAAGTAGAAAGAACACACATATGTTAATTATATGAACTCTGGTTTCCTGTCATTCTATATCCTACTTCTCTTTTGCTCATACTCAAGGTGACATGGAAGCTAGAGAAGAAAGTGCAATTTATAGTTTGAAGGCCAGTTGCTTTTTGATTGTTGAAGAGTCTGTTTTGGTAATGATGACTGACTCATCAATAGCTGGAAGCCTTAGAGCAGCTTTGCACCCATGTGGCTAAACCTTCATGCTTAACTCCTTTTATAGGATGAGTTTTAATCTGTTGTTCTTTTATTTATCTTGTTGTTCAGGTTGTACCAACCATGGCCATCAGAGACTTCCAGTCATACTCATACTGTTCCTTTGACATACTCATTTCATTGAGAAGTCTTTCCATTTTTAAAAATACTGTATTTTTACTTTAAGTTACTTGTATAAATATGCATCTGTGTGTGTCTCTGTGTGTGTGTGTGTGTGTGTGTGTGTGTGTGTGTGTGTGTGTGTGTGTGCTCGCGCGCGCGCGCATGTGTGTCTAGTGGCTGCAGAGGCCAGGAGTGGGCACTGGATCCCTTGGAACTAGAGTTACAGGTGATAGATCGCAAGCCTCTCATTGTGGATGCTGGGAATCAAATATAGGTTTGATTTTATAAGAGCAGCAAGCGCTGTTAACCCCTGAGCCATCTCCCTAGCACCTAGAAAACAGTTTTTTGGTATAGATCTTTTCGTATGTATGCTTGCAGGTGCCACTCATATCCATATTCCACAGACCAGCACTCTACTCTTCTGAAATGCCATTCAGTGATGTTTCACACTTTGGGAAAAAATATTTATTTATTTATTTAGGTTTTTCAAGACAGGGTTTCTCTGTGACTTTGGAGGCTCTTGTAGACCAGGCTGGTCGAACTCACAGAGATCCACCTACCTCTGCCTCCCCAGTGCTGAGGTTAAAGTCGTGTACCACCACCACCCAGCTGGTGTGTGAGTGTTTTGCCTGAACGTTTGTTTGTGCCTGGAGCACAAAGAAGCTTGAAGGAGACCTTGGTTCTTCTGGACAAATTGTATTCTGCAGTTCATTCTGGGATCTCCTGACCACCTCAATTATTTTTTTTTTAGTATATGTGCATATTCAGGTTTAATTTTTGAGCTATTAAATTTTCAGCAGTGGATTTTAAACAGTGCTTAATGCTCTGTACTCTTCATTACAGTATAAGACTGTAGTTTCAGTGTCCTACACGATTCTTTGTGTCAGTGCACAAACCTCTGCCATCAGTTAATGACTATATAATTTTTCCTTCTCTAAACTGTCATACAAATAGAATCAAATACAGCTTTTCTGGATTGTTTTACTCTCACAGAGATACGTGTCTAAGAGCTGTGCTAGTTACATGTTGTGGTTACAACAAAATACCTGAGTGAAGCAGCTTAGGGAAGGAGTGGTTTTGGGCTCACCGTTTGCAGATACAGTTCTTTGTAGTGGGGAAGGCCCACTGCAGGAGCTTGAGGCTGCAGGCCACATTGCATCTGCAGTCAGGGCAGAGAGAGATGAGTGTCGTGTTCAGTTTACTTTCTCCTTTTATTCAGTGTGGGACCCCAGGCCATAGGATGGTGCTGCCCATATTTAGAGTAGATCTTGTCATTTCAATTAATAATCTAGAGAATTCCTTATAGACATGTTCAGAGGTCAGTTTCCTACTTTGCTCTTCACCCTTCCAAGTTGGCAAGCAATATTAACCATCTCCTCCATACCTTTTGTTTGCTTTGTTTTGTCTTTTTGAAACAGGGTACTTGATGTGTAGACCAAGCTGGTCTTAGACTCACAGAGATCCTCCCTCTGCCTCCAGAGTGTTAGGATCAAAGGTGTGTGCCATTGCATTCAACTTTTCCCACATATTTTTCTTTTTTTTTTTTAGCTGAGCAATTTTTCTTTTCTTTCTTTTCCACTGGTATCCAGTTTTTGTTTTACTCTGCAGCCTTAGTCATTTAAATGGCAAATAATTACTGTTTATAATATTTCATAACCTTGTCTTAGAATGAAGAAGTTGATTTTACAGTCTGACTTCTTTGACAGCCCTCGTTTCTAATTCGAGCCTTGGGTTTCCTGGCTTCCTTTATACTTTAGCTCTTACAGATACATCCAGCTCACTGGGGTTTCATTCTAGCCAGTTGTGACAGTTTTACAGCTGCTAAGGGTATCCTTAAGTAGCATTTTATTTTCTTATTGTTTGCCTCTTTCATCTTTCTGGGTTTAAAACATTTTATTTTTTTCTTGAGAATTTCATAGATGTATATACAGTGTGTTTTGATCATGTCCATCCGCCACATGCCTCCTCTAACACCTCCTATGTAATCCACCCTCAAATGTTCCCTTTGTAACAGGGTCTCTCGTGTAGTTAGGCGTCATTAGTACTGGGATTACTGTCATGAACCACCTTACCCAGTTGATGAAATACTGGGAATGGAACTCAGGGCCTCCTGCCTGCTAGGCAAGTACTCAACCAACTAAGCTACATTTGTAGCTTGCAACTGTTTAAGCACATCAATTTTTACTGTTTTTCTTTTGCTTTGCTTTTTGTTTGTTTTGTTTTGTTTATTTTGGGGGAGGTAGGGATGGGCAGGATTTCACTATGCAGACCAGGCTGGCCTTGAACTCACTGCTTCTACTTCTCAAGTACAGGGATTAAAGACTTGTGCTACTATACCCAGCTAATTCTTACCTTTCTTTTCTATAACTAAAAAAACAAAGAAAACTTTTAATTGTGTATCTGTGTGTCAGGGTATGCACATGTGTGTGCCAGTCCCCATGGAGGCCAGAAAGTATCAGATAACCCACTAAACCATCTCTCCCACCCTTAAATGCCTTTTCTTTAATCAAGGCCTCCTTTTTCACTTTGGTGGTGTTGGGGTGTATGTGTCTCATATTTTTAACAGTTCTTAGTTCTGAATCTGCATAGTGAGTCTTTGACATTTCTTAATCAAAATTTTCAAAACTTTCCCAATTGAAATTTCAAGATCTTTTTTGGGCTCTCAACTGATTGCTATGTATCAACACACAAATTGACAGATGAGTCCAAGTACTTGTTCAACTACAGGCTTCCTAACAGTCTTGGAAACATTTTGTCTCTCTAAACATTTGACTAACTTGCATTTGACTGCTTGTTTTGAAAGCAAAAATGCCTTTCAATTTTATTTACTTCATTCCACCATAATTGTATGTGTCATTATATATAACTGCAAAAACATTATTTTAAAAGACTGATCTGAATTTCAGTATGACACACTTTATTCCTAATTCTGATGTTATGTTCAAATTAATTATACTGTTGCCACATCAAAAAGAATGTAACATCATACTGTGATTATTCATAGTACTGTGCATTTGATCTTTTAAACAATCTCTAGCTGAACTGGTCTATGGTTGTTAATAATCAAATGCAAGCTTTTAGTGTCTGCTCTTTGTTTCCTAGACTTTATTTTGTTTAATCGTTATTGATCCCCAAAATGCAATCTCATCACCATTCATATAAGTCTTCCTTTAGGGTTCTTACTATTTTTCGTTAAGATACATACTTTTTCCTGATATGAATAGGTTGTCTTCTTAGTAATAATTAATAATTTAAAAGGATTTTTGGTTTGTTTTGGTTTTTTGAGACTGTGTTTCTCTGTGTAGTCTTGCTGTCTTGGAACTTGCTCTGTAGATCAGGATGGCCTTGAACTCATAGATATCCACCTGCCTCTGCCTCTGCCTCCCAAGTGCTGAGATTAAAAGTATGTGCCACCACTGCCTGGCAATTTAAGAACTTTTTAAAATCTTAGGAATGAAAATTAAATTTTGTTAGATGCCTGTTCAGCATTTAAAGATTACCATATAGGAGCTGGAGAGACAGCATAGCTGTTAAGAGCACATGTCCTCCTTTTCCAGAGGACCCAAATTTGATTACCAGCATTCACATCAGGTGGCTCATAACCGTAACTCTTCCAGGGCAGTGTTTATCAACCTGTGGGTCACTTCCCCTTTGGGTTTGCATATCAGATATATCAGACACAATTCATAACAGTATCAAAATTACAGTTATGAAGTAGCAACAAAATAATTTTATGGTTGAGGGCCACCACAACATGAGGAACTATATTAAAGGATCACAGCATTTGGAAAGGTTGAGAAATACTGTTCTAGGGGGATTTGACACCCTCTTGTAGCCTGAAAGTACCCACACACTGTGGCATACACACATAAACACACACACACACACACACACACACACACACACACACACACACACAAACATTCTTCCTTTTCACTACTAATCTGATGCATTGTAGTAATGGATTTTCTTGTGTTGAACAGTTCTTGAACTCTTGGTCAGTGTTAGTTAGGATTTTTATTACTGTGAAGAGACATCATGACCATGATCACTATTATAAAGTAGAACATTTAACTGGTCCTGGCTTAACAGTTTCAGAGGTTTAGTCCATTATCATCATGGCCGAAAGCATGGCAGCATGCTGGCAGACATGGGCTGGAGAAGGAGCTGAGAGTTCTACATCTTGATCCACAAGTAGTAAGAAAAGAACTGTGTGCCACTGAGCCTGGGCCTGAGCATCTGAGCCCTCAAAGCCCTCCCCCACAGTGACACACTTACCCCATCAAGGCCATGTCTCCTAATAGTGACTTATAGGCCAATCACTCAAACACATGATGAGGGGGGCATTAAACACCAACAGTCAGGATATTTTTTTTAACATTTTACTGAATTCTGTATCTTACTAGTCTAAATGTTTTTACCAATGCTCATAAAATGTGTTTACCAATGCCTACATGCAGAATTTATCTCTATATTCTATGCTGCTTTTCTTGCCTTATCAGTATTTAACTGACTTTTAAAATACTTTTGAAAGATTTAATTTGGAAACTTTTTCTCTAATCAGTGTCTGAAATAGCTTAATGTTCTTTCTTCTTGGCCACTCCTGATAGAACAGTACTCTTGTCCTTCCTCTAAGTACAGCTCATAGTGTCTTCTAGAGCTGTGTCTTTGTGCTTTCCAGTCATTCATTTAGAAGGAATTTCACAGTTTCAGACGAGTTGAAAAGACAAGAATAATTTTATCCTCTGTCTGTTATGTATGTATGCATGTCTGTCTTTGTCTATCCATGCCTATTTTTTTATCCCATTTTTAAATGGTCTCTAATAAGAGCTTTCTAGAAACTTGAGTTAGGAATGCCATCCTATAAAAGCCTAACATCTGACTACTCTGAGAAGTGACTCCTCCTCAGACAGTTTTGCTCACAGACCTTTAAAATGCCCTTTCTAGGAAGCTGGAGAGATGATTCAATAGTTAAGAGCACTGGCTTCTCTTTCAAAGGACCCCGGTTCAATTCCCAGTACCCACATGACAGTTCATACCTGTTTGTGACTCCAGTTCCAGGGCATCTGATGCCCTCACACGGTCATTCATGCAGGGAAAACACCAATGATCATAAAAATAGATTATTAAAAAAAAATAATGGCCTTTCTATTGCCTTCTCTCTGCTTTGCACTGCCCAGCAGAGCTTCTCTAAAGCCATTCTTTAAACTGTAGGCCTCTTTGAGACCTTTAATCAACCCAAATGTGGTGCCTTTGGAGGAAGAGGAAGGACAGAGAGAGAGAGAGAGAGAGAGAGAGAGAGAGAGAGAGAGAGAGAGAGAGAGAGAGAGAGAGAGGTGTTTTAATTTTTCCTTCCTGCTAACTCTGCACAACCCTTGACCTTTTTAATCAGTGGGTTCTCTTTAAGAGAACTCCTGCCCCTGCCAAAGAGTGAACTAACCAGCAGTGCAGTATTTGTAGATGTCCCTGAAGTGTGGCCTCAGTGGCTCTTCAGTATTGAGAAAAAGAGATGGGACCTGAATGTATTCTTGTGGATGTGCTCCCCTGCAGGTCTTCTAAGAACAGTGATTTTCTAGCTTCTCTGGTAGTGTGGATTGTAGGCTGGTAATCCTTTACTCTGTCTAAAATCCACATATGAGTGAGTACATACCATGTTTGTCTTTTTGTGACTGGGTTTCCTCGCTCAGAATGGTTTCTTCTAGTTCCATCCATTTGCCTACGAATTTCAAGATTCCATTGGTTTTTGTTTGTTTTGTTTTGTTTTGTTTGTCTTGTTTTGTTTTTCCACTGAGTAGTACTCCATTGTGTAAATGCACCACATTTTCTCTATCCACTCTATCCATTCTTCAGTTGAGGGGCATCTAGGTTGCTTCTGAAAGACCCCCCGGAAGGCTCAGGCCCCCAGGATCTCAGCCCAGGACCATGGTCACCCCAATCACCAGGCAGAGTCGAAAGCTTGATGTAAACTGCACGAGGCTTTATTATAGTTGTTTAGCAAGCTAACCCCATGATAGCTTGGGTCTTTCATCCATCCACCATGGTGGATGGCTAGGAAAGATGGCTCGAAGCGTTTGCATAGAGATCTTATAGGGCAGCGTAAGGGGAGTATCTAGGGGTACGCACAGGCTCAGGATTGGTGTGCCTCCAGGCTTGGAGGGTTTGCTCTGTATTGATTGGTCAACTGGTTGTTATGGCCCATAGGCCCTCCCGGGGTGGTTGCTATGCTCTGCGCGTCATTGCTGTGCACCTGTCCATAAAGCACACCCAGAGCCGTAAAGCATAGTGCCACCAGCTAACTTCTGATTGATTCCTTGCCACGAGGCAGGTATCTGCCCTCCTAGTGACCAAGGCAAGGTCATGGCAAGCACATGTTACTGTTATAGCTCCCGAAAGGGGCAGGCATCTGACCTTCTAGTGACCAAGACAAGGTCAGGCAAGTACGTGTTTCGCCTGTTATGGCTGCCAAAATGGGGAGCTGGTCCCTTCGTTCCCCCATTTTTTTTTTTTTTTTTTGAGATTCCAATCATGGAATTTCTGTCTCTCCAGCGTCCCCATCAGGGAGTGAGAGATATTTGCATCCCCATGCAAGAGAGTTCCTTCTGATTTAGCATTTCAACCAGGGAAAATGGGCGATGTATTCATTCCCATGCTACTTCCTGCAGACTTTGGGACGAATTTAGGGACCCAAGAAGGCTGAAATGCTAGTCAAAAGCAAAAAAGGGAATTTAGGCAATGGGGAATCCCCCAGGAGCTTCTGGTTAGCAGACTGTTGCAGAGGCAGAAGGAGGACAGATGAGCATAGTGGTCCATACCAGGCTGATGAAACCCATAGAAACAGCTGACCTGAACAAGGGAGAGCTCTTGGTTCCCAGACTGATAGCTGGGAAAACAGCATGGGACTGATCCAGACCCCCTGAATATAGGTGTCAGTGAGGAGACCTCAGAAATCAATGGGGCCCCTTGTAGTTGATCAGTACTTATCCCTAGCATAGGAATGGACTCTGGGAGCCCATCCCACATGGAGGGATACTCCCTGAGCCTAGACACAAGGGGGTGGGCCTAGGCCCTATCCCAAAGGATATGACAGACTCTGAAGACCCCCTAAGGAAGGCCTCACCCTCTTTGGGGAGCAGAACGGGTATGGGATAGGTAGGGTGTTATTTGGGGGACCAGGGGAGGGGGGGAGAGGGACCTGGGATTGACATGTAAAATAATCTTTCTAATTAAAATTAAAAAATTAAGAAAAAAATCCATATGATTTTTACATATGCCACCCAAAACTCCTAATAGGAAAGACAATTGTAATTTAATTATTCAAAAGGAAACTCACAAAGACGTAGTTCTACTAAAACATATGCTCCTTAAAACAACAAATAATAGCCTGATGGGTGCATGCCTTTAATCTCAGCACTCAGGAGGCAGAGACAGGAGGATCTCTGAGTTCGAGGCCAGTCTAGTCTACAGACTAAGTTATCAGACAGCCAGTGCTACACACTTGAAAACAAATAAATAAATAAACAAACAAATAAATAAATAAATGAAAAAAGATAGATGTTAAGTCTTACATTTCCCTATGTGGGTTTCCTTAATTTAAGGCTCTTAAGATTTTTAAACCTGCTTACTTAAAGTGGTTTCCCCAGGGAGCCTCTTCCAGGACAAATAGAACATCCAGTTTAAAAACAACCTCTCTTCCCCCATTTCCACACTAAAAAGGTGCTAGCTGCTTTTAACTCTAAAATTTGAATTCTTTCCAAATTCAAAAGGTTCTCAGTAGCTGGCATTGTCTGTGTTTAAACGTTGCTATATAGGGGCTGGAGAGATGACTCAGTGGTTAAGAGCACTGGTTGTTCTTCCAGAGGTCCTGAGTTCGATTCCCAGCAACCATATGGTGGCTCACAACCATCTGTAATGAGATTTGGTGCCCTCTTCTGGCCTGCGTACATGCAGACAGAACACTGTATACATAATAAATAAATAAATCTTTAAAAAAAAAGTTGCTATATAAAAGCAATCACAGCATAACAAATTAAAACTAAAATTCCATATTGAGCTCATTGTTATTTAATTATTCTTTTTAATTTTAATAGAAAACCTGGAGTTATTCTTCCAAGTTAAATGATGATTTACTGTTTTGAAAACATTGATAAAATGTACTGTTAAACTTCATGTATTCTATTTAATCCTTTTGTAGACATCTGTACAACCATAGAGTCAGCTTCAGTTCTTAATAGGGATTTAGTCTTAAGTGAAGAAACACTGGAGGATTCCACTCTAACAAATTGAAATTTGGTTAAAACCAAAGGCTTTGAGCTACATTTTTTTTTACAGATTTTATTTAAATTAGAAACAATCTTATTTTACTTGATTGTTTAATAATATTTATTATCAATCCCAGTTCCCTCTCCCTCTCATCCTCCCATGCTCCTCACCAATCTCCCCATCCCAACCTCCATTCACTCCCCAGGGAGGGCGAGGCCTTCCACGAGGGATCATCAAAAAACCTGTCAGGTCATTTGGGGCAGGGCCTAGGCCCTCCCCTGTGTATCTAGGATAAGAGAGTATTCCTCCATGGGGAATGGTTGAGCTACCTATTGAGTGTAGTTCTTTTCATATACCAAAATTATGTGTGTTATTGCTTTGAGTATTATGCTGTTTAAAATTCTCCTCACTACTCTGATTTCTAAGTCCGTGATTTAAGATTTTTTATCTAACAACAACAGCAAAACATAATCACATACATTCATCTTCCTATTAGCAAATGTTTTTTTTTTTCTAGAACAAATTTGCTCTGTCCTAGAGAGATGGGACTGGCTTGTGATCCAGGCTGACTTTGAAATTGCAAGTTAGACCAGGATATTATAAAACCCAGACTCTTCCTGCTTCGGCCTGCACCAGTATGCCTGCTACCTCAATTTTATCCTTAGAAGATTAGGTCAAACATCTTGATCTTCAGCTTAGTCTTCCCTCAGTATTGCAAGTAGTCACACTTGAGTTCTATTATGTGGCCTGAAGCTGAATAGTATTAAAGCTTTTGTGCCATCTGTTTAGAACGGCAAGCACTTTGCTTGTCTACTTTATCAACTCCGGGGAATGTAAGGTTGCTGTCTTTCCTTAAAGCATCAATTCACTTGGGCAGTCAAGTAATACCGGTGGCAATGGCGATGTCCTAGGTCAGAAACATTACTTCCCAAATTCTATTCACTGTAATCTTTTTCTTATAAAAGAACATTTTCTTAAACAGATCACACTAATTTTCTCATTAATATAAAAGATTGGTTGCCATAATTGTAACTTTAATTGAATCATTCCCATTGGTTTTCTTGTTCTTTTTTATTTGGGTGGGTTGTTTGTTTTGTTTTGTTTTTTGAGGCAGGGTCATCTATAGGTTGGGCTCAATTTGAACTTTCTATGTATCTTAGATGACCGTGAACTCCTGCTTTTCCAGCCTTTACCTCATAAATGTATATTACAGGGTTGTTTTACCATGCCCATTTTTTTCAGCAGTGAGAATTGAACCCAGCGCTTCATCTAGACAAGCTCTACCCACTGAATGTTTTTTATATATAATATTTTATTAATTCTTTGAGAATTTCATTCAGTATCCTTTGATTATATTCAGTCCCCCTCCCCCAAGTCATATTATATCTATCCCCACCCACCCAACTAATAGCCTTTTTTCTTTTTTAAGCCTATTGAGCCAAATTGTGTTGCCCAAATAATTTTGGGTGTGAGGCCTGCCCTAGAGCATCAGCTGTCAATTGCCAGACCTTTCTCAGCTATGGGTGAGCTCACCTGCTCTCCCATGCTGGAATCTGACTTGAGTTGGCACAGGTCTTATGAATACTTATAAATGCAATTGCGGTATTGTGTTCAAAAATTTTATTGTGATCAACCACCACCTCTGGCTCTTAGAGTTTTCCACCTCTCCTCCTCCTTGAGGATCCCTGAGCTTTTGGGGGAAGGGTATGATATGGATGTCCCATTTAGTGCCAAGTGCTCCCAAGTCTCTTATTCTCTGTCCATTGACCATTTTGGATCTCTTTGTTAATTGCTATTTAACACAAAAAGAAGCTCCTCTTTGAACACTGGGTACTAGTTTGTTGTTGTTGTTGTTGTTGTTGTTGTTGTTGTTGTTGTTGTTGTTTTTTAAAGAAGCTTCTCTGATCAAGGGTTAACAGATGTACCAATCTATGAGTATCATGATAAATCTTTAGGAGTTGGTTTTATACTATGTCCATTTTGAATAATAGTAGTGCCAGGTTCTCTCTCGGGATCTATGGCCTATCTAACAACAGATTCTTGGATCCCATAATAGTTCCAGATATAAGTTCTATCTTGTGTTTGGTTACTTCTGTAACATTTGTGCCATTATTGTACTGATGGCCATAGCTTGCCAGGCAAGTCATTGTTGTAGCTCAGAGTGCTCTTTTCCCCTTTATATCACTGCATTCTATCTCCTCTCCCTTGAGAGCCCCTCCCTTTATTAGAATCTTGCCTTCTTTTTCCAAATAAAACATACATGTCTAAAGATCCAAAATTGTCACCAAATATAAGAGAAAACATATAGTGTTTGTCTTTCTGTATTTGGGTTATACAAATGGAATGTTATTTGTCTGTTAAGAAAAATGAAGTTATAAAATTCACAGGTAAATAAATGGAGCTGGAAACAATTATCCTGAGTGAGCTAACCAAGATTCTTGGGTTTTTATTTATTTATTTATTTTTATTTTTTGGTGTTTTTGGTTTTTCGAGACAGGGTTTCTCTATGGCTTTGGAGGCTGTCCTTGAACTAGCTCTTGTAGACCAGGTTGGTCTCCAACTCACAGAGATCCGCCTGCCTCTGCCTCCCGAGTGCTGGGACTAAAGGCGTGGGCCACCACTGCCTGGCAAGATTCTTGTTCTTAATAACAGTAATTAAAGGGAAAATATAGAGGGGGCTGGAAAGACGGCTCAGTTATTAAGAACACTGCCTGCTCTTCCAGAGGACCTAGGTTCAATTCCCATTATCCACATGGTAGCTCATAACTATCTGTAACTCCAGTGATCTCACACCCTCACACTTGCAGGCAAACATCAATGTACATAAAATAAAAAATAAAATCATTTATATGTTAAAAAAGAAAAACATGTAAACAAGGTTTCTATAATAGATTTGCTAAAATTCCCAAAATGCCTTTTTCTCTCTCTTTTTTTAATCTCAGCATTTGAAACTTACTCTTACAGGTTTCTGTCTTTTTTTTTTTTCCTTTTGAATAGTCTGTCATGAAAAGCCTATGTCTAATAGTCTTTTTTCTTCACAAGTGTTTACCATAGTCATTTCTTCTTTGTAAATGTAAGGACCAATGTGGTGGAATTTACCCAGGTGGGTAAATTAGGTGAATTAACCTGCTTTTGCTTTTGCTTTGTATGCGTTTTTTAATTTTTAATTATTATATATGAACGTAAAATAGTTTGAAGGAGAAACAAATATATGTTGCAGATTTATTACCTTTAATATACACCTAATGTGGTTAGAATACTGTCTGGCTGTATGAGATCTTAAATAGCAATTCCTGTCTGAGGGCTCTAGGATTATATAGAAATAAGACTAATTAAAATTTTACTTTCAGCATATTTAGGAATGCTGATTCTGCTTCCATATTCCTGCAAGCCCCAGACAAATCCCTTATGTTAAGAGAATAAACATATAACTATCTTAAGAAAACAGATGCATTGCAGAAACTGCCCATACCAAGCCTGCATCAAAAAACATACCTGAATGCAATGAAATTTCCCCCTCTGTGCCCAAGAAACACAGAGACCGTCAGCAAGTGGCCACTGCAGTTATGGGCCAGACTTTTCAGAGCACTGCCTCTGTCCAACCTGCTAGCACAAAAAAGTCCCCCAAGTGCTGTTTTGGTTCCTCACTGACCAGTTTTTCCTCAACATAGTATGTATAGTGTGTGTGTGTGTGTGTGTGTGTGTGTGTGTGTGTGTGTGCGCGCGCGCGCGCACTTGTGTGTGTGTGTGTGTGTGTGTGTGCACTTGTGTGTGTGTGCACTTGTGTGTGTACATGGAAGCCAAAGGAAGATGTCTAGTATCCTGCTTTGTCACTCTCAGTCTTTGAGACGGGTCTCTCATTGAACCCGAATCTTGACACTGTTTTGATTAAGTTCACTGGCCAGCAAGCTCCCAGGATCCATCTATCTCTGCTCCCTCAGTACTGGGACTACAGGCACTTGCAGGCATGCCTGCCTGGATTTTTTGCATGGGTGCTGGGATCTCAGTTCTGCTGAAAGAGCAAGTAATTTTACACACTGAGCCATCTCTCCAGTCCATTTGACTTGTGTTTACTAGACAATCTGTGACATCACTGCACTGAAAACAAGGTGTGGAACAGCTCTACCCTGAAAGGTGCCATTCCACTGCTGTCTTTCCCTCCTCTAGCTATCCTTGACCTGCTGCTATCCTTATTGATTTGCCTTTTTCACAGTGATATGTAAGCAGTATTATAGAAAGCCTTTTAAAAGTCAGGGCATGGGTTGCTAGAGGTTGAGCCCTGTGCCTGCCACTTGCTCATGCTCTGTGCTGTGCCACACCTACCCCAGCACAATTTATTCCCTTTCATCAGTGAACATTTGACTAGAATGCACCAGGTGAAGCATATTTGAATTGTCTTTAGTTTCTGACTGTTGTGGAGAAAACCTTTTAACAGTTCATTTAGGAGCTTCTTTTTCCATGGAAACAGCTTAGAAAGGACTAGTGGGAATAGCATAGAAATGGCCGAAAGGAAAAAGACACCACAGACCTGGAACCTTATCCTAATTTTGTATCAGTTGGTTGTGGTTTAAATAACTCAACTTCTCTATCTCACTTTGTCTTTGGAAAACATGTTTGACTCATAGTTATTTTAACTTCAAGTAATATGCCCTTCTCGTAGGTAGGTAATAAACACATTTATTGTTGTATTCTCAAAAAGGAAAAACTACAAATGAAATCAATATAATATTTATATCTTGGGATCATATGTCTTTAATTATAATCACAAATGATTTTTAAAACAATATAATTTCTTTAATGACTCTTCAAGTTCCTAGTAATCTTTTTATTAACTATAATTCCAATTGATATAATAAAATTCTCAATGTAACACTTTAATATTTGATAATTTCTTTCAGGATACAGGCTTTATTTGTAACATGTACTTTTTAAATTTGTATTTAGATGGGGCTAGGGAAGACAATCCAGGCAATTGCAGTTGCGTACTTCTACAAAGAGGAATGGCCTATGCTGATAGTCGTCCCTTCATCTCTGAGGTACCCTTGGACAGAAGAACTAGAAAAGTGGATTCCAGAGCTAGAGCCTGAGGATATCAATATTATCATGAACAAAACTGACTTTGGGTAAGAAGAACTTAGTTGTCTTAAAGAAAAAGTGTAGCCAGATGTGGTGGTGGCAAGACCTTTTGATCCCAGCATTCAGAAGGCAGAGGCAGACAGATATCTGAGTTCCAAGACAGCCTGGTCTACAGAGCAAGTTCCAGGACAGCCAGTACCACAAAGAGAGACCTGCTTAAGAAAAAAAGAAAGACAAAAAATTTTTTTAAAAAAGTAAAACCAAAACATGTTTTCTTTGCATTTAGTCCACACAGTATTTTGGTTTGCTTTTGATTTTTTTGGTACTAATGATCAAATTCAGAGCCTAGTACATTGTATTCATATTTTGAATGGAATATCGCCTGTTATCATCAAAAGAAGGTGAAGTGGGGAGCTTTGTTTTACATTTTAAAATATTAGTTATTTACCTAAAACCTAATACCTATGGTATACTGTTAAAGTGAATGTAAAATATGTATGCTTTTATAGATGTGTGGAATTATTTCTATATACTTAAAACTAATTAGTTTCAGGTTCAAAAATAAATTCCATCAATTTTTCAAGACTGGCCTGATGTTGTGTGAACTTTATCAACAGTCTTGACATGGTTTGTTTTCCAGGTTGAGAATATGTCAGTTTTATGTATGATTCAGTTTTAACAGGTTTGATTTTATAATTTATTATAATTTATAATCTTGATATTTTACATCTTGAAAACATTTGCTCACCGAGCGTTGGTGGCGCATGCCTTTAATCCCAGCACTCGGGAGGCAGAGGCAGACAGATTTCTATGAGTTTGAGGCCAGCCTGGTCTCCAGAGCGAGTGCCAGGATAGGCTCCAAAGCTACACAGAGAAACCCTGCCTTGAAAAACAAAAACAAAAAAACAAAAACAAAAAAAAAGAGAGAAAAAAGAAAAGAAAACATTTGCTCAGTTGTAATTATAATCCTTGATCTAAAAATATATCATACTTTTTCTAGTTTTTCATTTGTTTCCCATTGTACTTTTTAGCCACTGGACTAAGTCAACATATTTGAATATAAGTTATTGTATTGAATATCTATAGTTGAATGATGCAAGTTATCTTGTTTTCAAAGGCTCAGAATGCTGGGTGGGTGGTTCATGCCTTTAATCCCAGCACTCTGAAAGCAGGGGCAGGCAGATCTGTGGGTTCAAGGCCAGCCTGGTCTACGGAGTAAGTTCCAGCATAGCCAGGACTACACAGAGAAACCCTGTGTTGGGAAGAAAAAAGGAAGGAGATGGGTGGCCCAGAATTAGCACTTTCTGAGCTTTAAATATAACACCTCTACCAGAAGTAAGTATCTGTTAGTTCTTAGATTATTCTTGGGAATATTGCTCTGAACTGTATTAGCTAACACTAAGAATATAAATAGTGTTTATGGGGATAATTTAGGCTTGCATGGAGAAGGAGGAAGCAGAAAACATAGATATAGGATGTTTTACCTCTTTTAACCTTGGAACCCTAATTCATTAGCATTTATATATATGAATACAAGAAAATTTAGCCCTATTTGCATTACTATAATAAAATGAAGACAATTCTTATTAATTGGTTACTTCTCCAGAAAAACTGCATAAAATTGAAAAGAAACAAATTTAGAGAATGTTGAATTTTTAAGGCTTTCTTAACTTAATTTAAATGTCTATATTGACATTTTCTTAAAATCTATCCTTTGTCAGCCAGGTGTTGGTGGTGCACGCCTTTAATCCCAGCATTCGGGAGGCAGAGGCAGACAGATTTCTATGTGTTTGAGGCCAGCCTGGTCTCCAGAGTGAGTGCCAGGATAGGCTCCAAAGCTACACAGAGAAACCCTGTTTCGAAAAAACCAAAAAAAAAAAAAAAAAAAAAAATCTATCCTTTGTCATTTTTTTTTTTTTTTTTTTTTTTTGGCGTTCATTATTATTTCAGAGGCACACACTCTTGTGATTAAACAGTGGTAGTGGCTTTTGTTTATGTAATATTTGGGTGTGTTTGATAGGACCACAATTCCAGGAGTGTACATTTTTGGAAGGTGTTAACCAAAGGTATAAAAGTTACATGGTATCTTCTATATCCGTAAAGAAGCAGTTTTGGATATGTACCAACCTGTGCCAGCGTGTGTTTACTGCATGTAGAGATTACTCCTAGTGCTGTTTGTTACTGAACTATCACCCAGAATAGAAGCCACCAAGATGGCTGCAGTTACCTGCAACACTATTGCCTGATGGATTTTCCTCACAGTGTACCTTAGTTAGCTGGTAATACTAAGCCCATACTTTTCTTCTGCAGGTTCTTCTGCTATCTGAGCACATGGAGAAAACCATAGTTCTCTGTGTTAATTAGATGTATCCAGGCCTTCAAATGCTGCTCACAAGTTAGGAGTTCTCACTTCTTCCTTGGAGGACAGAAAATGGGGCTTGGAGTAGGGGATGGCTTTGAGGGTAAAGCACTTCTAATTCCCAGCTCCAGTACAAATGGTGGGTGGGCATGATGGCCTCCCTTCATTCCCTACCATAGAGAGATGGAGACAAGGAATCTGATATAAAAGCGGGGCTAGCATGTTAGCCTGCCAATAATCCCAGTCCTTGAGTTGTAGAGAAAAGACAAGGGGCTCCAGGGCAAGCTGGCTAGCTAGACTAGCCAAATTGGAGAGCTCTGAGTTCAGCAAGATAATTTGGATATTGGATAACTGGACAGTGATGGAGGAGGATACTTCATATCAACCTCTGGCTTCCATATGTATATAAACAAGCACATTCCTTCCCACCCACACAAGTATACATGCATAGATGCACAGAATAAGAAAGTGGCAGGTGAAGCCCTGTATTGTTAAGTGATAATAGAAAAGGAAAAGTTGGTACCTTTTAGTATTCATGAGCTTGTCTCGTTACTTCATTCTATAATAGGAGCAAATACTATGTGTATAAAGATGAATAAAACACATTTCCTTTCCTCACATGTATAATAGTAATAGGAATATAATAGGAATACATGTATAATAGTAATTATGGATATTTGCAGAGGTGTGTATTGTAGAAACCAAAGCTCAGAGAGTCACTTTATTTTAGCTTGGTGGCCCTATGTATAAAGGGAGGGTCTTTTTCACTTGGTCCATCGCCTCAGCGCCACAGTGCCTGAAAGCTATGTTAGATGAGATTTCAAAGACTGGGAATGTGCAGTGGACATCTCTGTTAGGTGTTGTTCTGACAAAATACCAACAGCACCAAGGTTGAAAAATGAATGTATGGAAGAAATCATTGTCATAAAGTAACATTTTTACCCTAGTACAGTGTGGCTTTCTAGTTATCAAAATCTTCTAAAAAAAAAAAAACCTTACAATTTGAACAGAATTCTAAGTCTTGGCTTAACATATTGGAGAAATGTAAAAATTCTAAATAATGTGAATAGTAGTTGAGGTTTAGCAGTAGGACCATGTCTTATTTCTCCCCTCCCTCCCTCCCTCCCTCCCTCCCTCTCCTCCTTCTCTCTCTCTCTCTCTCTCTCTCTCTCTCTCTCTCTCTCTCTCTCTCTCTCTCTACTAAGAGTGTTGTTTTGTCTGTGGTAGATTCATTGCCAAGACAGATATTTTTTTAAGCAGGTGGATTTTCTTTTCTAGGAGAATATCAACCAGCAGAGTGACAGTTCTAGGATATGGTCTAATAACCACAGATGCAGAGACTTTGATGAATGCGCTGAATAGCCAGAACTTCCAAGTCGTGATAGTGGATGAATCGCACTACATGAAGTCCAGAACTGCTGCCCGCAGCAAGCTTCTCCTGCCCCTGGTACAGAGAGCCAGGCGAGCCATTCTTCTTACGGGAACCCCAGCTCTAGGAAGGCCTGAGGAGGTACTAGGATTTTTGTGTTTTAAGTGTAATGGGAAAACTGAATCTATCTTCTGCTTGATGAGTTTTCATTTCAAGTCAGATGCTTCAAATGCCTTGGGAAATTCCAAGGCTTATTAATGATTAAACACTATTTTTTTTATAACTGGGTTTTAAACCTATTTATTAATAAATCTTAGCCATACTTTTTGGTATGCATAAAATAGTTTTCTTTCCTTTCTTTTTTTATTTTTCTTTTTATTGTTGTTATTTATTTGTTTGTTTTGACCTGAGGTCTTGTTATGTAGCTCTAATTCTTGAAATGTGCTATGTAGTAGACCGGACTGGGCCAAACTCATTGTGATCAGCCTACCTCTGTCACCTGAGTGCTATGATTCAAGGTGCACACTACCACACCCAATTATAAAATCTCTTTATTTAGTGTTTATTTGTAATGTTGGTTGCATCTGTTTCTGGGTGTTTTGTAACTTTATCTAGTTTATGTAAAATTATTTTAGAATTGAAATTTAATCTACTTTGTATATGTGTATAAATGTGTTTGTGTGTTGTGTATGTGAGGGAGAGAGACAGAGGGGGGAGAGGGAGAGAGAGAGAGAGAGAGAAAGAGAGAGAGAGAGAGAGAGAGATGTGAAGGCGACAGTTGATATCACCTGGTGTCTTTCTCAACTGCTCTCCACTTTATTTTTTGAGGTGGGATCTCACACTGAGTCTAGAGCTCTATAATTTTGCTGGGCTAGCTGGCCAGTGAGCTCCAGGTATTTTTTTTTATACTCATTGCAGAATTGTCTATAGTTCTTTTTCCCTTCAGTAGCTATACTTTGGAATGTGGAGACAAACTAGGGCTCACTATAAGCCAGACAATGTATGTGGTTCACTAGAGGAAATTAGTCTAGGAACATAGCCATGTTTGGAGTGTCTTCTTCAGTCTCCTTTAGTTCCAACCATTTATCTGAGAAATCTAATTTACTGGAAAACAGTTTTTTAGAGTGTCATTCTCTAATACTTCATATTTCTATGACTGATGTATTTCCTTATGTATTAATAATTTTTAAAGCTTTTGTTGTATTGGCTATCTTAACTAAAGTTGAGTCTGTGTTATTGATTGTTCTAAGAACTGACTTGGGCTTGCCAATTTTCTCTATTTTTCCACTCTATTTATTTCCATCAGAATGCTTATAGTGTTTTTTCCTTCTCATTTAGCTTGCTCTTTCCTTTCTAGCTGGGAGGTTAGCTTGTTGATTGGAGATTTTTATTTCATGTTAACACAGGTGCATTCAGTAGAATACTGTACTGTGGTTGATTTTTTTAATATGGAATACCAGGAATAGAAAAATGTATGAAAGTAGAAAATAGCTTAATGCTGGCCAGGATCAGGTGGGAAGGGGTTTTGACTTCTAATGGAGATGGGTTTCTTTTTAGGATGGTAACAGTGTTGTGTAAACAGTAGTGATTGATGTATAGTTTTGTGACTGCATTAAAAGTCATACTTGAAGAGCGAACTTTTTGGTATATATTAGTATCAGTGAAGCTATTACGTTAAAGAGCCTATTAAAATGACAGTAAAATATTATTATGTGCAGCCTATTAGAGTTGTGAGATGAAAAAACTTAATACTACTGGCCCAAATGGTAAACTTTAAATAATTTTTAAAAACATATATCTAGGCTGGGAAGATAGCTTTGCAGGTACAATGCTTAATGCACAAATGTGAGGTCCAGAGCTCAATCCCCAGGACCTCATATAAAGTCAGGCAGGTGTGACAGCAGACTGTAATTCCAGTGTGGGAGGAGGAGACAAAGAACCCACAACAAGCTGACTAGCTAGACCAGCAGAAATGTAAGTTCCAGATTCAGTGAGAGACACTGTCTCAATTTATAAGGTACAGAATGATTGAAGAAGACACTGTTGTTAGCCTCAAGCTTCCACAGAGTATGCACACCACACACAGAAACATAAGCCAAAAGAAAAAGAAAAGCATACTTCTTGGGCTAGAGATTAAACTTAGTGATATAGCATTTGCCTACCTTGCCTAAGGCTCTGGGTTAATCCCTAACACCAACTGTTCCCTCTCTAAAATTATACCATGTAAAACTCATTGAATAAGAATGCAGCAATAAGCTTGGGAATCTGGTGGCACACACCTTTACTCCCAGCATTCAGGAAGCCAAAGCAACGGGATTAAATTTTGAGGTCAGCCTGGCTACATAATGGCTACATAAATAACCCATTTCAAACAAACAGATATATACAAATGGATAGTTAGATAGATGGATGACTGATAGATATCATGTGTATCATTTACACACAAATATAATAACATGAGTTTTTATAACTGCATAAAAGATAGAAATAGCCTGTTTATTCAATATCAGGCATGTGTTTAAATATTTTATCTTGTATACACAGTAATAGATGGTTATTCAGCCCTTTAAAAGTTCTTTATTATTGATCTTGGAGAGAGACCCCCCTGTATAGCAATAGGTCACTGCAGCCACCGGAAATCCAAGTAGGCCACCTGTCCATGGACCACCCCTGGACTCTCTCTGTACTCTGCACCCTATCCTTAACCCCCAACCCCTACTCCTTGCTGTGTCACAACCTCCAACTCGGGAGGGGACCCATGCTCACAGATTGATAGGATTAACATAGTAAAAATGGCCTTCCTACCAAAAGCAAGCTACAGATTCAACACAATCCCCATCAAAATTCCAACACAACTCTTTACAGACCTAAAAAGAATACTCAACTTCATATGAAAAAACAAAAAATACAGAATAACTGAACCAATCCTGAACAATAATAGAATTTACAAAGATATCACCATCCCTGATTTCAAGCTGTACTATAGAGCTGTAGTAATAAAAACTACATATTATTGTCATAAAGACACATTGATCAATGGAATTGAATCAAAGATCCATAAGTAAATTCATACACCTATAGACACCTGATTTTTTATAAAGAAGCCAGAAATGCACAATAGAATAAAAAAAAAAAAAGCATCAACAATTGGTGCTGATAGAACTGATGTCAGCTTGTAGAATGTGGTAGTTTGAATGTAATTGGCCCCCATAGTCTCATAAGGAGTGGCACTATTAGAAAGTGTGACTTTGTTGGAGTAGGTATGGCCTTGTTTGAGGAAGGTTTTCTTTAGATACTGCCTAGTATGTCAGACTTTTTCCTGTTGCCAGCAAGATATAAGACTCTCAGCTACTTCTCCAGCACCATTTCTGCCTGCATGCTGCCATGCTCCCTGACACAATGATAATGAACTGAACCTCTAAACTGTAAGTGAGCCACCCCAATTAAATGTTTACTTATAAGAGTTGTGGTCTGATCAGCCTTAATGCATGGGAGAGGGGCTTGACCCTGCCCCATTGTGCCAGACTTGGTTGGCTCCTCATAGGTGACCTTACCCATGAAAAGGAATGGACTGGTGGTGGGCTGGAAGGTAATCGAATGGGGCAGGAGGAGGGGTGGGAGAGAGAACTGTGGTTGGAATGTAAAATGAAATTTAAAAGAATAAATACATTATTAAAAAAAAAAAAAAGAGTTGTGGTCGCTGGGCGTTGGTGTCACTCGCCTTTAATCCCAGTACTTGGGAGGCAGAGGCAGGCGGATCTCTGTGAGTTCATGGCCAGCCTGGTCTCCAGAGCTAGTTCCAGGATAGGTTCCAAAGCGACACAGAGAAACCCTGTCTCGAAGAAACAAACAAAACAAAAGAAAGAGTTGTGGTCATAGTGTCTCATCACAGGAATAGAAACTCAACTCCAAATAGATCAAAGACCTTAACATAAAACCAGATACTGTGAACCTGATAGAAGAGAAAGTGGGGAGCAGCCTTAAATGCATTGGCACAGGAGACCACTTCCTAGACAGAAAGAACACCAATAGCACAGGCACTAAGATCGACAATTAATGGGACTGATGAAACTGAAAAGCTTCTGTCAGGTAAAGGACACTGTCAATCTGACAAAGCACTGGCTACAGAATGGGAAAAGATTTTTACCAACTCCACATCCAACAGAGGGCTAATATCTAAAATATATAAAGAACTCAAGAAACTAGATCTCAACCAACCAAACAATCCAATTTAAAAAATGGGTACAGATCTAAACAGAATTCACAACAGATCTAGTGGGAGTAACCAACCAATGACTGGTCTAATTTGAGGACCACACCACGAGAAGGAGCCCATGCCAAGCACTGTCCAATGGCCAGAAGGCTGCATAGCCTAGAGACCAGACCAAGGGTAGAACCAAACAGGACTGGCCAAAAAAAAAAAAAAAAAAAAAAAAGAAAGAAAGAAAAAAGAATCAATTCTAATGGTATTTTGCTAGACTTAGAGATTGGTGTCTAGTCCGGTTCTTATCAGAAGCTGCCTCAGCTGCCTCCACAGCTGATGGGAGTGGCTGCAGAGACCCACAGCCAAACATTAAGTAGAGAGAGAGCCCAAGTTGGGTCCCTCCCTTAGGAGCTTGGGGAACTCTGCAGAAGAGGAGAAGGAATCATGGGAGCCAGAGAGGTGGACAACATTAGGAGAGGGAATCAACTAAGCAGGGCTCATGGGAGAGCTCCTAGCAGTGGGAGTGGGGATGTCTCTGACTCTATTACCTGCTTTTGGGACCCTTTTCCTCCTAC
Source organism: Cricetulus griseus (assembly GCF_003668045.3). Classification (NCBI taxonomy): domain Eukaryota; kingdom Metazoa; phylum Chordata; class Mammalia; order Rodentia; family Cricetidae; genus Cricetulus; species Cricetulus griseus. The sequence continues at coordinate 60,789,038 of NC_048598.1, forward strand.
TGGGTTGCCTTGCCCAGCCTTCTTAGGAGGTTTTGTTCCTAGTATTATTGTATCTTGTTGTGCTGTGTTCCTTTGATGTTTGTGAGAGGCCTGCTCTCTTATGGGGGTAGATGGTTGTGGGAGTGGATCTGGGGGAGAGGGGAAATGGAGACTGGGAGGGCTGGAGGGAGAGGAAGCTGCAGTCAGTATGTATTGTATCAAAGAATAAATAAAAATAAAAGCTTTTATGTTTATCTGAACTATACATTTTGCAAATCCTATACTTGAAGCAAATACACACTCAATTTCTTTGTATTCTGGTAGAACAAGTAAAAGGACTCATTTATAGTCTTAACTAAACATGTCTTTATTAAGTGTAGGTTACACATACATGGATGCGAAACGAAACAAAGTAGTAATTTATTTCTCTTCTATATTTATAGTCCATTTCTTAGCATAAACATACTTGGTTGTGTGGCAGATGATGATCAAATAACCTGATAAATAAGGAATATCAATTCTTCATAATCACTACCTTTTGGAAATTTACATTCTAAACTTATGTGTTTAATATATAAAGGACAATCACAAAGTAATTTCCTTGCTGTTGTATAGAACTATGTTGCAATTATAGAATGTAATTTTATTTTAAAAGAGTAAGCACTTTAGAAAATAAGAGAAAAAAGCTGGACTGGACAGTGGTGGCTCATGCCTTTAATCCCAGCACTCAGGAAGCAGAGGCAGGCAGATCTTATACATGATAATAAAGAAAGAATATATAGGAAATCAATTGCTTTTCAACAAATGCATGGTAATATTTAACCCTAGTTTATACAGCTCTATCTAGTGGACTTGTGTATGATTTTGTGTTGTATACCAAGTACTTGAAAACAAGTAAATAAATCATTGTTTGAAAGTAGAAGAAGATTAATTGAAATGTATGTAAACAATTTCCTATACCTGTTTGTATTCTCAAGGATGAGACTTGAAGGACTACAAGTCTTAGACAGTCATAGAGAAAGCATAAAAGACCCTAAGGATTTTAATGATATGTGACATTTAAGGCACTAGAGATAGAACTTTCTTTCCAAGCAAACCACAGGCACAAGGAAACACTATATGGAAGGTGTAAGCATTCCAGGTCTTTTCTTTTTCCTCCACAATATAAACTCTGGAAGATTATATGCTGATTGTAATGGTAACCAAGAAATAACCTAAGCATTCTTTTAAAACTGCTGTTCAATATCAAAGGGACCTTTATTCAGACACATTTTTCATTTTATTCCCTAGTGTGTTCTACTGGTCGTCTTCTTTATGTTGGGAGTAAGTGGAATGAATGTGCTTTGTTTATATTGTTTCACATAGGCATGGCCATGTCAAGTACCTATTGCTCCATGATAGTGGTATAACCAGTGAGGCTAAGAAGGATGGCAAAACCTACCTGTGCTCTGAGTGCAAATGTTGACAGAGTGCAGAAAATGTCTACCATAGCTTTCTCCTCTTGAATGTTTATGTCCAGAAGACTGCTTCCCCACAGAGACTGCTCCTACCAAGATTAGCTAAGCCTGTCTCCTTGTTCAGCTGTATATAATACCCCTGCCTCTTTGTTTATTTGTGTCTAATAACTACCTCCTTGATTAAGCTGTATGCAATAATCATGCCCCCGTCTTCAGCTGAGATTCCCAGATTTAAAAAAGTTCTTTATTGGGCTGGAGAGATGGCTCAGGGGTTAAGAGCACTGACTGCTTTTCCAGAGGTTCTGAGTTCATTTCCCAGCAACTACATGGTGGCTCACAACCATCTGTAATGTGATCTGGTGCCCTCTTCTGGCACCCACTGTATACATGATATACATGATAAATAAATAAATCTTTAAAAAGTTCTTTATTGTTACAGTACTTTGCTTATATACTTCTTGTTTGTTTTTTTGTTTTGTTTGGTTTTGGTTTTGGTTTTTGGAGACAGGGTTTCTCTGTGTAGCTTTGGAGCCTATCCTGGCACTCGCTCTGGAGACCAGGCTGGCCTCAAACTCACAGAGATCCACCTGCCTCTGCCTCCCGAGCTTATATACTCCTTAAAATTAAAAAAAAAATACTTTGAGGCCAGCCTGGTTTCCAGAGCGAGTGTCAGGATAGGCTCTAAAGCTACACAGAGAAGCCCTATCTCGAAAAACCAAAAATAAATAAATAAAATAAAAAAATAAAAAACCCCTGACACATTTTTGTAATAAGATTTTCATTGAACTATAATATGATTGCCTATATGTGAATAAATTATATATACAGGGGCTGGAGACAAATCTTTTTTTTTAAAAAATATATATATATACACACACATATATATATACATTCACATTCACATTCACATATATGTGATGTTTGTTACATTTAGAAACAGATAATTGTTGTCCTTGAAAAATAGATAGGGTGGGGGTAAAGAAAAAGGAAAGGCCTTGAGGAAGAATTTTTTTTGCTTTTATACTTATTATTTTAATAAATTTTTTATCATCATAATAACTTACTTGAAAAGATTGTACTATATTAAGAATATTTTTATTGTTACAGCTTTTCATGCAGATTGAGGCTCTCTTCCCACAAAAATTTGGGACTTGGATCGAGTACGCTAAACGATACTGCAATGCACACATCAGGTAGGATAATTATTCTCCATAAGCCTTTATCTGCACGTGCTTAAAACTCTAAACATTAAACACTGTTAGTCACGCCTTATTCCAGTGGCTTTCAAACTTGCTGCAGCCGTGAAAGAATTTCTTTAAGTAAAAGTTTGTATGGATGACCTACAAAAAACGTAAAAGAAATATAGCTAGGTGTGGTGGTGCATGCCTTTAATTCCAGCACTTGGCAAGTATAGCAGTAGAACTGCTATAGGCCCTAATTGCCTACATAATGAGTCCTTGTCAAGGATGAAAGAAAATGTGCCTATTCTTGAGATGAGTCTGTACACAGAGGTGTGTTGTCTTGGTATTCATTTGACTGTGTTGGGGTGACAGGCTGAGATGAGGCAGGTTTTGGTGTTACATTGATGTCTTAGTTACTGTTCTATTGCTGTGAAGAAACTCTTACCAAAGCAATATATTTAAAAAAAGCATTTAATTAGGGGCATGCTTACAGTCTCAGAGGGTGAGTCCATGACCATCATGGTGGGAGCAAGGTAGCAGGCAGGTATGGAACTGGAGTAATAGCTGAAAGCTTATATCTATATCTGACCCACCGTTGGAGGCAGAGAGCTAGATGGGGCCTGGTATGGGCTTTTGAAATCTCAAACTGAGAATGAAACATTCAAATGTGTGAGCCTGTGGGGCCATTCTCATTCAAACCACCACAAGTGAAGAGATGAGTGGAACCTGGTGTCAGTTTCCAGGAGCCTTACTGCACTCTGCTTCTTTTGTTTTAGGAAACCATCTTGATTCAGAGTTTCAGTTTCTTTTAGACAGAATTATGATTCCCATACAGGACCCTACCTAATATTTGTGTTGTTCCCATGATAGGTCTGTTTGGTATGAGTCTAGGTATTGATTAAAATGAAAAACTTTAATGATGACTCTTGCACTAGAGATGCCAAAGTTTGTTTACTTGATATATGGTTTCTAGATTTCCCATTGGACAACTAGAACAGGCTAAACTTTTAATCTACCTGTCTATCCTACTGTCTCTTTATTTAAATTTATTTTTATTTTATGTGCATTGGTATTTTGTCTGCATATATGTCTGCGTGAGGGTGTCAGATCCCCTGGAACTGGGGTTAGAGACAGTTATGAGCTGCCCTGTGGGACTGGAATTGAACCTGGGCCCTCTGGAAGCGAAGCCAGTTCTCTTAACTGCTGAGCCATCTCTCCAGCCCCCCACTGTCTGTTTCTTGATTAGTATCTGTGTATCTGCCACATGACAACAGAAGTGTGTACTTCACTTATTAATGCAAACAGTATTTCAAAGAGAAATATTTCTTCTTTGTGAAATGTTATGTGGTTGTGAAGGTTATCTTCTGTTTTCTGTTTTCTACTTGCTAGATAAAATCATTTCAAGGGCAACATTCTGCTTCTCAAAGGCATTTTCTTTTTCTTTTTAAGTGTGTGTGTGTGTGTGTGTGTGTGTGTGTGTGTGTGTGTGTGTGTGTGTGTGTGTAAATGTGTGTATACATATGTGAATGCAGGTACCCAAGGAGGCCAGAATAGAGTCAGATCTCCGTGCTTCAGCCATCCAGGATGGGTGCCGGGGACCCGAACTTAGGTCTGGATCCGTATGTGCTCATAAGGGCTAAGCCATCTGTAACTCTTTGAAGATGTTTTCTTCTACATCCATTTCAGAAGTCTTTCTAATCCTTTATTTCTTTACCTTGAAAGCACTGTGGTTCCATAAACTTTGATTCAGATCAAGGCATTTCCTGACATTTTAAGTTAGGCTGTGGGAGGCTATATTTTCTTCCACAGCATTTTTATTTTAGAAAGGTGTCATTTTCACACTATAATTTTACAGAATGCAAATTGTGAATCGTTATTCCATCCTAGACCCATATTTTATATTTGAAATGTCATGCTGCATTCAAAATAAAGTTAAGTGAAATGTTCAAGCAAGAGTGTTACTTTGTCTTTAAAAATCTTATTAAATTCCTGAGTAATGGCCTAAAGCACGTTAATACAAATTTAATCTGAAGAAAGAACTTAGGTTCTAAGTAACCTAATACCACATACCCCATTTGATTTGAAAAGCAGAGGGAAAAGGGATTACTCAACCAGGATACCCTTACCCAAATGCTATGTGTTAATCACTCTGCTGAATTCTATTTAGACAAAGCTATAAATACAAACAGGATTTGGAGAAGGAAGCACAGTGAATAAATTGACAAATACTGTTCAAGCAAGGGACGGTTTAGAGCACACTCAGTCCCCTGGTGCATTTTAGGGGTTAAATCGCTTACCCTGTATTTTGTTATTTTCTTTTGTATTCCTCCCCATTTTTTCTTGACTTTTTCTCTAAACACGAGAGACTTCAGAAGTGGCAACTTTAGTAATACTCCTGTGCTTACAAGAAGAAGACATGTGATTAATCCAACCAAGCACCCTCTATTGGAGCTCTCCTTAGTTTTTGCTTTGGAGCCAGGTGTTACAGCACAAGCCTTTTATACTACTGCTTGGAAGGCAGAAGCAAGTAGATCTCTGAATTTGAGGCTATTCTGAATTCTAGGCCAGTCAGGGCTACATAGTGAGACACTTTCTCAAACTAAAAACAAAGATGAGCTTTGGGAAGACATCTGTCCTTTCTTATGTTGTGCTTAAAACTTAAATTAGCCTAGGAAGATCTGGTGAGATTGTGCTTGCTTCTTATGCACGAGGTCCTGGGTTCAGTCCTCAGTGGGACATGACATTCCATGCCAGTTCCACTACTTAGGAGAATTACTTGTCTAAATTTTCTTGAGAGTGGAAGTGCAGATTGATAATATGTAGTCAAGGTGTTAATATCCATTTATAGCACGATCAGGGTCATGTTTACCTCTATATATCTCCAGTACTGTGTCATTTAGTGTTCTTCCTTTGGCTAAATACAGGACTATCTGTTCTATGTGCAAATGGCTGGGATCTGAAATGATAGTATACCGAATACTCAAGGTATGTTTGAGGAATAGTTAAATAGTTAAATAAGATGTAGGATGGATTCTGCATTTATGTTTGGAAAGTCAGGTTTGTGCTGAAGAGATGTGAGAATGGAGTGTCTGTAGTTCAGTTCCAACAGACTTCTGATTTTGAATCATCCTATGTTGAATTGGTATATGAGGTCATTTCATCCTACCTACTGGCTCTGGCTTGATTTTTAATTAATCCATTCATTCAAAAAGTATTTTTAGGGGCCTGGAGAGATGGCTTAGTGGTTCAGAGCCCTGGCTGTTCTTTCACAGGACCCATGTTCAATTTCCAGCTGCCACATGACAATTACTAACTATCTATAATTCCAGTTGCAGAGAATCCAACATCCCCCTCTGGCCTCCACAGAAACCAGTCACACTTGTGTTGCACAGGCATATATTTAGGCATGTATGTATGTATGTATGTATGTATGTATGTATGTATGTATGTATGCATGTATAATAAAACTAATTTTAGGTTATCTGGTATATGCCAGGCCATGTGTTAGCCATCAGATACACTCTAGGATCAAAATAATTCAAGCTTGCCAGGTAGTGATGGGGCGCATCTTTTATCCCAACATTTAGGAGGCAGATCTCTGAGTTCGAGGACAGCCTAGTATACAGAGTGAAGTTCATGACAGCCAAGGCTACACAGAGAAACCCTGTCTCAAAAAACAAAAATAATCCAGGCTTTCACTGAATTGTCAATTCAGGCACTAACTAGGTAGTTGCAATTTTGATGAATATCATGGGAAGATTCAGGGAGGAAGGGAAGGTTACAATGACTGAGTGTGCCAGAGTGAACCACTCAAGACAGCTCAGGGTATCCTGTGAGTTAATCTTTTTCCTTCCTGTTCAGGAAGTGGGAATTCTATATGCTAAAGCCAGAACCAGAGAGACCACTGTGTCATTGAGGATCTAAAGGAAGCCCAGCTCAACTGAGTATTCTAGAACTAAACTAAGATCTCTAGACAAAGACAGCAGTTAGACAAAGATAGAGTTAGGTAGGAGTCAAATTATAGTCTTGTTCATCAGAATAGGAATAGGAAGACATTGTGGGTGTCTTCCGTTTTTCTGTTTCTTTTGTGGGTGTTGCTTATTGCTATTATGGGATTTTTTTAATAGAAATACAGAAGAAAATTTACTATTTAACCATTTTAAGTATATAGTTTGGTAGCCTTATAAACATTAATGTAGTTATAAAATATCAGAACTTTTCATTTCTAGCACATTTTATCATCCCAATCCAAATCTCTGTACCCATTCAAGAGTGTTGTTCATCTCTTATTCAGCCTCTGCACTATGAAGTTGTGAAGTGTGGGAGAGTCAGTTGTCATGAGATTTACAAGTTTCTTTTACTGTTTTTAGGACTATATTTTTACACATTTCAAAATCTTAAACCAATAGAAGAGTAAGCAAATTCATAATTTTTGGAAAAGAGATTAGTGTATTAAAAACATAAGAATTTTTGTAGCTCTGAAGTTTGATTCCTTTTCTTCACAAATATTTGTATCCTTTTTATAGTTTCATGGCATATTGTTGAGATTATAGTGTAGTTTTTGAGATGACAGAGATATGAGGGAGTTTGCATCATTAAGTGGCATATTATTAGGTCTATACTGTAATTTTTGGAGTGATAGGAGTTTAATGGAGTTTGCATCTCATGACATTTTCATATGAAAGAGACAGCTTGTTGTGTTCAAAGAAATGAAGAAGTAGGGGATTAAAAATTTGAAACTTAACATAGTCTGAACTTCCACATTATAGGAACTGAGTGAGATTAGTAACAAGCTTATGAGCAATGCTGAGTAGCTATTTGAGATCAGAAACACAGATTGGTAGAAGAGCCAGTCTTCTCAATGGTGGATTTCCACAGCAATGTGGTATAGGCCTAAAGTCAGATTTGTCTAATATTGGGAGTTTTGTATCAACATGATAGATGTAGAAGCTGAAGGGCAAGGAGGATCAGTTATCCTGGGAAGACTCAGAAGTCAGCATGGGCAAGGAAGGTGTGGGAACAGGAAAGGCCTTATGATATAGACATGTACAGTGTCATGAGAAGGGCACGGTGCAGGATAAATGAACAGGTACCCTAATAGAGTAAGTAGAGACCAGGGTAGTTTTTCCCTCCTACTCTGTATCTAATAAACCAGAACTCTGAAACAAAGATTTTTATTTCATAAACTATCAGTATTTTCACAATGAGGATAAAGTAGACATTGTTTCTGTCTGCTACTTGTAGTTGACATTATAAGTGATTTCCATAAATATGAAAATTTCTGACTCACTTAAATATTTGCCTACATGCTTGTTGGAAGCTTTTGCAGCCTGTTCTCAGTAGGAATTCCTGTTTTTCTGAATTCTTCCCATTCCTTGAGATATTCTAATTTGTGTTCTTCATAAAAGACTGTAACATTCTAGTCAGCATTTAGACATTCCTTCACTGCAGAATTTTCTTTCTGGCATTTTACTAAAATAGGGATTTTGGCATCCTTGCAACATTTAGTAACTCTTCCCCTCTCTGTCCTTGTCTCATTCTTTTGGGGATCAGAACATCTTTTACAGCATGCCTGTGGTGCTGTTCTTCAGGGCCCAGCATCATTTTGGCAGGCAGATGAGAAGGCAGCTGCTTGGTTGGAGTAGAAAGGAAGCCATTTAAAAAAAAAAGTTTTGCTTTATTTTAATTATTTTACATTATGTATATATGTGGGGGGAAAGGGATTGTGCACATGAGTACTGGTGCCCTTAGGGGCCAGAGACTGCAGATTCCCCTGGAACTGTACTTACGGCCATTACAGGTGATTGAGAGCTGCTGATATGGGTGCTGGGACTCCATCTGCAAGAGCAGAAAACTCTTCAGTACTGAGCCATCTCTCAGCCTCCAAGAGCACAAGGTTTTATTTTTCCAGATAGCGCTGGTTTCTGGATGAGATTATAGCTGTGAAAATGGGATGCTGGGAGTATACTTTTAGAAGCTCATAATGACAAGAAGTATAAGGATACAGGAGGGAATTAAAAGTCATGTTTTAAGAAGCTTTTTTTCTTTTTGTATATAATCTTATTATAACTTTTTTGAGATGATAATTACATCATTTCTTCCTTCCCATTATTCCCTCTATTCCCTTTCATCTACCCCCCCAAATTCTAGTGTCTTTTTCTTTAATTTTGGTATATGTGTATGTGTGTTCCTAAATAGATAAATACAACTTCCCCTGTCCATTTAATGTTACTTGTATGTGCATGTTTTCAGGGCTGACGGTTCATATTGGATAATTCTTCCCTGGGAAGACTATTCCTCCCACCCTCCGAATTCCTTAATGGCCTGTAGATCTTTGTCTAGGGTTGAAGCCTCTTCAAGCTAACATGTGTATTGGTGTCATCCTTGTTCCTCTAACAGATAAAAATGCAATGTCTCTGGGAAAGGGTGACCAGAATAATGAGTGGGTTTCACATTCAGCTCCACTAATGTCTCATTATTGTCTGCCTTCTATATTTAAGACATTGTTTCAGAGCTACAAATGATCCAAAGACAAGTGAGACAGTGCTCAAACTTAGGAAGCTATTGGAATTTGAGGAAAGAGGACTTAGGGGAACAAGTCTTTAAATGTTTAAAGATCTGTCACATTGTAAGGGAATTAGGCTTTTGTCTTTGTGTCACTAAGGAGACAAACTAAGCCAGCAGTGGAACTTACTTGGGTTGTAGATTTTAGCTAATGTGAGAACTTTAAAAATATGCATTCTTATATATGTTGAATTGGAACTGTGGGGTCTGGGGATCAAACCTCATGCATGTATGGCAAGCACTTTGCTTTTCATATAATTTCTTCCTGAAATGTTTGGTAGAGCTCAAAAATGAGTCCACCTGGACCTGGTGGTCTCTGTTTTAGAAGAATATTAATTAACAGTTCAGTTTTTGTCACTAAATGCAGACCTCCTTGGATTGTCTCTGCTCAACCCTCATGCATCTTGTGTGTATACTGCACAGTAGCTGTAAGTGAAGAAAGTGGTCATTGTTGAACAGCAGCATTTCTCAGCTCTACTGTCCTAATACCCACTTTCATAATGAATATTCAATACTCCCTTTGAACACTGGAAGGAAATTCATAGACATAACCATATATAGCCACATGTAATTTCAAATAAAGAATCCAGCTTAATGCAGGGAGAAAATAAGGTAATGATAAACTTGTACTTTAATATTTAAGTAGGTAATTTCTGAAGCTAAAATGATTTGTACATCTAAATTATAGATTTATAAAGTTAAAGAAATGAAAGTCATAAAATAGATGAAAATTCGTTATGTTTAGAATTGTGGATACTGCTGTTCATATGGAAGCTAATATATCACAGCTGTGTTCAGATGGTGGCCAGTACACCGCTGATATTTTCAAAGGGACTTAGTAAATCACAATTATATGTATTATTGCTTACCCACCAGAGTGTTTTTGGGGGTCAGCAGCATGGTTTTCCACATTGGCAAAGTATTCTGAGTTGAATTTCCAACAAAACTATGTAGGCTATCCCTTTTAGTTAGCATTATTTACAATTTCTAGAAAAATTCAGTGTATAATAAAGTAGTTTCTGAAGCTAGGCTTGATGGGGTACTCCTGTAATCTCATCCTTGGGTACATACATACTGATCTTGAGGTTACCCTGGGCTACATGAGACTCTGCCTTTAAAAAGAAAAAAAAAAAAAAGAAAGAAAGAAAGAAAGAAAAGGACAGAGAAACTCTGTCTTGAAAAATCAAAAATAAAATAAAATAAAAAGGTAAAAAAAAGTCACGAGGAAGGAGGAAGAGAAGGAGGCAGAAAGAGAGGGGTAGAATGGGAGAGAGAGGAGAAGTACTGAATGGGGGGGCTGCAAAAAACTATATGTATGGTTCCCCTGCTGACCCAGCAGAAGGCCTGTGAATGGTGTGATTCTTCATTTGCATGAAGAGTTTCTGTGATTGGTGTAAGTGTGGCTTTTCATTTTCACGAGGGACTTTACCATGATTGCTGTAAGACAGTTCTTCACTTGCATGAAGGTCTGCAGAGATTAGTGTGGACACCTTGGCCATACTTTTTTTTTTTTTTTTTTATGCACTGCTGCATACTGCTGTTTTTAGCCATCACCCTTTGTTGCTAGAAGCAAGTAGTAAAAATGGTACTTGTACGTGGTGCTCCATACATATGGAATTTTTGTTTTTATAACATTTTTTATTTTTAATTATGTGTATATATGTATCTGTGTATCGGTTTGTATACAAGTGCAGTGACCTCAGAGGCCAGAAGAGGGCTTCAGATCCCCTATAGCTGGAGTTACAAGTAGTTGTGGGCTGCCCACCATGGGTTCTAGCAATCAAACACTGGTCTTAGAAAAACAATCTGTAGTCTTAACTGCTGAGCTGCCTCTCCAGCCCCAATTGTTTATGTTTATAGGTATACACTGATATATCAGATATATATTCTAAGTATCCATATCATGGTATGATGTACAAGTTAAACAATATATCTTTTGTTTGTTATTAATTTATTCTACTTTAAATTAAATATAATTATATCATTTCTGTAAGGATTCAGGTATTATGCTTGCCTGCCCCTGTCTCCTGGCAGAATCCCCCCAGACAGCACCCTGGTCAGCCCAGGTGCAAAGGACCCCTTTAAAAGAAAGACCTCTGCCCAGTTACACTCTCTTTCCCACTCTTTTCCCCTGGGGCAGACAGGACTCTCCTCTCCTCTCTTCTCCTCCCCTCCCCTCCCCTCCCCTCTCCTCCTCACCTACCCTCCCCTCTATCCTCCCCTCTCCTCTCCCCTCCCCTCTCCTCCTCACCTACCCTCCCCTCTATCCTCCCCTCTCCTCTCCTCTACTCTCCTCTCGTCTCCTCTCCTCTCATCTCTCCTTTCTCCCCTCATCTCTCTCTGTCTCTTTACCTCTTTTCTCTTTCCTTCCCCCTTCCCTCCCCATTCTTCTTCTTCTTCTTCTTCTTCTTCTTTTTTTTTTTTTTTTGGTTTTTCGAGTCAGGGTTTCTCTTTGTAGCTTTGGAGCCTATCCTGGCACTGGCTCTGGAGACCAGGCTGGCCTCGAACTCACAGAGATCCTCCTGCCTCTGCCTCCCAAGTGCTGGGATTAAAGGCGTGTACCACCAATGCCCGGCCTTCCCTCCCCTTTCTAATAAAACTTCTCACTTAAGCTCTGTCTGCCTGGCATCATGTTTGTCCCTCCGCCTTGGAATCTTGGTCACCCTCTCCTGCCATGGAATCTGCCAAGGTTCCCCATGCACTTTATTCATAACCACCCCCAATTCCTCCCATGCCTCCTCCCTGCTCTGTCTTAAATTCATGAGCTCTTTTTCCTCTAATTATTATTGTTTGGACACTTGCGCGCTTACACACACACACACACACACACACACACACACACACACACACACACACACACACGGCTGTATTTATATATATGAGGAGGAGGGAAAGGGAGGAAGAGATAAGGAATGCTAGTGGGATATAAACATGTAAATGTAAACATAAAACCACAGAATCTGTTTAGTGTTGCTTGAATGTGTATGTTTTTAGGGCTGACCACTGGGTATTGAATAATCATTTAGGGGCTCCTCCCTGGGGAGGACTAGCTCTCACAATATTACAGAATCCCTGGTCCTCTGTTGCTTATAATTGTTCCAAGCACTCTTAAGTGTTGGGGTTATGCTGTAAATGTATCATCTGGGGCTGGGAACCCCACAGTCAGTTTTTCTCTGCATTTTCACCAATCTGGCTTTCTCTAGTGGTCTCTGTCTGTTACAAAAAGAAGCTTCATCAGTGAGGGGGAGAACATCTGTAATCAGGTTGTCTGGAGCATAGGATGTCTTAACAGTGTCTCTTAACATCAAAAGTAAAGATAAGCAAAGGTGTTAATAAGAACAAGGAGATAAACTACATGATTATGAATCCAGAAGTATACATTGGAAGAATGAAATTTTAGGACAGTCAACTGAGAGCTCACTTCCCTTAGTTGGTGAAATTTCCATCTACTCTCATAAAATTGATTAAACACTTGGTACAGAATAGTGTTTCCAAGCTGTTTTTTTTTTTTTTTAATCCACCTATGGACTTATGAGATAGCTAAGTGGGTAAAGTGTGTTCCACACAATTTTAACAATCTGGGTTTGATCCCTAGAACCTACATAAAGGTGAAAGGAGAGAACCAACTCCCAAAAGTTGACCTCTGACTTCTGCCCCATGTACACACACACCCACACAAATGATTAAAAATAATAAAATATCCTGAGGGTCTAGTTGCTATCTATACCTTTCTGCCAATATCCAGATCTAGTCAGTTACCTAGCCCTAAGTTCATTCTCTAGTACGACCAAAAAAAAAAAAAAAAAGAAAGAAAGAAAGAAAGAAAGAAAGAAAGAAAGAGGCTCAGATATATGGTGATCTGTGCCTGTCTGTGTACAGTCTTATCCCATGAACCTCCAGATAGTGTGCTTTAAGAGTCCATTTTAATTAGTCCTTCCAACCTCTGTTTGGTAGTTTGGCATCTTAGGTTTCTTTTGTTAATGATGTGGTCAAAAGTACCTAGTATGGTGAATGGAAAAATACCTAACAGAATCAGGTATTGACAAGCATTTTCTCAGTGTTTTGCTTTGTTTTATTTTGTTTTGTCTTTTAGATTTTATTTATTTCTTATGTATACAGTCTTCTGCCTGCATGCCAGCAGAGGACAATCAATCTCATTCAAGGTGGTTGTAAGCCACCATGTGGTTGCTAGAAATTGAACTCAGGACCTCTGGAAGAACAGTCAGCGCTCTTAACCTCTGCACCATCTCTCCAGCCTTTGTTTTGTTTTGTTTTTCAAGACAGGGTTTCTCTGTGTAGCCTTAGCTGTCGTGAAACTTGCCCTGTAGACCAGGCTGGCCTGGATGGAACTCAGAGATCCTTCTGTCTCTGCTTTCTATAAAAGTATGCACCACCATTGCCCAGCATTTTCCCAGTTTAATATGTACACAAATCTTTAAGTATGAGTATACAAACATTAAAGGAAGCAGCATATTGCTGGGTGGTGGTAGTGTACGCCTTTGACCAGCACTCAGGTGGCAGAGGCAGGCGGATCTCATTGAGTTCAAGGCCAGCCTGGTCTAAAGAGTTCCAGGTCAGACAGCCAGGACTGTTACACAGAGAAACACTGTCTCGAAAAACCATAAAGAAAAAAAGGGGGGGGGGGAGGAAGCAACATATTTTAATGGCATGAAAATATATCAGATTGGGTGTAGCTCAGTTGGTAGAATGCCTGCCTAGTATACATTCATGGTGATCTCCCTGCCTTAGTCCCTTGAGTCATAGAATTACAATTGTGAGAATTATATGCTTAGGATACCTTTTTTTTAAGATTTATTTTTAAAATGTGTGTGTGTGTGTGTGTGTGTGTGTGTGTGTGTGTGTGTGTGTGTTTGAGATAGAGAGAGAGAGAGAGAGAGAGAGAGAGAGAGAGAGAGAGAGAGAGAGAGAAACAGAGAGATGCCCTCAGAGGCCCATCAGATCCCTTGGAGCTTGAGTTACAAATGTGAACCACCTGTTGTGAGTGCTAGAGACTGTCCACTACAAGAGCAGTGCGCCATCTTAACCATGGAACCATCTCTTCGGCCCCTTAGATTAGCTTTTTGAAACTGGTTTTCATTCAGAAGTAACAGGAAACAGCGCATTGCCCCTTATTATTAAAAGGAAGGACATACTACATGCATGGATTTCCTGCTCTAGCATTCAGCTTTGCTGTTTGTCTTTTAATCTCAACAGATACTTTGGTAAAAGGCGTCAGTGGGATTGTAGAGGGGCATCAAACCTCGGTGAACTTCACCAGCTACTAAGCGACATAATGATCAGAAGATTGAAGAGTGAAGTTTTAAGCCAGCTGCCTCCTAAAGTCAGACAGCGTATTCCATTTGACCTTCCACCAGCAGCTGTCAAGGTGAAAGCCTGTATTTACTTGAGAATCTTACTTTAAGCATTATGAATTATGCTATTAAAGATTGCATATCATACTTAACAGGAAAGCATGCTTTCTTAAAACAGGTTTGATTAGTAGAATGTCCATTGGTTTTGTATCATTTCAGGAAAAGCACAAGAAGATTTTAATTTTAATTGTCAAATATGTAACAGATACAGCTCTTAGTTATAGATGGAGTTTTCCTGTCCAGACCACCAGTTCCCAAATAACTGACACAGAGTCTTAATATTAATTACAAATGCTCAGCCAATAGCTCTGGATTGTTACTAGCTAAGTCTTACACTTAAATTAATCCATATTTCTTATCTATGCTCTGCCACGTGGCTTGGTACTTTTTCTCAGTCCGGCATGCCCATCTTGTTTCTCTGCATCTCCTCGAGACTCTCTTCTGACTCCACCTTTCCTCATTCCACCATTCTATCTGTCTCGGGTTGTATCGCCCAATCTCTGCCTGCCCGGCTATCAACCAATCAGCTTTTTATTAACAATTAGAGCAATACATATTTACAATGTACAAAATAACTATTCAAGGCATTTCTCCATGCTTGTCTAATTAAAAAGGAAAGTTTTAATGTTAGCATAGTAAAATTATATACAACAAAAACAGTTATCAAGTAAGAATCACAGTTATAATATCTAGTCTGTTTGCATTTGGCAAAATCAGAGAGAATACTCCATTATCTATCCTATCTAAGTGAATCCAAAGTTTTATAAATAATTTGCTTTCTATCATAAATAAGGAAAACTGTAAGTTTAACTATTTAGTCTTCATCTCCATCAAAGACCCCAGAAGGATGAAATGTTACCTAATGATAGGGACATCAGGCCATCTGGACAGTCACCCAAAGTTCCTCTGCAACGTTGGGGCATCCAACTCTGGCCTACAGGCCTAGCATGTATGACAGACTTGCCTGTGAAGCAGGACTGTCCTAACTTGTCTTTTGCACCTCATGATTCAAAAATTTTCCACTGAGTATAGGAAAAAGCCCTATGATTTTAAAACTATTTAGTATTAAGGATTCGTGATGTCTATAATGTAAGTCCCAGTAATTAATTAGTAAGAGATACTCTGTTTCATGTTCTGTGGAGACACACACACACACACACACACACACACACACACACACACACACACACCTGGGGCTGGGGCTGGGGCAATGACTTTATAGGTGAAATGCTTGTCATGCAACTGTGAGGACTTGACTTGGGCATCTCAGAATGTAAAACTGGTACCATAACAGTTGCATCTACAATTCCAGTGCTACTGAAATGAGATGGCAGCCGAGACATCAGAGTCCCCAGAAGCAGTGAACAATAGGAGATCCTGTCTCAAATGAGGGGGGAGGTGAGACCCACACACTAGTTGTCCCTGACCATCACACACAAACATATGCCATAGAGTGCACATCATACACATGAAGTTTTTTTTTTTAAGTTTTAACTTTATTGTAGAATAACTTGAGTGTAGCTCTGCTCTTGAAATGTGAAACCCTGTGATAATATGGTAGGATGTCATATTAACATATCTGATAACCAAATGTTTATTTTACCTGATCCTCATCTAGATGTACTTTTGGGGAGCATAGTACCTGTACAGTCTCTGGATGTGACTGAGTGAACAAGAAGTTTTTCATTGTTACATTTTAGAAGTTAAAAAAGTATCTAAGAAACATTGGATACTATGGTACTTCTCAAATACAAATTTATCTGCTATTTTAGCATTATGGAGAGTAATGAAATGAAGAATCAATTTATGATCATATTATATTTTATATAACTAATATTTCTTTCATCCTTATGCTTGTTTAAATAATATATCTTACTACAAAAATAAATTTTACCACCCTGTTTTCTTATGTGTTCAGATCTTTTTCACTCCATACACTTTTTTTCAAGAGGAAGTTTCAATCATTTGAATTATGGTGTGACATAGCTTGTCACTAGCTTCTCTCATTAGCATAGACATGTGACTGGTCTCTGCATTATGGTTTTAAATAAACATATTGGTATCTATGGGAACTTTCTTTTTATAACTTTCTACACAGAGAAGAGGAAAGTAGGACCTGATGAATGACTGAATTAATTGTTCTGTTCTTGATGCTGTATTCTTAAACAATATTATTCCTTCCCACATAGGAACTGAATGCCAGCTTTGAAGAATGGCAAAAATTAATGAGAGCTCCAAATTCAGGTGCCATGGAGACGGTTATGGGGTTGATAACGTGCATGTTCAAGCAGACTGCAATTGCCAAGGTACTCCTTGTTGGGCCATTATGTATTTGTCTTCATAAAAAGTTTTCAGTGTGTTTTAATTAACCCAGTAGGTTACTTATATACTACAATATGTCTCTGCCATTTTTGAATTATTATGGAAAACCCAAAATGTATTGAAAACAGACAGCAGTATGAAACACACTACTTTATGTAGTTTCCCATATACATCTTGTTATTTAAGGAATATACAGATGGTCCTCTTTATTAGCTTTTGGCATGGTTTCTATACATGATTCCTAAAATAATCTTTTAAAAAGTTGAGCCAATCATCTTCTATTTGTATTCTGGAGTTTAAAGAGTTAGATAACACTCACATTCACATAAAATTTACATGGCGTTGGGAGTTCTTGAATCCATGTGAGTATCAGATAAATTTATTGTATGTTATTGTTTTGACAAGAGTAGTATTTGTAAATACTGAGTGTGATTCCTCTTGTTGGGTTTTTTTGGTTTTGTTTTTGTTTGTTTGTTTTGTTTTGTTTTGTTTTGAGACAGGGTCTCATTATGTAGCCCTGACTGGCCTGAAACACTCACTATGTAGACCAAACTGGTGTTGAACACACAGAGACCCACCTACTTCTGCCTCTGAGTGCTGGGATTGAAGATGGCTTGTGTGGGGAGAACCCATTTAAGAATTTTTTTTTAATGTGTATATATGTGTGGCTGCATGAGTTTATATGCAGCATGCAGGTGCCCCCAGAGGCCAAATGACATTAGATGCCATGTAATAGAGTTACAGATGGTTGTGAGCTGCCTGCCATGGGTTGTGGGAACCAAATCTGGATCCTTTGCAAGAGTACTAAGTGATCTTAACCACTGAGCTATCTCCCCACCCCACAGCTCTGAGATTTTTTATATATAAAATTATTTTTAATTGTCTATTGTTAATTTATAGCTAACATAATGTGAAATGTATGCTTTTAAAGTGTATAGATAGGAAGCCAACCTGTGGTGGTGTGTACTTTTAATCGCAGCACTTGGAAGGCAGAGGTGAGTGGATCTCTGTAAATTCAAGGCCTGTTCTATAGAGCTAGTTCCAGGACAACCAGGTCTAAACAGTGAATTCCTGTATGGGTGGGGGGGGGTGAATAGATAGGGACTAGAAAGAGGACTCAGTGACTAAGAAGATTGGCTGTTGTTCCGGAGGATTTGGGTTCAATTTCCAGCACCTGCATTGTAGCTCACAACTATCTGTAACTCCAGTTTCAAGGAATTCTACTCCCTCTTCCGGTCTCTATGAGCACTGTATGCATGTGATATATAGACATTCATGCAGGCAAATACTCATACACATAAAATAAAAATAAATAAATCTTTAAAAATACACAAGTCATCCCAGCACTCATGAGGCAAAGGCAGGTGGATCTCTGTGAGTTCAAGACCAGCCTGGTCTTCAAGAGCTAGTTCCAGGACAGCCTCCAAAGCCACAGAGAAACCCTGTCTCGAAAAACAAAACAAACAAACAAACAAACAAAAACACAAATAATTGGGGTGGCTAGCTTACAATAAAGAAGTTCAATCCATTATCATCAAGGTGGGGAGCATGGCAGCATGCAGGCAGACATGGTGCCGGCAAAGTAACGAGTCCTATGTCTTACAGACAGTAGGAAGTCAGCTGAGATACTGGATGGTATCCTGAGCCTAGGAAACCTCAAATCCCCCCCAAAAAATACACACTCCCTCTAACAAGGCCATACCTACTCTGACAACACTTCCTAATACTGCCATTCCCTTTGGGGTCCATTTTCTTTCAAACCACCACAGCTATCACATTGCTCCAATATCCCATCGTAGTGCTCCCTTGTCTCATTCCTATGATCCATTATTCAATCACAGGGCTCCATTGTGTCATCACAGGGCTCCACTGTGCCGTCACAGGGCTCCACTGTGCCGTCACAGGTCTCCACTGTGCCATCACAGGGCTCCACTGTGCCATCACAGGGCTCCACTGTGCCGTCACAGTGCTCCATTGTGCCGTCACAGTGCTCCATTGTTCTATCACTGTGCTCCATTGTACTTTCACTGTGCTCCGTTGTTCTATCACTGTGCTCCATTGTTCTATCACTGTGCTCCGTTGTGCCATCACTGTGCTCCGTTGTGCCATCACTGTGCTCCATTGTTCTATCACAGTGCTCCATTGTTCTATCACTGTGCTCCATTGTTCTATCACTGTGCTCCATTGTGCCATCACAGTGCTCCATTGTGCCATCACAGTGCTCCATTGTGCCATTACAGTGCTCCATTGTGCCATCACAGTGCTCCATTGTGCCATGACAGTGCTCCGTTGTGCCATCACTGTGCTCCATTGTTCTATCACAGTGCTCCATTGTTCTATCACTGTGCTCCTTTGTGCCATCACAGTGCTCCATTGTGCCATTACAGTGCTCCATTGTGCCATCACAGTGCTCCATTGTGCCATCACAGTGCTCCATTGTGCCATCACTGTGCTCCATTGTTCTATCACAGTGCTCCATTGTTCTAACACTGTGCTCCATTGTTCTATCACAGTGCTCCATTGTTCTAACACTGTGCTCCATTGTTCTATAACAGTGCTCCATTGTTCTATCACAGTGCTCCATTGTGCTGTCACAGTGCTTCACTGTTCCATGACAGTCTGCAGTCTTCCCATCACAGTGCTCTATTTTGACTTCACAATGATTTATTCTCAGTGTTCCATTGTGTCTTTATTGTGCTTCATTGTCCAATCCATTGGGCCATCTTGGTATTCCATTCATAGTGTCTCATTGTGCCATCACAGTGCTCCAGTGTCCTGTCACAATGCTTCCTTATTGAATCATAATTTGTGTCCTGTGTGTGTGTGTGTGTGTGTGTGTGTGTGTGTGTGTAAAACACTTTTCTTCTATTGTTTGTGTGTGTAAAACACTGTTTTTTCTAGTGTGTGTGTATAAAACACTATTTTTTCTATTGTTTGTGTGTGTTAAACTTTTTCTCACTGAGTTTTTTTGGCAGTTCTATTTTTTTAATTAAATATCTTTGTGATACAATATATTTGATTGTGTCTCTAGTTTCATCTTTGTTGCTATGCTAAAAACAGTCTGACCAAAAGCAACATGAGTAGGAAAAGGTTCATTTCAGGTCACAATTCCTCTTTGAAGAAAGTCAGAGCACGAACTTATGGCACAAACCTGGAATTGGAATCAGAAACCATGGAGAAATGCTGCTTGCTGGCTTGCTTTCTGGCTTACTCCTAGGCCTGTGCCTAGCTAGTTAGCTTCCTTCCTTCTTTCATTCGTTCCTTTCTTCCATCCATCCATCCATCCTGTCTATATTTCTTCTTTCTTTTTAAATGGAATCTTTTCTTTAATCTTTTATTTTTATTTTATGTGCATGAGTGTTTTGCCTGCATGTATGTTTGTGCGTCACTTGTATGCCTGGTACCTGAGGAGGTCAGAAAATGGTGTTGGGATTCAATTCCCCTGGGAATTGAATCAGGATCTTCTGGAAGACTAACCAGTCAGTGCTCTTAACTTCTGAGCCATCTCTCCAGCCCTTAGCTAGCTTTCTTATTCAGCTCAAGACTCAGGGATGTTGCCACTCATAGTGAGCTAAGCCCACCTACATCAGTCATCAGTATGACAGTGTCTCACATACATGCGTATAGACCATTCTAACCTAGGCAGTTCCTCAATTGAGGTTCCCCCTTCTTAGGTGACTCTAGCTTATGTCAAACTGATAGCTGCTACTAACTAGGTCAAGACCGTCTTTCAAAAGGACTAAGTCATATATATGTGGGTCTGTTTCTAAACCCTACTTTGTTTTCTTGACCTATATATCTTATCGTAAGCTATAGTATCTTAATTACTACAGGTTTGTAATCGTACCTGCTTGTCTGCCTGCCTACCTGCCTTCCTTCCTTCCTTCCTTCTTTCCTTCCTTCCTTCCTTCCTTCCTTCCTTCCTTCCTTCCTTCCTTCCTTCCTTTCTGTCTATCTATCTTTGTCTTTGCTTCCTTCCTTCCCTCCTTCTCCCCCTTCTGTTTTGTTGGTTGTTTTAAACAATGTCTTACATTGTCTCCAGGCTTACCTCACACTTGCACAAGTGCTGTCTTACCCTCCCTAGTGCTGGTGTTGCAGATATGAACCAGCACACACAGCAACATACATACACATGAACTTGAAATCAGTCATAAACTTAAACATGAAAACTAAAATTTTACTCTTAGTAACATACATAAATAAAAAACTTGTCATTCTTTGTGTATGGCAAATCTTCAGATGGAATAAAGGACTCAAATTTCAAAAGAAAAAAAATGAGTTAAACTTTAATGCTAATACTGTTTTGTTTTTTAAGTATTCTGTTGGAAAGATGTGTTTATGGGAATGAAGGTACAAGACATAAATTGGAAGAAAACATCAGCAATTCTTTCACTCTTACATTTTCCTGTGTTATAGTTGTGGGTTAGTCATAAGTTTTCATTTGATCAGTGATAACTGTTCACAGTGTAATGACAGTCAAATACATCACACTCCAGTTCTAACTACATTTCCTTGACAGGTACTTTTTTAGTTGGTGTTAATAACCATCTTCTTGTTCTGTTTGCTTGCTTTCTTATCTGTCTTTGTGCTTAGTGCTAAATACAAAATACTTCTTTAAAACAAGAGAAAGAACTCTTTGGGTGATTTTTTTTTTTTTCTGTATTAAGAAGCTGTGGTTGTACGTTGTGATGGTCATTAGTAGGAAGTTGACATCTGACTAATTAAGACCCTTGAAGGAAAAGAAAGGAGATTAAAACCAACTGTCTCTGAATTGAGTTACATTCTTAAAAATAAAGTGAAGCAAATACCCAATCCCTGGCACTCAGCTTCGGGAGATGTTAGTCTTCCTTCCACCCCTCCATACCAGAAGCTCTGTTTCAGCCACCAATGTACGCTGGACATTTTTCTATTCCTGGATACAGCCAGAAACCATTAGTTTCTGCTGTTACAAAATGGGGATGCTCAATACATTTCCCCCCATATGTTACTGAATTCCAATAGTTAAGCGTCTATTATAACTCTGAATAATGTAAGTTAAGTGAGCTTTTTAGGAGGTAACTAGTTATAGGCTACATATTTTTCTATGATAAAATATGTTCTCCCATTCCAGTTTAAAAATTAAATTGAAGTCATATGGATAATAGATTAGGTATTACAGTGTATGCGTTAGTATGGAGCTTCCTTTTGAAAGCAAAACAAAGAAAGTGGGATTTTTTTCTGATTGATAACATTGAGTTCCTGTTATGAAGTGGGCTGCTGGGTGGGCATGGTGAAAATGACAGTGTCTACTTCTCAAAATTTGAAGCCTTTTGGAGAGACCAGTGAAATAAATATTCACCTACAAAAGGCTTTGCTTACTGTTTCAAACCCAATGCTGTGGAAGCACTCAGGAGAAGGCTACTGAAAAGATGTCTTAGGAATGTGTAAATAGATATAGCTAGTCGAAAAGAAAAAGATGGGGCTGGTAGAATACAGTTCCTGCAGATGAAGCGGTTTGTGCAAATTCACAAAGATTACCGAGAACTGGTGTAACCAAGCAACCAAAACTAGGAAAGCAACCCTACCACTGAACTTTCCAGCTCCAACAAGAAAGACTCTGTGTCTGTTGTATCTTACTTTATACTACTTAGTGTGGAGGCAATTGATAAAAAGGGAAATTCCTCAGAATTAGAATCAGTGTCGTACACTATGAGGAGGTGGTAGATATTCATGGCTGGAGAAATGACTCGGGTTAAGCAAGCAAACTGCTCTTGCCGAGGAGCAGAGTTTGATTGAAAGCATCCACATCACTTGGCTCACAACTACCTGTAATTCCAGCCTGAGGATCCAACACCTTCTTGTGGGCATCTGCACTAGCATGTATATGTATAATTTTAAAAATCTTTTTAAAGAGCTATTTGTGTGTGTGTGTGTGTGTGTGTGTGTGTGTGTGTGTGTGTGTGGTGTGTGGTGTGTGTGTGTGTGTGTGTGTGTGTTGTGGTGTGTGTGTGTGTGAGTGTGTGTGTGTGTGTGTGTGTGTGTGTGTGTCTATGTGTACCATGTGCATGCAATGCCTATGGAGGACAGAAGAGGGCAGCAGATCCCCAGTGACTGGAGTTACAGATGGTTGTCAGCCACCATGTAGGTGCTAGGACCTGAAGCCGAGGCCTCTGCAAGAGCATCAAGTGCTCACAATCCACTGGATCATCTCTCCAGCCCCTCAAATAAATCTTTTTAAAAACAAGATATATTTGGTTCAGCCAATTACCACTAATTGGGGGAGGCACATTACAACGTTGTCTCATTTTTAGAGAAAACCACTTCAAGAGAAGTGCCAGGTTTTTTAATGAAAATTACTAAAACTAAGCTGTAATTTAAAATTTCCTGTCACTTTGGGGATAGTAGCATTCTTCAGTGCCTTATTTGCTGAAGGAAAATGTCTTTAAATGTGTTCCTTAAGGTACAAAGTGTGTTTTCTATTTAATTTCTTTAGCAGTATAATATGAGTAGACACCCACTTAAAAATGCAGTGAGGGATAATAAAGTCATTACAGTATTCCCTGCTGCCCAGGGCCTAGGAAGAGCCAAGGCTGTAGAGGGCTTAGCCTTCTTCTTGACCTGTGGTTTGGGAAATGTCAAGCTCTGAACCAGGAGCAAACAGCCTGCCTCCTGTTCATTATTAGGAAGCAGCCAGCAGTAATCAATAAAGTACAAATAAAATGCTCACATCATCTTAGAGGAAACAGTACAAAAGGAGATGCTTCCAATTGGATTTTAGGGCTGAGATGTCTCAGTGCTTAAAGTGCTTGCCAGGCAGGCATAAGGCCTGGAGTTTGGGTCCCCAGAACTCCTATAAACCTAGCATGTCTGTCACCCCAGCCAGCGCACTGCAGGAAATTAAAAGAAGCGTCTTCTGTGCTTGCATTTCCCTCAGCTACCAACTATGGCTGTCAATGCGGAAATCATTGTGATGCTTGTTGAACTCTGAAGAATACTTTGCAATATGGGTCACTTCTTCTGTAAAAGGAAAGAGAAGTTGGGCTCAGTCCCAACTACAAGGACAAGTGGGAATTTGTGTAGGTTGAGAAGAGAGTGTATGAGCAATTGCTTAAAAAGAGATATGATGGAAACCTGATCTGACTGAATTCTTTTTTCTTTTTAATATTTATGTATGTGTGTGAGGCTACTCATTTGTATGAAAACCAGTGTGGGAGTGTCATGGTGCATGTATACAAGTTAGAGAAAACCTCAGGTGTCAGTCCTTGTCTGCTGCCTTGTTTGAGATAGGGTCTCTTGTTCACGGATGCTTATGCCAGGCTGGCTGGCCTATGTGTTTCTGGTGATTCTCCATCTCCCATTGCACTGTAGGAGCTCTGGGATTCCAGATGCATTCTACTGCATCCAGTTTTACATGGGTTTGGGAGACCTGAACTCAGGTCCTCCCCACTCTTAATGTGGTAAGTACTTTGCTCACTGAGCCAGCTTCCTTCCCAGTCCCCAACCTGGAGGGATTAATCCCAGTACTCCATGGTCAGGGACAGGCATATTCTCATGGGCTCCATGGCTAGCATGCTCTGTATAACAAGACCCCATCTCAAAAAAACAGTTAAAAATACTGTTTCTTTAAATAAAATATAGTATGTGTTTCCATTAATTACCTAAGATTTGACTTAACAGACAGTAAAATTCATTTCAGTAAAATAAAAAAGTTGTAAATCAATGCATTTCTGCAACTAGCACAAAACCTGAGCCAGCATCACCAGGGTACTGATCTTTACCAGAGCTGCCACCACACACACCTAATAACATTGCAAAAATGCTTGTTCAGATTATTTAAAATCTGACAGTGCAATGATGTTGATGGTTTGTTAGAATGAAAGATAGTGAAAACGCATGTAGAGTACATTTTACAATGCCAACCTGGGTCATGGAGAGATGACTCAGTTAAGATGGAGTAGTCCTCTTCCGGAGGAACATCTTGGGTATGTACAAGCACTGCTAATTAGAGCTCTGACACCTCTCGATTCTGTGGGTACCCAAATTCATGTAAATAAATGCAAATTCATGCTATTGCTAACTTCAGAACCCAATAGAATCCTTACTACATAGGTATTTTGTATTCTGAATGCATTTGCTCCTAGAAATCAATATCTCAAATGATGCTTATGTTGTTGGGTCAGTTCTAGTAACCACAAGCTTATTTAATCTCTTTTAAGACTAATTTTTTTTTTCTTTTTTTGAGGCAGGGTCTCACTATGTAGTCCTGACTGGCCTGACTCTATGTAAACCAGGCTGGCCTCAAACTCACAGAGATCCACCTGCCTCTTGCCTCCCCAGTGCTGTATCTAAAATCACGTACTACCATACTCTATATAAGACTTAACTTTTGAAAAGCAACTTTATGCATACATTGAGCATATGTGCATGCACACATATACATACAATAACTTTGCCTTTATGAGTTTCTCATTGGACTATGTATGCCATCAACTCATCCAATCATTATTTCTTCCTTTTAAAAATTATCCTTCAAAAAATTTCATGTATGTATACAATGTATCTTGATCATATCCACCCCCACTCCTCCTCATTAAAACTCCATAGCCTCCCTCGGGACATCTTTATCCCTTCCAACTTCATGCCCCTCTTCTTAAATGTAACCCAGTGAGTCGAGTTAATGCTGCTAATAGGTGTGGAGCTGCATACTAGGGCAGGGGCAATCTGTTAGTAGCCACAATCTCAAAGAAAAGTGGCTCCCTGTCTTGTAGCCATCAACTGCTAGCAGAGCTTCACTTATGTGGGGTCTCAGGTGTTCCTCCCTCATCCATGCTGGAGTTGTAACTGCCTTGGTTATACAGGTAACCACAGCTGTTGTGAATTCATGTGTGCCAGAGCCATGCCATGTCTAGAGAACAGCATTTTCATAGCATTTCCCCAATATCAGGCTCTTCTTATTCTTTCAGCCCCACTTTTTCTGAAATGTTCTCTGAGCCTTAGGCTGGGATGGGAATGGGAGGGCTCGACATATATGTACCATCTATGGGTAAGCACTTATAGACACTTATTCTCAGCATTTTGACCATTTACTTTTGTATGTACATATGTGCATGCCCATGTGCCTGGGATCAGAGACTAGAGAAAATTGGGTGTTTTTCTCTGTTGTTTTCCAAGATATTCCCTTGAGACAGGGTCTCTCACTGAACTGGAAGCTCCCCATTTTAGCTAAGTTGGCTGGTCAGCAAGCTCCCTGGATCCTTCTTGTCTTCGTTCCCCAAGAATGGAGTTGTAGGCATGTGCATCCTTGCCCAGCTTTGAGATGGCGCTGGGGAATGGATTCAGTTCCTCATGCCTGCATAGCAAGAGCTCTAACCCACTGAGCCTCCCCAGCCCTCAGCCCCCAGCCATAACCCTTATTTTAAAGCAGTGGTTTGAAGATATGGGTGCAGAGAGCTTGAGCCTTCTCTCAGCAGCTCTGGTCCTGGCGAGGGGGCGTTAATAACAGGAGGGTGGGAATAGCTCTTGTTTGGGAAGAAGGCATGTGAGACCAGGTTACAGTAATTGTTCCATTTGTAAGTCTAGATGTGGATTGTAATGAATGTACTCTTTACTCATTCCAACTTGACATGTACTTACCAAAAAGCTTATCCCAGTAAATATAGCTCTTTAGGCAAACATGCACTTTATTAAAGTGCTTCCGTTGCCATGACAACATATCTGGAATTTATAGCTGCTTGTTTTAAAAGAACTTCATTTCCACTTTGAGGCACTGACATCCAAAGCTCTTGCCAGCCTCCAGGCTCACTCTATGATGAATTCTGTTGTTCAGAAAACTCAGACATGCAAAATACAGATTGCAGAATAAACCTTGCGGCTTTGCAGTTAATACATATGAATTTTAGATAGGCATTTTTTAATTTTTATTTAAAGATTACTAAAGCTATGTTTACAACAGAAAACAATCACTCCAAAAAATAAGTCTCTTAACTTTATTTCCTGTTAGCCACCACTTTCAGTTCTTATAAAAGCTGAGTGTTGTTCTTTGTTTTGTGTTAATCCGCTCAAATCTCAACAGTGCTTTTGTAGCATCTTAGTTTGCATTACTTCTCCCATTGTAATTTCAGCTATATCAATTGGCTTGTCAATGGCTATGATAAAATTTTACCTCTTTACATCTCTGCCTCCTCCCCAGATACATACCTGTCTCTTATTCCCACCCTTCCATCCAAGTGGCATAATTTTACTAATTTTTAAAATTATACCAATTTTGGCCTAATCAGTATTCACTAATGTGTTTTTAAACCCATGTTTAAAATATTTTCAGGTGAACCTTGGGATATACTGTCGGGTTTTTTTTTTTTTAAGCCATGTTATGTTCTAATATATAGTGTTTAAATCAGGGCAAGCATGTAATGCCTTGTCATTTTTATGGTGAAACATTTAAAGTTCTTTCTTTAGCTCTAGCTTTTTGAAATGTTTGCTATGGTATCCACAACTGTGTAGTAGCACACCAGAATGTATTGCTTGAGTTTAACTACATCTTTGTTCTCATTTGTCAAATTTTCTTTCCTCTACAATTCATTTTACTTTCTTTGGAGTTAGTAACTTCCAAGATTGTCTTCATCATTTTTTTCTCCCTTCCTTCTCATTTCCCTTCTGCTTCCCCTTTCCCCTCTTTGTCCTCCTCTTCCTTCCCTCTCTTTTCTTTTTCTTTCCTCCTTCTCTTACTCTTCTTCCTCCCCTGCTCTTCCTCCCTCTCTCCTTCCCTCCCTTCCTCTCTTCCTTTCTTCCTAACATGTAGATATCAAACCTAGAAATTTGTACATTAACATTGAATGGGCATTCTTAGCTAAAGTCTTGATAGGTTATCCAGAAAGAGTAAGAAATAAGGATGGGGTGACAAATTTAAAACATGAGTATACTATCTCCTAACTGTTAAATACTAGCTGCTGGTTGGTGTGGTGATATATGCTTGCAATTCCAGGAGGCTGAGCTATATACCCAGGTGTGAGCGTTATCACTGAACTATATACCCAGGCCTTTGGTATCTGTTAGTATAACCTTAATTTAATCCTCACAATTCTCGAGCACTGTGCCTACTCCCTGATTTCTTTGTTTGCTGCTATGGGAGAATACTTGAGACTGGAACATTTATAAACAATGTTTAGCTCACAATTCTGGAGGCTGGACAATCCAATATCAATCCTGATGAAGGCGTTTGTGCTTCTTTATCCCACAGCAGAAGACAAAGGGCAAAAGAATAGAGAGAATAAAGGATTGCTCACAGTCTCCAGCCTTTTTATAATTAGCATCAACTCATTCATGAGTGTAGAACTTATTTTCTTTATGATATAACAAATAAAGCTTGCGTGAAGATCATAGTGCAAAACTAGCCACACTAGCTAGCCATAGAGGACAGGCAGTGGCCTTTTTTTTTTTTTTTTTTTTTTTTTTTTTTTTTTTTATTAGTTCTAGTTAGGGAACAAGCTTATTTCAAGTCCCTTCTCCCTCTCCCTCCCCTCACCCCCAAACTTTCTCCCCCACCCCCAGCCCATCCCCCCAACCCCATCCACCCACTACTCCCCAGGCAGGGTAGGGCCCTCAACGGGAGCTCAGCAAAGTCCACCAAGTCTTCCTATGCTGATCCTGGGCCCTTCCCCATGTGTCCAGGGCCAGAGTGTAACCCTTCATATGGGATGGGCTCTGAAAGTCCCTTCTTGCACCAGGGAAAAATACTAATCCACTACCAGAGGCTCCCTGGAGTGCAGAGGCCTCCAGGCAGTGGCCTTTAATCCTAGCAACCGCACTAGTTAACTATAGAGGCCAGGTAGTGGTGGTACATACCTTAATCTTAGCACTCAGGAGACAGAGGCAGACAGATCTCTGTTAGTTCAAGGCCACCCTGAGCTACATGAAATTGATCCAGTCTAAAAGAGAAACAGCTCACACAAAGGTGATCTCAGCACTTGGGATCCCACACCTTTAATCCCAGCACTAGAGTGAGTGAGTCTGAGGAGCAGTGCAGTCTGGAGATGCGATCTTAGGTTCAGTGGATCACCCCTTCGGTCTCAGCATTGGTAGAGGTGAGAACGCTCTAGTGACTGGCCACTTTGCTTCTCTGATCTTCAGCTTGAACCCCAATATCTGTGTCTTAGTTTTTATTATTAAGACCAATTAGAATTCATGCTATACCTCTCCTGCCACTTACCACTGTTGGTTGCATTGGGGATTACATGCTTGGTGTATCTTCTTTAAGCATGCCTTCATACCATACTGCTTGCAGGATTCCTCTTTATAGTAAGAAATTACCAATACGGAGTCAGGTAGAAATATAAGGGTATTTAATAGGGAAAAGCCTTACTTACAGAGCGAACCAGCCAGCCGGTGGTAGTCTGTACAGCAAGCAGCAAAGAGAAACCGAAACCGAAAACGCAGTCCCCCTACTCACCCTGACCATGCCCTCACAAGCCCTCAGGTACTCTTGTAGCCAGCCCCTAAGAAGGCGTGGCTACAGCTTCCCCTACACCTCTTACCCAAACAAACTCTATTTTACCCCCATCTAAAGAATATACTCCAGTTTGCTGCCAGGGTGGGTGCAGTCTGTACCTGTGGAACCTACAGACAAGATGAGGTACAAGCTGTGCACAGCCCCCTACTTCCATATTCCCTTACCTTGTCCCCATTCTAGCTCCCCTTGCCCTGTCCCTCCTGGGCCTTTTACATGGCTACAGTGGAAACAAGTACTTCTAAACATTCCACATTGCTAGCTCAGGATCTCCCAGGATGGAGAATCAGTTACCAGGCATCATGTATTTCTTAGCTTCCATAGATTTTGCTCTTGACTTTTGTGCCTATGTCCTTTGTTATTCTTAGACTAAGAGGGAATAGGGGTTGAGTGAGTTCAGCCTGCTGTCTTTATACAAAATTCGTAAGTAACCAAATTTTTGTCATTTGTTTATCGAAACATTTATTTTAATTTTGTTTATATGTCTCTCTCCGTGTGTGTGTGTGTGTGTGTGTGTGTGTGTGTGTGTGTGTGTGTGTGTGTGTGTGTGTGTGTGTATG
The DNA here is from genome assembly GCF_003668045.3 of Cricetulus griseus. NCBI lineage: Eukaryota > Metazoa > Chordata > Mammalia > Rodentia > Cricetidae > Cricetulus > Cricetulus griseus. Next base: position 60,818,954 of record NC_048598.1, read on the forward strand.
TGTGTACACTTAGAAGCCTATGGGGCCATAAGAGGTTATCACATCCTCTGGAGCTACAGGCAGTTGTGAGCCACACAGTATAGGTGTTGCAAACAGAACTTGGGTCCTCTGGAAGACTCTTAACCTCTGAACTATTTTTCCAGGCCCTTTCCCATTCTGTTTTTGTTTTGTTTTTATTTTTGTTTTTTTTTTTTCATTCTGGAGTCCAGGCTAGCTTGGAATTCATTGTATAACCCAGGCTATTCTTAAACTAGTAATCTTCCTGGCTCAACCTCCTAGAATTGCAGGCATATACTACCACAATCAACCAGTAGCTAGTATTTAATAGTTAAGAGATAGTAAATTCATATTTTAAATTTTTCATCACATCCTTATTTCTTACTCTTTCTGGATAACGTGGAGAAACATTAGCTAAGAATGCCCATTCAATGTTAATTTTCATGATTTTTATTCCTTCTACAGCAATTCCTCCATTTCATTCTGTTAATCTTCGATCTCCTTCTTGTGCTCTTGAGCCTGTCTCTTTACGTTCTTCCCTAACCTTCTTGTTTTATTATGGTTATTACTTCTGTGATGAAATACCAAGACCAAAAGCATCTTAGGGAGTAAAAGGTTTATTTCACCTTACAGCTTTAAATTCATCATCCAGGGAAGTCAGGGCAGGAACTCGTGCATGCCTGGAACCTGGAGACAGGAGCTGATTCAGAGTCCATGGAAGAGTGCTGCTTTCAGGCTTGCTTCTCATGGCTTGCTCAGCTTGCTTTCTTATACACTCTAGTACCTGGCTTGGGGATAGCATCTCCCACAATGGACTAGGCCCTTCTTCATCAACCATTAATCAAGAAAATGCTCCACAGTCTTACCTACAGGCCAGTCTTATGGAGACAGTTTCTCAATTGAGAGTCTCTCTTTCCAAATGACTCTAGCTTGTATTGAGTTGACATTAAACTAGCCAGCACACTTCTCCATTCTGTAGGCAAATTTTCCGTTTCTCCTGGCCTTCTTATACTTCTCTAACTGCCTTTTCCTACATCTACCTCACTATCTTTTTCTTAATTTGTTTGTTTACTAATTTATTTTATATGCAGAGAGTACCAGATCTCATTACAGATGGTTGTGAGCCACCATGTGGTTCCTGGGAATTGAACTCAGGACCTCTAGAAGAGCAGTCAGTGCTCTTAACCTCTGAGCCATCTCTCCAGCACCTCTCACTATCTCAATTTAAGAAGGTGAACCAAATTTTCTTCAGCCCTAAACTTCAGTCCCAGTCTTCTTAAAAGCTTTTATTTATTTTTTCTCCTTGATCCTTCCTTTTCATTTGTTTACAATTACTTTAAGAGCCATCCTCTACAGCCTGGTCTACAGAGCAAGTGCCAGAACAGGCTCCAAAAGCTACACACAAATATAACATGTTAATTGGCTTAATTTAGCATGCCATTATGAACATACTGTATTCTGTATCAAAAAAAAAAAAAAAAAAAAAAAAAAGCTACACACAGATACCCTGTCCTGGAAAAACAAAAACAAAAACAAAACCTTCTAAACAATGGTACCATTCTCCTGTTACCCATCCTCCTTTCTTTTTCCTCTACTCTCCCTCATCCCACCTGTTTTGTTTCAATCTGAAGTGCCCCCAAGGCCCCCTGTCTACAGGCTTTCTTGCTAACTGTGGGCACAGAGGAGGTGATTGGGCCATAAAGGTGCTGATCTCATCAGTGGCTGAATTCACTCAGATTTGTGACTTGGGAAGTGGTGAAGAGTAAGTAGGTTGTCAGAGCCTATCTGAAAGAGGTCGGTCTGTGGGAGTATGTCCTTAAAAGATGTATGCATATCTAGTCCATGGTGCCTTCACCCCCTGCTGCGTAGCTGCTTTGAGGTGAGCAGCACCCTCCACTGCAGGTTGCCTGCCATGATGTTCTGCCGCCCCAGTCTCAGAACTGACCAGGGACTGAAAGGAAACTTGGCACCAAAAGAAATTTCCCATGCTTTAAATTGGCTTCTCTTGGGTATTTTGTCACAGCAATAAAAAAGCAGTGGACATCTTCAGATAGATTTTCCACACGTCCCTTGCATGTGGGGGTTCCAGTTCAGTAGGCACCCTAGAGAAAGAGCAACTGAGGGTCATGAGGATGTGTAGCTGAAGATACTTCCTGGTGTCTTTTAATTTTTTCCTTTATTAAAAGCATCCTGGTGCTTTAATAAAAAAAATGATGATGTTAATAAAATGTGACTTTAATATTTTAGGCAGGTGCAGTGAAGGACTATATTAAGATGTTGCTTCAGAATGAGTCACTTAAATTTCTGGTCTTTGCTCACCATTTAAGTATGCTCCAAGCTTGCACAGAAGCAGTCATCGAAAACAAGGTATTGTGACGTTTTTCTATAAACTAATTTTACTATATGAAAAAATGCATATTTTCACTATACTGAATATCTTTTAATCTCATGATTTATGTGGACTTTTTTTTTACCCTTCTTTGAATGATGTTTTTAAAATACATTGTTTTAATAATTTATTAAATAGTTTCTTACAAATTTTACTAATGTTATATTAATACCATGGCATACTGTTTTCTTCTTTATATCAATCTTGAATTTTTCCTCTGTCCAGTTTTTCTGAGTTGACTAAAGTTATTCTGCCCTGACTCCATAAGGGATTTCCTTCCTGTTCCTGGAGATAACACTGGAGAATGGCAAAATCTCAAACACACCTAAATGTGGCTAATAGAAGAGGAAAAATCCAGTGAAGATCACTGCCCCGAAACTTCCAAACCTTTTAGAGTCACAGGGCATGTACTCTATGGAAAGTTGTTATTAAGACTGAGTAGACCCATTAAAGTGCATGGACAGTATGGTTGGCCCACATGGTTGACAAGGCCATATCCACACAGCAGTGATCTTCCCTGAGTCCTCTAAGATACACCTCAATTTCCAGTATTCCCATCAGAGATGGTACCTCCCATTGTTCATTTCTAAGCTTTACCTGCCATCTGTCCTGTAAATGCGCAGGACTTGCACAAGTGTGCAGTGGCAGCTATAAGAAGTGTCCTGGCAAGTGGTATGAGCCTTGTACACATGGAACAATACAGCCAGTACAGGTCACTTTTCCAAATCAGAACTGAAGCCCTGTTAGGCATTAACTAATGTGTTCACAAGATTCTGGTATCTTCCTTCAGAGGGATTTCTGATAACATAGTATGATGATATAACATGGAAGATTCTTTCTCATTGATTTTTCACACTCTGAGAAAGACTTCACCAACCTTACAACTAATTTTTAAATCACTGACAAAAAAATAGATTCATATTATTTTCTTATTCTGAATTTATTTAATCTTAAATTTCCTAGATTCTGTTCCAGACACAGCAGTTCACTTCTTTTCCTCTCACCCGTTCTGCTGATGTATTGAAATCTCACTCAGCTATATAGAGATAAAAATGTAGATATACATGGAGCACGGTGAATTTCTCCCCATCTTTCCCTACTCTGACCAAGTATTCTCTTTAGAAAGCTCCTGAGAGGATTTTATAATCCATAAGGGATACTGAGTGGTTCATTGATCGGGTTATGTAGGCTTTGTAAAGAAACAAAGTTACTATTTAGGGCTAGAGACTCTGTGAGTGGTGTGCTCTACAAGCCTGAGGAGCTAAGATGTAGCTGGTGTTGTAATCGCAGCACTCCTGCTGTGAGATGGGAAGCAGAGACAGGAGAACCCTGCTAGCCTGCTGTACACAGCAGAAAAACCAGAGACTGCCTCAAGCAAGTTGGAAAGCAAGGACCAACCCTTGAGCTGGTTTTCTCACTTCCATACTGGGGCGACCATGCACACACACTCATAGATATGTACAGGTATGTAGGTTTAAAAACAACAAAAGGGACATTTAATGATACTTGGACAGTCTGACTTGAAAGGGCTTAACTTTTTGTTTTCTTTTCTTTTTTTCTTTTTTTCTTTTTTTTTTATTTTTCAAGACAGAGTTTCTCTTTATAGCCCTGGCTGTCCTAGAGCTCACTCTGTAGATGAGGCTGGCTTTGTACTCCGAATGCCTCTGCCTCCCTTATGATGTATGCCACAGCCCCCCTCAAATCTGGCAGCTTAACTTACCTTTATGAGGTTGACTTTATTCTTTTTTAGCGATTTCTAACACATAGTTCTTTTCATAGCTTAAATAGTTCTTGAAGACAAGAACAAGTTTATTTAAACTGATTTAAACAGTTTAACACTTACTGATTCTGTTTTTAAAAGTGTGTGTGGGTGTCTTAATTCCTCACTTCAATGGGTACAATCATCTTCCATAGTTCTTTCAAGTTTAATAATGTGAAAAAAGAGGCCATGAATGGTAGGTTTAAGATTGTTACTTTCCCAAGTAATATTTGATTGTATTTCAGAAACACATGTACCACTCTCTATACGTCCCTAATACCTGAAAAAAAAAAAAAATCATCTCTGCTTTCTTTCTCACCTGGCTTTGGTTTTATGCTGGAGCAACTTATCCTATGACCCAAAAGTTACTTTTTTTACCTACTGCCTAAAGGTTGTGTATTAACTTTCATAGAATTTCACTACAGAAACATTTGCTTCATTAAAAAATGTTCATAGAGCTTCTGTTGCATAAAAGCAATTGCCCTTGGCACTGATGACTGTCTTAGTTATTTCTCTATTGCTGTGTAAAGACACCAGGACCAAGGCAACTTAGAAGAAAGTGTTTATTGGGCTTACAGTTTCAGAGGGTGAATCCATGACCATTCTATCAGAGAGCATGGAGGCAGGCAGGCATGGTGCTGGAACAGTAGCTGAGAACTTACATGTTGAAATAACAACCATGAGGCAGAGAGAAAGATAACTGGGAATGGTGTGGGTTTGTGAAAACTCCAAACCCATCCACAATGACACACCTCTTCTAATATGGCCACACTTCCCAATCCTTCCCAACTGGGGACCAAGCATGCAAATATGTGAGTCTATGGGGACCATTCTCATTCAAACCACCACAGCAGTATTAAACATAAAGCCTATCTTCAAGGGGGTTAAGAAATAAGAAATGGGGGTAGGCAGGATGGTTCAGCCTATAAAGGTGCTTGTCACCAAGCCTGATAACCTGAGTTCATTCAATCATGAAACCCACGTGGTAGAAGGAGAGAACAAACTCCTGTAAGTTGTCCTCTGACCTCCATATATGTACCTTGGCACTCATGGACATGCATGCACACACATACACAGACAATAGTATGTATAATAAATATTTTAAGTAAGAAATAGTTATATTTTGTTAAGATTCTTACTGCATAGCATTTGCTGATGTGCCATTTTAATGACTTTGCATCTTTATATGACTATTAAAATAAGGTATTAAATATGTAAAATAAGAAGGCTGTCTAGGGCTTGTCTGATTTTGCTGTTTCTCTTATACTAGACTCGTTACATCAGGATAGATGGAAGTGTTCCATCTTCAGAAAGGATTCACCTGGTTAATCAATTTCAGAAGGACCCCAATACTCGTGTGGCTATCCTGAGCATTCAGGCTGCTGGCCAGGTAAGAGATTTGAGTCTAAGTTTGATACAAAAGTGTCATGAAATTGTATGGGGTTTTTGAAACATCAAAGCCTGTACCAATGATACACCTCCTCCAACAAGGCCAAACCTCCTGACTTTTCCAAACAATTCCACCAACTAGGGATCAGGTATTCAAATATGAGCTATGGGGATCATTCTTATTCAGACCATCACTGACCACCTTGCCCACTGACAGTAAGGTGTCATGTTAAAAAGATTGAGGAGAGTAAACTTATGTAAAACAGTGGCAGTTGTAGCCGCACTATGTAAGAGAGGATCCTTTGGACTTACGCCACTAGAATAAACATTTTGATGTGAATGTTTAAACCAGGTCATATAGCATATGGGCATGGGGGGTGAGGGGTGGGGTGACTGAGCATACGTCCATGGCATACACCTGTTATATATTAAAGATCATCTTTTACCTAGCTTGTTGAGGTATATAAAATTCTCTGTGTAGAAAAATTATAAAGATGAAACAGTTTAGGGACCCACTAGGAATTGTCTCAGTACTCCTTTATGTTGAATTAAACTTCCTAAAATCTGACATATGTATGGGTTAGAGTATTTCAGCCATAGAGAATATTATCAAGAACCTAAAATTAGAAATGGAGTGAGTGCCCCTGTCAGAAGCCATGATAAGTAAGATGAAACCAGATAGGAAAGCCAGAGTTATTATGAGCTTAAATATGATTAACAATAAATGACATCTTGAAATTAAGAATGTACAGGGCACTCATATTTTATTCAAGGTTGTGTTCCTGAAGCTCTAAGTCAACACTTGTGTACTTGAAGACTGAAATCCTTCTAAGAACAAGGGAAGAAGGAAGGGCGCTGTTCTGGGTGACATCTCATACTGTAGATTGACTACTTCTTAGAATGATATTGACCTTTCGAGCATCGTCATGTGTGAGTCTCATGGGTCTGGTATTATTATAACTCAGGAATCATCTGCCTTGTTTGTTTGGTGGTTGGTTCCTTTGTTTTGGAGTTTTTAGAGACAGGGTTTCTCTACATACCCTTCTCTGTCCTGGAAGTCACAGACTTCTGCCTGCCTCTCCCTCCTGAGCTCTGGGATTAAAGGCATGCACCACCATGCTGGGCTTTTGCACCTGGTGTTTTTTTGTTTTTTTTTTTTTTTTTTTTTTTTTTTTTGGTTTTTTCGAAACAGGGTTTCTCTGTGTAGCTTTGGAGCCTATCCTGGCACTCGCTCTGGAGACCAGGCTGGCCTCAAACTCACAGAGATCCACCTGCCTCTGCCTCCCGAGTGCTGGGATTAAAGGCATGAGCCACCAACGCCTGGCACACCTGGTGTTTTTAAGACAGGGCCTCTCACTGAGACCTGGGGCTTACCAAGTAGGCGAGGCTGACTGGCAGTGAGTCCCAGGAATCTGCCTATCTCTACCTCCTGAGTACTAGAATTACAAGTACTCACTACCACTCTCAGCTTTTTACATGGGTTAGGACAAAAGAACTCTGGTCCTTCATTTGCAAGGCAAGTATTTTCTTGACTGAGCTGTCTCCTCTGGCCCTGATCATGTATGCTTTTTTTTACAAGCTCAATGGTATCCCTCTGATAATACTATTTGTTTTTACAGTATTACCTCTAATATGGCTTTGCAGTCCTAATAGCAACAAAGCTTTAATATTATATTTAATTTATCCTGGTTTTTATTACTTCTGGCCCATTTTATGAACTGACTAAATTTCAGGGAATTTGTTGCACTCCTTAATGTTTATTCATTAAATAGGGCAGCAAATTATGATTTTGTTATAACACAAAAATATTTTAAGGTAAACTAAAAACAATAGTTTAAAGTCTCAAAAAAACTGTCCCTCCAGTACTTGTGAAAAACGTGGATTAAATCATATTTCTAAAGCAAGGTACTTTTCATGCACTGCCCATACCTTTGGCTGTATGTGGCCATAGTTAAACATACTTCAAAATTCACTCGGCCAACCATTATAGAAGCGATACATCTTGTCACATATTTTATGTACTGGGTGTAAAATAAGACAGTGCTTTCTGCCACAGTATTTCAAGTTCATGCAAAAGCCAGTTGCACAGAGAATACATTGGCTGCATGACACACTGACTAGAGGCAATAAACTTCAGGGTATTGGAGTTGTAGCATGGGAGAGTTCACAGGAAGAAATGGCATGACTACAGACATGTTTCTCTCACTTTTCAGCACAGTGGTTTGAATTAAATGAAGAGCATGTCAATGCTTGATGCCTAGTTGCCATGGATACTATGTGTTACATTCCCCTTTATAATGTATTTTGTTAGATTTCCCAGCAGTAAAGTGAATCTAACTCTTACAAAGGATAAAGTGGTTTTGTTTGTATGTTCAGTACCCATAAACATGCCTATTGAAATGTGTGTCAAGTATGTCTCATTGTAGTTCACTTGATTATCTTCCAATGAGTAGCCTTCATCTGCTGTTCCTGAATTAAATCTTCCTATTTTGTCCTATGCTGCATGACTCACTTTTCTCTAGTTTCGTCTCTGTTGCTGTGATAAAAACACTTTGACCAGAAGCAGTATATATATCTCATGCTCAACTTATTTGTGCCTCAGTTACTTTGCTTTGTTTTGTTTAGGGTTTAACATTTACTGCTGCAAGCCATGTTGTCTTTGCTGAGTTGTATTGGGATCCTGGACATATCAAACAAGCTGAAGACCGTGCTCACCGAATTGGACAGTGCAGTTCTGTGAATATTCACTACCTTATTGCGAATGGTACTCTGGACAGCCTAATGTGGGCAATGCTGAATCGAAAGGTAGTACTTGAGTTTTAATGGTCTGTGTAAGACAGTCAGAGCTGTTACACAGAGAAATCCTGTCTTGAAAAACCAAAACAAACAAACAGACAAAAATCTTTTTTTTTTGTTTTGTTTTGTTTTTTGTTTTTTGAGACAGGGTTTCTCTGTGTAGCTTTGGAGCCTATCTTAGCACTCGCTCTGGAGACCATCTGGCCTTGAACTCACAGAAATCAACCTGCCTCTGTCTCCTGAGTGCTGGGATTAAAGGCATGTGCCACCGCTGTCTGGCTAAGAAGATTTATTTTTAACTTGGTCTGTGCGTATGTATGTATGTATGTATGTATGTATGTATGTATGTATGTATGTATGTATGTCCATGTCAGGGTATATACACATGAGTGCATGTGTCCATGGAGGCTAGATAAAAGCATCAGGTCCCCTGGAGCTGGAGTTACAAAGGTTGTGGATTCATGGAACCAACTGTGGGTCCTCTGCAAGAGCTTTTAGCTCCTGAGCCATCTTTCTAGCTCCCGTGGAAGCCCTTTTTCTTTTTTCTCCTAATTTTCTCCTGTGCTAAGATTTACTCAGGACCTTGACTTTGCCTCTCACATGCTTCACAAATGTTTTCATGGCTGCTTCTGCTGCTTTAGAAGCAAGGCTAGGATCAACTGGAACCTAACATTTGAAGGACCATGTCCTTTATGTTACTGAGACCGAACTACTGAATATTTTCCAAAAAGTTTCTTGAGTTTTCAACTGATATTAACAGAAGACAGCCTGTACCCTCTCTGTGGCTGTGTCTTTTTCACAACACTGAAAGATGCTTATAGAGACAGGATTTCTTAGTCATTGTGGATACTATAATTCATTATACACTAGGTAGCATGTAATGATGGAGGTATCAGGGAGTCAGCATGGTTAAGTTGGGTAAAGGTTGTAGACTGCCATCGTCCTGTTGGAGCCTCATATGTAGAAAGAAGGTGAGAATGCTCTCATTTTATGAGGGCAGTGATCTCATTTACAAGGTCTGTGATGGCTAGTTTTATGTCAATTTGACACAAGCTAGTTATCAGAAAGGAGGGAGCCTCAATTGAGAAAATGCCTCTATAAGATCAGGCTGTAGGCAAATCTGTAGGGCACTTTCTTATTTAGTTTTTGATTCAGGAGGGCCCAGCCCATTGTGGATAGTTCCATCCCTGGGCTTGTGGTTGGTCCTGGATGTTATAAAGCAGGCTGTGCAGGCCATGGAAAGCAAGCCAGTAAGCAGTACCCCTCCATGGCCTCTGCATCAAATCCTGCCTCCAGGTTTCAGCCATGCTTGAGTTCCTATCCTGACTTCCTTTGATAAAAAACAGTGATATGGAAGTACAAGCCAAATAAAATAAACCCTTTCCTCCCCAAGTTGCTTTGGTCATGGCTCCACCATCATAACTAACAAAATCTTCACCTCCTAACATCATCACATGAGTTGTTAGAATGCCATTACATGAATTTTGGAGAGCCATACATTTTACCCTAACCTGTTCAAGTTTCCTTTCTATTAACCCGATTTAAAAAAAAAAAAATGACAACAATCAACTTAAGAGAGAAAGGGTTTATTCAGGTTATAACCCCAGGTCACTGTCAATCACTGAAGGGAAATCTAGGCAGGAACGAAGCTGCGCATCATGCCACATCCACAGTCAAGAACAGAGGGAAATGAATGCATGCTTACTACACAGCTCCCTTTTTTTCACTTTTACACCATTCAGGGCTCAGCCCATGCAATAGTGCCACCCAATTTGGAAGAAAAAAAAATATCCTCACACACATGCCCATGGGCCAGTCTGTCTAGGCAATCCTCATTAAGACACTTTCCAGATAGTTCTAGGTTGTGTCAAGTTATAAAACTAGCCATTATCTGTCCCCATAAAATCCATCTGCTTCTCACATGCAGAATGCATTCATTCATCTTGTCCCAGTGGCCCCAGGAATCTTAGCTCATTCCAGCACTAATTATGAAATCCAGTATCTCAACTGACTATGATCTAAATCAAATATGGATAAGACTCATCTTGGTGTGAAGTTACTTTCCAGTTGTGAATCTGTGAAATCAACCAGGTTGTATGCTTCCAAACTACAGCTGTGGAAGAGATGTCGGGATACTCTTCCACTCTCCAAGAGGAAGAAAGAGGAAAGGTGAAAGGGCTAGGTGGTCCCAAGCAAGTCTAAAACTTCACAGGGCAAATTGAGTAAGATATGAAACCTGGTGTTAGCCCTCTTTGGACCTGTACCTTGTCTTCCAGGCCCCCTAAGGCAGTAGCCCTGCTTTCTGGATCCTCTATGATGGAGACATCAGCCTGTCTTACCTAGGCACTGGCCACACAGTCGGTAGTGGCTAATCCCCTGCCTTGGCTTTCAGGGTCTGCCAGGGTGGACATATATCGCAACTCCAGAGCTCCACTAGGCAGCTCCACACCCGCAGCTCCCTCAGCATTGCTTTTTAAAATCCATGTGTAGGCAGGTCTGTCCCTACACTCTGCCAGGGCCTGTGGCAAGAGTGGCACCCTGGTGATCCCCAAGTTGCTTTTGTAGTCTTTCTCTCCTTGTTTTGTTTTCCAGCCAATCATACTGCACTGCAGTTCTGTGCAGTTCAAGAAGGCTGACAGGCTATGCTCACTCCATCATATTGTCTATGATTGTTTCACTCCCAGCTGACACTATTTCTACTGATGCAGTCCTGTCTGTTGTTTCTCACATTTATTAAGTTGACTGATCAAGTTTGCAGTTCATGCCCATGCCAACTGTTATGTCAAATGGCCACGTGAATATACCTCAGTGTTCTCTACAAGACAGTTTTTCTCATTTCGGAAGTCTTGATGAGCCAAGAATTTCCCAAAATTGAAATTGTTAACTTTGTGCTTAACAATTTTGTCTGTATTTATCTCTGCTTGCATTTACCACAGGAAGTTGGAAGGAGCCATGCTGCTCCTTCAGGATGTCCTCAGAAATCTCAGAGAGATGTAGTTTTATTGCTTGCAAGTTCTTTCTTCCAGAAATAACTAGAACATTGTCCACGCCGTTAAGTTCTTGGCTTTTGAACAAAGTGACCTTTCCTCCAGTTTCCTGTAGCATGCTCCTCGTTCTCCTTTGAAACCTTATCGGAGTGGCCTTTGCGACCTGTATTCCCAGCAGCACTCTCTTCATGATTGTGTGGATGTTCTTTAAGAAGAGAGGTGCCTTCTCTGCTGCTCTCCTTGTTGGCTGGAAATACCCTTAAAAGTCCTTTTGTGGAATTATCTAGCATGCATACTTAAACCCCCAGCCCCTACCCTACTTTACACTCAAACACTTCCAGGCAGCAACCACACTTTTGGGGCACCAATTTCTGTATAAGTAATTTGAGCTACTGCAACAAAATACCGTAGAAATAAGTAGAAATGTATTCTGTCTCTAATCCCATGGAAGTGGGCCCCACATTCATGACCTAATCACTTCCCCAAGGTCCTGCCTCCTAACACCATCACACTGAGAGGAAGGATTTCACCATAATGGGGGGGAGGGGCACAAACAAACATTCTTTAGCGATGAGTTCCAATCACATTTAGGGAAAATTCCTAAGTATATAAACATTAACATAGAAATTTCATGAAAAAAGTGAATATTGTATCATGTTTCTGTTGTTTCTGTTAAAACTCCTGTAACAGTAGCTGATTACATTGTAGTTCAAAATAATCATATTACTAAAGCCATGATCTGTTAAAGTAATAAGATTTATGTAGGTAACTTTATGACTTCAGTGCAAAGTCAAGGTACTAATCAGAGAGTATCAGCTGTGGGGTGATTGTGGTAAGATCTTCATGTTTCTGTCTCCCAGGCTCAGGTCACTGGGAGCACACTGAATGGCAGGAAGGAGAGACTCCAGGCTACAGAAGATGACAAGGAAAAGTGGGGTTTTCTGCAGTTTGCCGAAGCATGGACCCCAAGTGACAGTTGTGAAGAGCTCAGCAAGGATGCTGTGTTCACTCATGTAAGAGAATGGGACTCGTTCATTCACGTCTACTTTCTTATTCATTTATGTATATCTGTGCGTGCATGAGTGTGTGTGTGTGTGGGGGGGTGTGCGCGCTCGAGTGTGTGTGTGTGTGTGTGTGTGTGTGTGTGTGTGTGTGTGTGTGTGTGCGCGCGCGCGCGCGCGCAGGGAGAGCCCAGTTCCTTATGCTTTTACAGCAAGTACTTTACCCACTGAGCCATCTTGCCAGTCCCTTTTTTTCTTCTTTCTTAATACCTGGAAAATGTACGTTATCATTTATCATTTTAAACAGAAATTCTCAATTCTTTATGCTCTTGAAAAACTATTTACTTAAAGCCAGAAAAACTTGAAGAACCAAAAATTAACTTTGTTACTGAACTAGTTTATATTTCCCAGCAGTTTCCAAACTTAATGCTTAGTTCTCTTGAAAAACAATCAGCGTCGAATCTAACCTTCCGAAAATAATACTGGAGAAAATATTTTTATGACCTTAAAGGTGAGGAAGGATAGTGGTTTGCCTCAAAATACACAAGTAATAAAGAAACAGATGGAGGTGTGACTGCAGAAAACAAAACAAAAAACAAAACAAAAAAAAACCTTTCAACTGAGGGGCCTGAGTCATGAAGATCCTAAGTTTGAGGCCTGCCTGGACTACATACAACTTCCAGCCAGCTTGAGCTACATAGCAAAACCCTGTCTCAAGAAAAAAACCAACGAAAAAACTTTATTAATAAGTAAGGCAGACCATACTTCTAGCTGTGTGGTGAGCATAGCTGCTTTCCAAAAAAACTGGCGAGTTATCCCTGATAAACAGTTTCAAAGCGTGTGGCTGCCCTGTTCCTATACCTCCCCAGTGGTTTTAGCTCTCATCAGTGACTTTTGCCTGAATCAGTTCTGAATGATGGTTTTGATTTTTCTATTTATATCTTTTTGTCTATATTTGTTAGTTGCATTTTCCTGTAAAGAACTTTTATTATGTGGGTGTACATGTATGCATGCATGTGTGTTTGTGGTGAAAGTTGCCCAAATCTGCAAGTGCAAATGCAGTTGAAGGCCAGAAGAGAGTGGGTGTTCTGCTCTGTCATAGGCCCCCATATTCCACTGAGATACAGCCTTCTCATTGAACCTTGAATTAGATCAGAAGCCAGCAAGTGCTAATGATCCTCCTGTTTCAATACCCCATAGTGCTGGGGTACACTCACAGGCTACTATCTTTGGGCATGGGTACTTGAGATTTGAACTCAGGTCCTCATGTTTGCCCAACAATAACACTTATCTATCTCTTCAGTCCCATACTTTTAGAAGGGTTTCCTTCTGGTGAACAGAATATCTCAAATCCACATTGTTGGGGTTTTTTTTGTTTGTTTGTTTTGTTGTTGTTGCTTGTTTCTCAGTATAGGCTGGGCTATACTGGAACTTGCTCTGTAGACCAGGCTGGCCTTGAACTCATAGATATCTACCTACCTTTGCCTCATAAGTGCTAGGACTTTTAAGTTCTATGCCACCACCACCTGGCTCCAGTTTGAATTTTATTTGGACCAGACTTGGAGCTGGGCTTGTCTTTAAGGAGCTTTCTACTGCTGTTCACTACCAGACACTATTTGAAAGTCAGGATTTTTTTTTAACTCCTTTAGGATATCATTGTTTCAGGGTGCTTTTTCCGATGTGAAAAGCTACATGCAAACTAACAGGTTTTCTGTGCCCAGATAATAGGTTTCTCTGCTGACAGAGTTAGCCAGATTAAGCCGAACTGAAAAGGTATAACAACAGCTTTATTTGAGCAAAGCAACTCTTGGGTGGGTTCTTCAGTCCCAGAGATTGAGGCCAGAGAAGCCACACAACTGCACTAAAAAAGGGAGATGATATAGGTTGTAGTCGAGGGGTGATGACATGTCTGCCACAAGCTGCATTTGTGCCCAAGTATGGTCAAAGGCTGGGATGCTTAGGTGGGACTTGGGCTGCTTGCTGGTGGCAGCAGGGGAGGAAGCTGCAGTAGTCTCCAGGAATGTGGAACTGTGCTTTCTGTCCTCTTTTTTTTTGTTGGAGATTCTCTGAGACAGCAGGGTTTGGAGAAAGAGAGAGGGGCTTTCTGGATCATGCAAGGGCAATCTGGAGGTTGCAACCTGATACAAACATATATTTGCACAGAAAAGTAAATACGAGTACTTTGCATGTGCCAGTCAAAGGACAAGCCACAGAAGTCTTCATTCCTTCTACCATGTAGGTTTCAGGGACCAAACTTGGATTGTCAGAGTAGGTCACAGATACTTTTACTCACTGATTCATCTTGCCAGCACACATTTTATTTCCAGACTTATTCTATTTATTTCACTTTTGTTTTAAACTAGAGTTGGTTTGTTTTGTTCTCTTTTCTCTATGCTTACAGAGAAACTGGGTGTACCTAAAAGTGGGTCATTGTTGAATGTTTTTTTTTTTCAGCTATATGAGAAAGGTCTATTTGAAAAATCTAGAGGGATGGAGAAAGCAGTGATTTCCTTGTCAAGGTACTTTAAGTACATTTTTTTCCCCCACTTTAGATTATTAAATCCTTACTGTCACTCTCTTCCTTTGAAAACAGACTGTTTGTGGAGTTTACAGATGTGAAGGTCTTCAGTTGCTGTTCCACTCAGTGTCTTTGTGGAGGTCAACATGATGCCCCAGTCTTCATTTGTAAAGCAGATTTATTAATTTTGTTAGGAATGGGCAGAGTGGCAGGAGACAGGATTGTTCCTTACAGAGGCCTTTGATCAGAGTCTATTAACCCTGACATCGGCGCTCCCTCACATCGGTGGCCTGGTCTCTGCTGGATCAGCACCAGCTTTGAAGTGCTTTATTGTTTTTATGACTTTGTCTGCATTTCCTTTTCCACTCCTTCAGCTCTAATAACTGACTTTTAATCCTATCAAGGCCAGGGGATTTTTCTCAAAGGACGCTGCATTTACCATGAGGCAAAACAGAGCTGATAGAGGCCCCCAGCCTTTCAGAGAAAACACACATTAACTATCAGAAGCATTTTGCAATTCTTATTCCCAGCACTTCTCACCAAAGGGAATATTTTTCTTTTGTTTTTATTGAACAGTGATTAAACAGAGGCTAGGGACATAGCAAGTGCTAGCTGTGTAGCCAAAGAGAGGAATTTCTTCTCTATCCTAGCAAAAAACAGCTTTCACCTCAAAGGGAATTAAGAGAGGCTTTATTGAGATAAGCATGAGTGGCCATGGCCAGACAGCATGCATTTGGCTTGCTCCAAATAGCAAGGTCCAATGTGTGCCATGAAGTTTTTACAGTTATAGTACGAGAACAAGCCATAAGTCAAGTCGTTTTGACACACTAGTAGAACCAGGAGGCAGGCAGCTTATAGCAGAGTAGGGAAATCTCTGCTATAGTTTTCAGATGCTGTCTACTGACAAGGGCTTTGGGCTGGTGGAAGCTTATGTCATGTTTGTATATCCCAGAAAACTTCACATAAGAAGGCCAGGGAGCCAGGTATGGTGGTGGTACATGCCTGTAATCCTAGAACTCAGGAAGCAGAAGCAGAAGGGTTCCTGCAAATTCAAAGCCAACCTGGTCTACATAGCAAGTTCCAGGCTGGGCAATATCCAGCAGTAGGAGGGGATGGGGTACTAAAGATTGCCCAAGAAGCTTTTGGATCCATGTTTTAACTTTTGTCTTTCCATAGTCCGAGAAGTGCCCATCAGCCTTGTAGGCTCTTTATCACAGGTGTGGCTTTTTTTTCCGGAAACTTGGATTCTCACTGGTGATGAAAATGTCTGTCTGGTCAGATCCTATCTCCTATTTAGAAATGCAACTTTTAAGTTCCTTACTTATCAGTCATAAAGAGAATCATGTTTTAACTTTTATCTTTCCACAGTCTAGGAAGTGCTAATCAGCCCATCAGCCTTGTAGGCTCTTTATCACAGGTGTGGCTTTTTTTCCGGGAACTTGGATTCTCACTGGTGATGAAAATGTCTGCCCGGTCAGATCCTATCTCCTATTTAAAATGCAAACTTTTAAGTTCCTTACTTATCAATCATAAAGAGAATCACTTGCTGTGATTAAAAGACAAATATTCATGTTGAATTGGATCCGTGATACTATTACCCAGACTTTTCTAAGTGTAAGAATACTATAGCTATTCGATAATATAGCTTTACTAGCTCATAAAAATATTTTGCCTTTCTGTGTTACTGCCTCCATAAGAAAGATAATGGAAATAATAAAGTCATTCATTTTGAAAATAAACCACAGGGCTAGAGAGATAGCTCAGTGGTCAAGAGCACTAGCTGCTCTTGCAGAGGACCCAAGTTTGATTCCCAGCACCCAGTACACAGCAGGTCAGAACTGTCTGTAACTCTAGTTCTAGGAGATCTGATGCCTGCTTCTAGCCTCTGTGGGCACCAGGCATGCACATGGTGCACAGACATACATACAGGCAAAACACTCATACACATAATTTTAAAACTAATGAATGTTAGTTTTAAAAAAGTAAGCATCCTGGCAGTATGATATGAGTGCTAAACATTAAGCTGTCAGATTGAACATTAGAATTTGGAGATCCTAGCCTGTTATAGTGAGACCAACAAACTTATTTCTTTAACCTCTAAGTGACAGAGAATCACATTATTGATAAATGTAAAGTTTTTAGAAAACATGATTGTTTGGAAAATATTACTCCCTTATCCTTAGATGCTTTAATCTGTGCATCCAGGAAGAACTGCAGGAATGTCAGTGTCACCACTCAAGAGACGGTGGGACTGAGGAGCCAGTAAATAAGGTGGACTAAAATCTCATGCAATAGCCAACTTTATTCAGAGCCTCAGACAGTTTAAACTCTGAGGTTGAAAGGAGTCACCTGAGTAAAGTTCTCATGAGTCCAAGCTGCATACAATTACAAGGACAAGCCACACGTGGCAAAAACATATTTTTTCCATAGAGGCATATAAAGGATAGTTTAAACGTTGAACTGAATAACAGCACAAGCGATAATGAGCAGTCTGAAGTAAGCTCACTCCTATCTGATACCTCTGGGAGAAGCACAAAAACACATTCTGAGAACAGTTCCATGTTTTGAAGAAACTGAGGTCACAAGACTCTTGTTTTCTTGGTGTGTTCTCACAAGCACTCATTCACCTCACAGAGTCCATTCCTGGACCATTTTCTGACAGTCACTAACACTAAAAGTGGATGCTTAATAAAAACTCAGCTTAATAATAAAGGACAATATAGAAATCATTAGAGAAATGGGTATTGTAGTTCTTGTCTACAGAGTCAGATGCAGGAAGACCAGGAGTTCACTGTCTCTTTCTGCTATATGTCAAGTTCAAGGTCATCCAGAGCTACATAAGACTGTCTCCAAAAAAAAAAAAAAAATTCACTAGAAGTATTTTTTTTAAAATAGCATCTTATGTTTCCAAAGCTGCTCAGCTTCACTGTGTTGCCAAGGATGCTCTTGAACTTCTTATCTTCCTCACTTCACAGGTCGGTGCACCATACTGGTTCTACCAGCATCTTGCAGGCAAAGTTTACAAATGAGTATCTCATGAAAAGCTGCTTCCTATTAACCAGCCATGTCCTAAACACCCACCTATCTGCTGGATGTCCCATCTGCAGATGGACACGGTGTCATCACTGTGTCTCATCACAAAATATTAGGGACTTGTGTTTTGTTTTAAGGGGCATGGCATTGAGTTCTTTTTCTTTAAGATTGTGTGTGTGTGTGTGTGTGTGTGTGTGTGTGTGTGTGTGTGTGTGTGTGTGTGGTGTGTAATAGAGTCTGATTATGCTTGTGCTGTAGGTGCCCGTGGAGGCAGAGGCATGGGATCCTTTGGGGCTGTGTGTGTGTGCTAGAAACAACACTTGGGACCTCTCCAACAGTAGTGCTTGCTCTTAACCCCTAAGCCATCTCTGCAGCTCCCACATTTGAATCCCTGTATCCTTCTAGTACAGTGGTTTCCTAGAATCTGTACACTTTCCTCCACAACTCGCACACAGTGGCCTTCCTTCAGCTGCGTGCCAATTTTTACTCCTGTGCCAGCTCTCTCAGTGCAGTTGCAGTGGTGTCCAGAGAACCTTCAGTGACATGTGTTGTGGCTGCACAGGAGTTACTCTGCATATATATCTATCAAATTTTAAAGTAGTATTCTTTGAAGATAGAGGTATTTGCAAGAAGTATTCAGGTACTTTTGCAAAACCAAAAGCCAGAAATGGTGGCCTCTACCTATCATCCTAATGCTGGGGAAGTAAAAGCAGCAAGATCTAGAGGTTAAGGTCTCCTTTGGCTACTGAACAAGTTCCAGACCAGCCTGGGCTATATCATACCATATCTCAAAAAAGAAAACAAAAAGAGAAAATTTGTTTCCTTGGGGTGGGGATATGGCTTAGTGGGTAAGAGTACTTGTACAGACCTGAGGACCTAAGTTCAGATCCCTAGTTCCTACATAAAAATCTGGGCATGGCCCTCAACTCCTACAGCCCTAGAACTGTGGGGAACTAAGAGAGACGGCTCACTGGGGCTTGCTACCTAGCAATCCCATCTGAAAAGAGGTGAGGTCTGGGTTCGGTGAGAGACTTAGCTCAATGAAATAAGACAGAGAGAAATAGAACAGGACATCCAATGTCCTCCAGCCTTCCTGTACAGTCATGGGCATCACCCCCATGCACACATACATATGCACAAATATTACACACAAAGGCATACACTCATATATATGTTTCATTTACTACCAGTGTACATGTTTACGTGTGAACAATTGATCCCTCTTTATCTACTTTAAGTTGGTGAGAAAAATGGAGCTAGTAAAACTCAGATATTTTATTCTCATGACTTCACCTTAGTTGGGCCTTGAGTTCCTTTGAGACTGTGGAGGAAATAAAGACCTTCTTCCACAAAAAAAAAAAAAAAAAAAGCTCACACATTCAAACAAGTGTATATAGTCAGTCCCAGAGGCTGACTGTGGCTTGCAAGAACACATATCACTAACCCTTCTCTCTTCCCAACCAGCACATATAATTACCTTTAAGAAGTATCAAAGAGATTTTTCTGTCTTGTTTTTCTGTCAATCATAGCTGATAAAGGTCAAAGAAACCTCATCAGTAACTTCCTGCTCAGGTGCCCAGAGGCTCTAATCAGAAAGTTCAACTGATGCTTGGAATCAGGTTGCTAACTGATGATTGTAAAGGAATCCCCATTTCCGCCAGCCTTCTAGCACTGGCAGCCCTGCGGCCAACATAGGCTCTTGTAAGTTTCACTACCTGGGATAGCATTCCTCATTATCCAACGTAATCATTTTTATAAAATTAAGCAGAGTCCTCACTAATCATGCACACTATTCATGCACTGTTTGCAAGAATTCTATTCTTGGTGTATCCTTTGGATTGAGAAATTATTTGTTTCTAAGCACTTCCTCATTCCCGGACTTTATTTGCTGAAGTCTCAGTGGTTTCTGATCAGCACGTACACTGGGCTCACCCGTCACTACCACAAATTGCTGGTGACCTCGAGCACAGCTGACTTCTATTTCAGAGTTCAGTCTCTCACTGCTGCATAACCCTCTCAGTTCCGTCTAGCACAAAATGAGAATTTCTCAAGCAATACTTTCCCAAACTAGATATTTTTTTTTTTTTTTTTTGAGACAGGGTTTCTCTATGTAGCCCTGGCTGTCCTGGAACTCATTCTGTAGACCAGACTGGCCTAGAACTCACAGAGTTCTGGCCTCTGTCTCATGATAAATGCTGGGATTAAAGGCGTCAACCACCACTTCCCATCATTAATTCTTTAAATAGTTTTTTTTTTTTACATTTTTTTAAAAATATAGCTTAAGTAAACTGCTTACTTAACGTCGTCTATATTTGAAGGCCCTGAGAATTCATTGTTTGTGGTGTTATTTTGTTTAAGATCTAACAAATAAAGCTTTCGAGATCAGAGTGCATAGCTAGCTACACCAGCTAGTCAGACAGTGGTGGCACACACCTTTAATCCCAGCACTCAGGAGACAGAGGCCACCCTGAGCTACACGAAATTGATCCAGTCTAAACAGAGCTCACACAAAGGTGATTCCAACACTTGGGGTCCTACTTTAATCCCAGCACTAGAGAGGAATATAAGACAGGAGTTTAGAGCAGTCTGAGGGAGTCTGAGGTTGGTGGAGAGCATTGCAGTCCACTGTCACTCTGAGGTCAGGATCGCCCCCTCCCTTTGGTCTGAGTCTTGGTAGAGGTAAGAACTCTATAGTAGCTGGCTGCTTTGCTCTTCTGATCTTCAGCTTGAACCCCAATATCTGTCTCTGGGTTTTTGTTATTCATGCTACAATTGTTAGAAGATCTCTTTAAGCATTTTTGTTGGGAAGATTGCTTTCATTTTAAGAACTGTACACTTTTTTTTTTCTTTAAATGCTGAGCTGGGTAGGTACATCTTTAAAGAAAAAAAAATTATTTAAAACATAGACTGGGGGACTGGAGATGACTTGGGAAAATCAACCATGTTGGTGCAAGTATGATGACTAGAGCTTGGATCTCCAGAAGCCACTAAAAGTCAGGTGCACATGGTGGCCCACCTGTAATTCCAGCACAAAGGAGAAAGAGACATGGATCATCAGCACAGGCTAGCCAGACAGACTAGCCAAAAAAGTGAGCCTGAGTTAAGAAGAGACCCTACCTCGGTTTATAAAGCGAAGAGTGATTGAGAAAGACACCCTCCATCAATCTCAGGCCTATACACACATACATCCCATGATGGTGATAAGTATTATTAAACACAACTGGATGTATGTGATAGCTCGCTGATGTTTACTTCATATATAACTACACTGACTGTATTAGTCTTGGTTCTCTGGAATAACAGACCTTATAGAACAAGTTTATTTATATAGAAAGGGGATTTATTAGAATGATTTGTAAGCTGCAGTCCAGTTAATCTTACAGTAGCTGGCTGTGGAAGGAAAGTCCAAGAATCTAGTAGTTGTTCAGTCAATGAGGCTGGATGTCTCAACTAGTCTTCAGTTAACCCTGAGATCCCAAGGAAGTAGGCTCTAATGCCAGAGAAGGAATGGCCTTCCTAGCAAGGCAAAGGCAAGTAGGCAAAGAGCAAAATCTTCCTTCTTCCATGTCCTTCCATAGCCTTCCAGCAGAAGGTGTGGCCCAAATTAGATCTGGATTAAAGTGTGTCCTCCTACTTCTAAGATCCAGATTAGAAGTGGATCTTCCCAATTCAAATTAAGCAAAAACCTCTCAGAGGTGTGCTCTCCATTTTTGGACTTTACTTAATTCCAGATGTAGTCAAGTTGACAACCAAGAATAGCCCTCATTTTGACATATGCTTTATTTGCTCCTCATTTTAAAAAAGGCTTTAAACTGTTTATCAAAAAAAAAAAAAGTAAGTAAGTAAGTGGTGGCACATGCCTTAAATTCCAGCACTCTGGAGGCAGAGGCAAACATCTCTGTGAGTTCGAGGCCAGCCAATTAGGCTGGATGTCTCAACTAGTCTACAGTTAACCCTGAGATCCCAAGGAAGTAGGCTCTAATGCCAGAGAAGGAATGGCCTTCCATTGGTATACAAAGTGAGTTCCAGGACAGTCAGAGCTGTTACACATAGAAACCCTGTCTGAAAAAAACCAAAGAAAGGAAGGGGGGGGAGGGAGGGAGGGAGGGAGGGAAGGAAGGAAGGAAGGAAGGAAGGAAGGAAGGAAGGAAGGAAGGAAGGAAGGAAGGAAAGGCATTTAAGGAGTATCTCACTAAATTGAAAAGAAACAGATGGAGGAAAAGACTGTTTAATTAATGTAAGATCTTTATCACTTTTGTTTGATCTGGTTGCTCCCTGGTGACTACCACTGTAGTTATTTGAAAAGACAGCTAGACCAGACCAAGAAATCTCATTGAGGCTACAAGATTCTTGAACAGAACCATTGTTGATAACTATACTGTAAAGTCTTCCTTGTGTAACTTCTCTTAAATGTGAGCAGATACATTAAATAGCTTAATTAAGGCTGGTGAAATAGCTCAGTGGGTAAGCAACCCTGCCACCAAGCCTCATGAGTTTAATCCTTGGAACACACATGGTAGAAGGAGAAAGCCATCTCCTACACATTGTCCTCTTGTCCTCTTACCTCCCACATACACATACACAAAGGCACCTGCATGTACACACACACAGGCAAAGTAATAAATGGAACTAAAATACTTTTAGAAATAGCTTAAGGGTATCTATATTTTAGGCCCTGTGTGTAATTGTTTATTAGAAGGACTTTGCTTTTGTTGTGGTGGTGATGGAAGGCCACCAGCATTATCCAAAGCTTTTCACTTGAAAGACAGACTAAATTCTTTATGCCAAGAAAGGGCCACCAGTAAAGCAAACAGTGAACTGAAGAAACAAAACAAAGCAAAATGTCCTTGTTAGCCACAGAAAACTAACAGGAATTATTGTATCTAGGAGGAAAAAAAAAAAGAAAAAACCTAATGGAAAAGTCAGCAAACAGAAACTAAATTTTGTAACGCTAAAATTAATGATTTAACAAGGAAAGAAAAAATAAGGAGGAAAGCACCCAGAAAGAACAAAAGAAAAGATAGAGAAAGCAAAGTAATTGAAGGATATCAAACCTCAGAGTTGAAACTATCATGAACGGAAGGCTAAATCCTCCCCGTCCACTGTGTGGGTTCATCTGACTTCTTTCCTTCATTCAAGCTTAGTGTTCTGTCTTTATTTCACCTTTTCTTTCCTTCTCAAACTGCCTCCATGTGGCTGGGAATCCATTCCTGTTGACTTTCTCCACCTGAATCAATCGTTTCTAGATGTCCACTTCTCTTTCATTCCCACTCCCTTTCTTTCATTTATCCATATTCTCTCTCCTTCCCCTCCTTCTAAAATGTACCCAGATCCCCACATGTCTAAAAATGAGCTTATTTCCTTCTCCCTTCTCTTTTGATCTTCCAGTTAACCAGTTTATTTCATATTTTCTATTTCACAACTGAAAGCATCAGTCTTGGTATATAGTAAGCCATAAAACAAGGAGTCCAGGATGGGAGATTATCAATCATCACTTCAGGTTTCCAGCATATTTTTGTTAATTCTCACATGCAAACAAAATGTCCTGTCAAATCTTGGTGATCAGCCCCTTGTGTCCTGAGTTCCATGGCAGCATGTAGAGGTCAGAGGACCACATTTAGGAATTCCTCCTTGGAGGTTCCCGAGGATTGGACTTGCACAGCAAGCAATTTTACCAGTCCCCTCCCTATTTCTCATTCTTTATGTAAAGGAACAACCAAGGATCACTGATTGTCTGATAAGGAAATGCTAAGGATAAACAGAAGTAAGCAAACACAGAAATTGATGCTGGAGATAACCTTTTAAAAACTCTAGTCAGGATCTGGGCATGGTGGCACAGGCCTTTAGTCCCAGCACTCAGGAGGCAAGGGCAGGCGAATCTGAGTTCAAGGCCAGCCTGGTCTACAGAGTGAGTTCCAGGACAGCTAGTATTCTCTTGTTGCACAGAGAACCCCTGTTCTTGAACAAAACAACAAACAAAAAACCTCTAGTCAGTAGCTTCAGCCTGAGATGATACTGAAAATGTGAATGAAAGCAGAAGACCATGAAAGAGGAACAGGGAACAAGAAACCATGGTTAAGTTAAACGTATGACTACCAGGCTGGGAAGATGGCTCAACCATTAAAGGCACTTGCCACCAAGCCTGAGGACACAAGTTCTATCTCTGTTACCCACATGGTGGAAGAAGAGAACTGACCCCTACAAGTTGTCCCTGGACTGTCACACATGTGCTGTAACACCCAAGTGTCCACACAGATACACACGCATACACATAGTAAATAAATACATGCGATACATTTTTTTTAAGATTTGTTTTTTAAGATTTATTTATTTATTTATCATATATACAGTGCATACCAGAAAAGGGCACCAGATCACATTACATACAGATGGTTGTGAGCCATCATGTGGTTGCTGGAAATTGAACTCAGAACCTCTGGAAGAATAGTCAGTGCTCTTAACCCCTGAGCCACCTCTCCAGCCCCGCGATACATTTTTTTAAGAAAGACACATGACTGCCAAATTTTAAAGAAATATGTAGAAGAGAGGGAAGTTAAACTAAGGAAAGCTTAATATTTAGAGGGAGAAAAGGAAAATATGAGCCTAATAAGAAGACATAAAGAGTTAGATCCAAAATCATGCTAATAGGGATTCCAGAAAATAAAGACAAAATGGAAAGGAAGAAATGATCCAAAAAATCCATGAAAATTTGTAATAACAAAAAATGTTTGTTTGTTTTTTGTTTTTGTTTTTTTGTTTTTTCAAGACAGGGTTTCTCTGTGTAAGCTTTGGAGCCTGTCCTGGCACTCACTCTGTAGACCAGGCTGGCCTCAAACTCATGGAGAGCTGCCGCTTCTGCCTCCCAAGTGCTGGGATTAAAGGCGTGAGCCACCAACGCCCAGCCACTGAACAGAATTTTGAGGGATATAGCTTACATAGGTACAGATAGATGTTGGTAATTATAGGATACTAGAGATAGAAGTCAATGAAATCCTCTAAAATGTAGCAAAGGTTTTCTTTTCCCTATTTCCATTTCTGTATGTATGTGTTTATGTTATGTATCAGTGTGTTTGTATGTTTCAGATGTATGAAATACATGTGGGATACACATTGACATGCATATGTGTACGTGTAGATCTCAGAATGAATATTTTAATGCTATTTGAAAAATGTGTCCTGGTCAATGTAATGTTTTAATATGAGTGTCATGGTTTGTGTACAGTGTGTTTACAGTTTCGCCATGAAAGCATTTTTCTAGGTTCTTGATTGACTTAAAATATTATTTTATATGACTGAAATGTTTACATACGTAATTCCTTCTTTTCCCTGATGTGCATCTAAGGCAGGTAGTTTAGAAAGTATGTTTTTATTTCATAACTTTTCTAGCTAAGTTCCTAATTTCTCCAAAATGTTTGTGTTTCCTCACCCGAATACCGACTTCACAGAGCTAGCATTGGGTTAAATGAGTTGAGCCCACAATAAGAGCTAAGCAAAAAGACATAGGAAGTACATGGCTGTATTCACTCAGTGCTTTTGGTTGTGTTTATTCCACTGAGTTATATGTATTTATGAAGAGTGGCACTATAATTAGGTTCATTTCCTGTCAGTCTGATTAATGAAAATGCTAAGTTCTTTCATTTAAGAATTGCTCCCTCAATTGATAACTGTTGGCTGATTTTTAGTTCGAAAAAGAAAGACAACATGATATTCGATCATTCTTCTTACCAAAACCGAAAAAGAGACAGTTAGAAGCATCCTGTGATGAACCAGAAACATTCAAAGAGAAGACAGTAGTGGCCTCTGACCCTAGAAAACTGGATGCAAGTGATGACAAAAATGGTTTTGAACCTGAAACTAAAAGGTTGAAGTCACTCAGCACCCTGGACCACAGCAGTGCCTTGGAGGAGAGACTATCCTTGCCAGCCAAATCCATGGAAGATGTCCATGAGGTCGAGTCCAGGTTGGCCTCCCCAGCCCTTCCCAAGAAGGTCTGGCAGTGTGGCTTCTGCACGTTCATCAATGACTCAGCCCTTCCTTACTGTGAGATGTGTGAGAACCCTCAGGGTAGAGCTGGTGAGTACTCAAGAAGGTGAAGTGGGGTGGAGGGATGGGGGGAGGTCTGAAGACCATCCAATTTTTCAGATACTATTGTTACTAAAGTGTCTTGTGACTCATCAGCCTGCAGCCCTTAAAATGGAGTAAGAATTTCACTGAGTGAAGACTGTAAATTTATCCCCTGTGGAATGTGAATGACTCCTGGTTCTGTCAAGAATGTATATCCTGAGTGTTACTGGCTTGGCATTAAATTGACACAAGTGGGCATTTCTGATTAATGTCAGCAGGATGTGAGCTCAGTGGGTAGGAGAAGTCTTGTTGCTATGGTAGCAAATGTGCTGCCCATCACAGACCTGCTGTTATAAAATGAGTCGATATTCTTGTTTTAAGGAAATTATAGAGGATTTCTATATTTAAGGGGAACCATTTGGTAAATACTTTGCCTGCTTAATATACATTGTGCTATGGTGTTTTTGCTTGACAAGTCATGAGCTCTTCTCAAGGTTTTATTAAAGGAATCTGCTAACATACACACACAAATACAAAATAAATACAATGTAACAGAAAAATGCCATTAGTATTTTATCTGGTTTCAGTTTCAGAGAATATTTTATGCCAACAAAAAAATGCTAAGTTGACTGTCTTGGAAACTAGAAATAGGTTATTTTATCAATGGCATATGTAGTTGTTCACATCAATTCTCCAATATATATTCATTCTTCCCACAACTGACAAAGACAGAGCTAAAAGAACTCTGATGTTATAATTTTCCCTGCTCCTTCTCTCAGTTTTGATCTGAAGGAAAATACATCAATCGCTAAGTCTTTCCTCTCCCACTTCTGAGAACTCTATCAAAATTGACAAGTGGCCATCTGGGTAATTGTATTTGTTATGTGGGCACCAGTTCTCTGAAACTAAACTAGAACCACACAATTTCTACAAGTGTCCTTGCCACAGTTAACATGACCCCCTGCAATCACTGACTGATGCAGACAATCAAAATACAGCAACTGGTGACTATAAAATAATGTCAGCTCACAGTAAGAATATCAGGTGACTAGCTTAGGGAAAAAATCAAATTTAAAATCAGTAACTATTTTTTTTTAGAAATCATAGTTTATTATGTATTTGATAATTCTGAGTTTTTCCCTTATGATGCCAAGAACGATGAAAGTTTCTAAACCTGTTTCAATAAGCAACCTGCCAAGAAACTTTAAAAAATAAACACATTTGTGAGCATGAAACAATCTGCTTAGAGAAAAACATAAAAAAATATAAGTAACAGGGCCATCTCAACATTACAGTGGTCAGCTTCACATTATTAGAGTTGTCATGGCTATCGCCTACCTTGATCTCTTTCTCACCTCCCCTCAATTGTGAAACTCCAAAATATACCCCAGTGCAACTCCTGTTGCTACCACCTGAAAACATCATCAGCTCTTATCCAGACCCAGTAGCATCCTCCACTCTAGTATTGCCCTTTGGAATCTTTCCATGCAAAACAGTCAGAATCACCCGTTAATAATGGGAATCAGCTGGGCATAGCAGCATACGCCTTTAATCATAGCACTTTGGAGGCAGAGGTAGATGGATCTCTGTGAGTTCCAGGCCAGCCAAGGCTACACAATGAGACCTTGAGAAAAAATGCCCACCACTAACAACAAAACTGCAATCATCATCACTCCCCTGTCAAAAGGTCTCTGTTGGTCTCCAGTTCCATGTAGAATATATCCAACAGTGTAGGACTCTCCAAGAGCCTAGCCCTGGCAACCTGTTCTATGTGTAATTGTCTAATATTGCTCCATTACGGTTCTGGGCTCTACCCTTTGCTAGCTGCCCTCCCTGCCTCCTGTCCTCTTACACAAGCTCAAGTTGATTCTCCTCATTTATAGATACATTTTTTATTTGTTTGTTTATACTTTTGTGTATCTGTGCATCTTAGAAGGGATCCTTCTAGAGGTGAGGCAAGGCAAATAGTCCTTCTATATAAATGTTTTGTAAGTCTGCCTGTCTGTGCCTCCCAAGTGCTGGGATCAAAGGCATGAGCCACCAAGCCCACCTATTTCTTCCTTTTTTTTTTAATAATAAAATTGAGATGTGACGTTTTAATCTATGCTTATTACATGTAACTTACTTTATTTTAATAATTCTAGCTGGCCTCAACCATATGCAGCATGACAACAAAAATGAGGAAGTTGGTTCTCAAAAGAACACCTCCAAAAATGATCAGGCTAGCTTGGACTGTGTAAAACAACTCCCTGAACAGCCAGCACCTAAGCAGCTTCCTACTAGCAAGGAAGAAGCATTGAATGGTGAGAAGGAAGACAGAGTGACGTCCCAGGCAGGGCATGGTAAGTACTGCTTCCATTTCTAGTGTTCAGATAGTAACTATGTGAGTGCTAGGGGTGTGGCTCAGTTGGGAGAGTTCTTGGCTACCTGTGTGTGAGTCTATGGCTTCAGGCCCCAGCACTGCATAAACCAGCTGTGGTGAAAGTTTGTAATTCCAGCACTCAGAAGGGAATATTGTGAATTCAAAGTTATCCTTGGTTACATAGTGAGTCTGAGGCTAACCTGAGCTATATGAGACCCTGTTTCAAAACTAACCAACTAAAAACATAAGTGCCCTATACTTTAATACATAATGGCATTATTAGATTTGTGATACCTTGTCCCAACTACCTTTTATTCCCTTTTATGTTACAAACATCTACCTCTCTCAGAAACATCTTTAAATAGTAGATGCTCTCTGCTGGCATCAACACTATATAGTGTCACAAGCAAAAAATTGCTGCTGCCACCAGAATGTTGTCCTGTCCAACCACACTGAGCTCACTGACAGGGAGAGAAGAAGAGCTGTTTGTCTTTGGGTGGAACATCAGGTCACAGTAATGAGATTGACAGAGAAATTAATCCTTTTCACAATGAATGATTTTAGATGGCTAAACTCAATTAGCATTTTTGTTTGTTTGTTTGTTTTTCGAGACAGGGTTTCTCTGTGGCTTCGGAGGCTGTCCTGGAACAAGCTCTTGTGGACCAGGCTGGTCTCGAACTCACAGAGATCCGCCTGCCTCTGCCTCCTGAGTGCTGGGAATAAAGGTGTGCGCCACCACCACCCGGCCCAATTAGCATTTTTTAAGAAACAATTTTAAGGAACATAATTTCAAGGCTGTCTGAAACTGGAGGGATGCCTCAGTGGGTAAAGTGCCTGCCCTGCAAGCATGGGAACCTGAGTTTGGTCCCCACCAACCACATGCAAAGCTAGGTGTGACATGCTCACCTGTAAACCCAGCATTCTGGTGCAAATACACACATTCTACACAGACACAAAGACCAAATAAGTTAGGACTGCACTTGGAGTCCTTGGTGTTGAGGTTTTATTTATTTGTTGCTTGGTCCTGTTTATGTTACTTACAGCTGTGATGGGCAGTAAATGCCAGCCTGTAATTGTACATATCATCTCTTATGGGGCAGCTGGCTGAATACTGTGAGTAATTTGGGATTCTTTTCTTTTTTGACTTCCTTAGTGACCATAGTAACCTGCAGATTGGTGTACATATTAAAATCATCCTAGGGGCTGGAGAGATGGCTCAGTGGTTAAGAGCACTGCCTTCTCTTCCAAAGGTTTTTAGGAGTCTTGAAGTTAACTAAATACAATACATACATATAAGAGCAGTGAATGTACATACGTACATCATGTGTGGCTTTATGGCCATAGTATTGTAGCCATGAGTGAGCTTGTGTAGGCTCACACAGCAACTTCTTCACAGCTGTCACCAAGGCAATAATAATTGCAATGTTCTTTTGTTACCACTGACTATTAGACACCAAATTTCAGAGATTTTTTTTAATCACTAACCCTCATTAATTTTGTGAATTAGTGGCTTTTCACTATGACAGTTCCATATATGCATATTCTACCATGACCATGTTTGCCCTCCCCTCTCTGTTCCCACTACCATGTCCTTCCCTTTCATTCCCTGGTTCTCGGAGTTTGGTATTTCTTTTTCATTTATAGGAATAATCCACAAACTAGACTTGGAAAGTAGCCAGTGCCTAAACTAGAAAACTAATGCGATGATGGCATTGCCTAGTGGAATGTCGAGCAAAGCTGAGCTCCTAGACCTGGGAAACAATGTTCAGAGGTCACTGACAAACCACAACTGAACGGAGTGCAAGCTCTGCAACTGGAGAGACAGCTAGTGGCCAAGAGTGACCCAGCACCCAAATCACTTTAACTCTAGTTCAGGATCTGATGCCCTCTGGCCTCCACTGGCATCTGCATGCACACAGTGCACATGCAGGTATACACATCACATAAATAAAAATAGTAAGTGAATTTTAAGAGTACAAGCTCTCAAGCCCCTTTTACGGTTGAGCAAGTTAATGTAGACTTGCCTCCATGAGTTTTGTCTGTCCTGGAGAATTCTGGATAATGAGACCAAGAAAATGCTTTTAAGTACTGATGAGGAAATAAGCATGTCTAGTCATCTTCTTGTGGATGAGACAGCAGCCACAGGGAACCAGGTACTCAGTTCGTCTGTCCCAATGCTCATAATCAAATGGGATTTAGTCCCAGCTGCAGTCTGCTTAGCAAAGGGGAGAAATTCTAAACCCCTTGAAATCTAGTAATGGTTTCTGGTGTTAGGAAAGGGTCCCTTCTGACAAATTCATATCTCTTCAAATGATTCTTACTCTATTGCTACTTGTTTGGTCATTAGCAAAGAAGGCCCAGGTTCCAAATATGCCGATGCTTTTTGAAGACCTGCCTTGAGAGTTTTATTTCAAGCCTAGAGAAGCTTATCAAATGTGTTAGTTTTTATACATTGCTGTTTCATCATTCTAACCTGTACAACAGTGAAATAAGCTATTTTTTGAAGATCTATTTTTATTTATGTGTCTGACCATGTGTATGATCATGTGTGTGTGTGGATACCCAGAGAGGCCAGAAGAGGGCATTACATTCCCTCAAGGTGGAGTTACAGGAGTTGTAAACCACTCAGATGGGTATTGGGCATCAAACTGCCATCTCTTCGAGAACAGCAAATGTTCATAGCTGCTGAGCCATTTCTCCAGACCCCAAATAAGCTATTTTAGTCAGAGAGTAGACCAGCCTTTCAGATTCCCTTTTGTCTTCATTAGAACAATTGAATAATTCAGACACCCATCCCGTGTGTGAGACCTTCATGTTCTGTGCAAGTAGGAACACGGACCGGATCCACCTCTATACCAAGGTAAGTGTCACACAGATTCTGTATCTCAGAATATAAAGACAGGCTTCCTTCATCGCTTTCAATGGAGATCTTTAACAGTGCCTCCATATAGCTCGTCATCAAATTTCTGTGTAAAATCAAAAAACAATGAGAGGCAAAAGCAGAGTCATTAAGACTTCAGGGAAACAGACCTCGATTTCAGTGTTATTGTTTATTTTGGACACATCCAGCTGCTCTCTGCTTCCATTGCCTCAGCTGTAAAATGTAAGGAGGGTTTGTTGCAGGGACAGAATAAACTAATCCCTATAGATCACTTAGCATTTGGAACAACATTTTTATAGCTGCCTAACACCTGGCCCCATCTTCAACTGCCCCACCCCCACTGCCTAACCTTCACCCCACCCTCCATGCTGAACGTCAGAGAGAAGGCTTCCTGGTGTGACCACTCAGACTCCTGCAGTAGCCTAGCAAAGGTCACATATTTTAGTCTGAAGAGCTCTTTTTATGACAAAAATGTGTTAAAGACCCTAAGACAGCTTATTGATATAGGTTATACTACTGATACTCCATTCTGTGGTAAAATGAATATTCATATTCAGTTTTAAAACAACTAATAGTTATATAAATAACATGTGCCTCTTGTGGGTTTTTTTTTGGGGGGGGGGGGGAGGTGTCAAGACAGGGTTTCTCTGTGTAGCCCTGGCTGTCCTGGCACTCACACTGTAGATTAGGCTGACCTCGAACTCAGAGATCCATCTGCAAGGCTGTTAAGAAGAACTCAATCATAAGGGAGAAAGAGCATGACAGGCAGATAATACTCCAACTTGTGACTTTGTGGCCCCTTTAAGAAGGTCTTGGCAACTATGTGAGGATCGTTATCCTAACTACACTCATATAAGTATGGATGAAGTTGGCAGAGATTTTAAATATTCTTTGTTTGGTTGGTTGGTTGGTTGGTTTTTCGAGTTAGGGTTTCTCTGTGTAGCTTTGGAGCCTATCCTGGCACTCGCTCTGGAGACCAGGCTGGCCTCGAACTCACAGAGATCCGCCTGCCTCTGCCTCCCGAGTGCTGGGATTAAAGGCGTACCCCACCAACGCCCTGCTTAAATATTGTTTATTCAGTTTTGAACTTCTAATAAGTTTAGATGTAGAAACTGTATTTGTAATTTTATAAATACATGGTCTTTTCTATTGAAAAGAAACTTTTTACCTCTTTCACTCTTATGTTTCTTTAGTGTAGGGACATTCCTGTGCCACAGCATGTGTGTGGAGGTCAGAAGACAACTTGCAGGACTCCGTTCTCTCGTTCTGTCATGTGGGCTCAGGGAATTGAATTTAGTTCCCGTGATTGGCAGCAAGCACCTTTTCCTGTGTAGCCATCTTAGCATCTTGAAAGAATGCTTTTGAAGACGTGACTTATGCAGCTGAGGGTGTTGCTTAATGACACAGTGTGTGCTGGGCATGCATAAGGCCCTAGGTTTAATATCCAGTGCTGAAAAAGGAAAGAGCCGGGCGTTGGTGGCGCACGCCTTTAATCCCAGCACTCAGGAGGTAGAGGCAGGCGGATCTCTGTGAGTTTGAGGCCAGCCTGGTCTACAGAGTGAGTTCCAGGACAGCCAGGGCTGCTACACAGAGAAAACCTGTCTCAAAAAAAAAAAAAAAAGAAAGAAAGAAAGAAAAGGGAAAGAAGGAAAGGAGGGAGGGAGGGAGGAGGAAGGGGGTCGGAAGGAAGAGATTTATGACCAAACTGCCTTCAATTGTGTTATCTTTTTTTAAAAAAGACTTGTTTGATTGATTGATTGATTGATTGATTGATTGATTGATTATGCATACAGTGTTGTGCCTTCATGTATGTCTGTACACCAGAGGGGGCGCCAGATCTCATGTGGTTGCTGGGATTAAACTCAGGACTTCCAGGAAGAGCAGCCAGTGCTCTTAACCTTTCAGCCATCTCCCCAGCCCCCAATTGTGTTTTCTACTAAAGCAGATTTGATGTATGATATGCTGTACAATCATGTTCAGTCAGAAGGAAATGACTGCACAGATACCAAATCACTACACAGCATCCACTGTGGGACCACAATGAGACTGAGTCACCAGACCAAGCAAGGCAGTACTTGTTGTTACCCTTGTAGGCCTGACTTGGGAGCCTCTACATGAGGGGAGGCAGACTGGGGAGCATGTCGGTCGGACTTATCCACTCATCTTAAGCAGTCTTTTGTACCTGTGCCATCCTCTTGATGGAGCTCCAGGCTGTGCCCCTCTCACCATCACATGGAAGGAGCAGAATGATGACTCCACATGGATATATAAAGATTAGAAGCCAAGAGACTGCCCAGTCAGAACATAGCATGGCTTCAGAAGCTCCTTGGGTCTGTAAACACTGTATTGTATTGTATTGGCAGTGGTTTTCCTTATTGAGGTGGAGTCGGAGAAATCAATCAGTATTTAGGTACTCCTCCTGATAAAAAGGTGGAGTACCTAAGGAGCCTCCCAGCTTCCTGCCTGGGCTTCCTGTCCTTAACACTTCTGTCCACAGTCTCTCAGACATTTTTATGGATGTTCTAAATACTTACATATTCCATTACCATAAAAATGGCATCATTCAACTACTGTCATTTCCTAAACAGGAGATGTAGATGGATGGAATGTTGACATCTTTTCTCAGCTGTGACTGGGTGGGGATGAAAGTTTACCTTTTTACCCTAGAAGGGCCCAAGGAACCTCTACAAGTAGAAGTTTGTAAAATCCCTAGTTCACTGCCTACGAGTGTACCTCATAAGGGAGTCAGTAACAGAATTTTAGCATCCTGTGTCAGAAAGAGCTGATTTTTGTGGGGAGAATCCCACATCCAGGATTTGGAATTTTTTTAATTTTTTTATTTGAATTAGAAACAAGATTGTTTTATATGTCAATCCCCATTCCCTCTCCCTCCCCTCCTCCCTATCCCCCCACTAACACCCTACCTATCCAATACCATTTCTGCTCCCCAGGCAGAATGAGGACTTCCATGGGGGGGTCTTCAGAGTCTGCCATATCCTTTGGGATAGGGCCTAGGCCCTCCCCCATGTGTCTAGGCTGAGGGAGTATCCCTCTATGTGAAATGGGATCCCAAAGTCCATTCCTATGCTAGGGATAAGTACTGATCTACTACAAGAGGCCCCATAGATTTACAAGGCCTCCTCACTGACACCCACATTTATGGGATCTGGATCAGTTCCATGCTATTTTCCCGGTGATCAGTCTGGGGGCCAGGAGCTCCCTCTTGTTCAGGTCAGCTGTTTATGTGGGTTTCATTAGCCTGGTCTGGACCCCTTTGCTCATCACTCCTCCTTCTCTGCAACTGGATTCTAGTTCAGTTCAGTTTTTAGCTGTGGGTATCTGCTACTACTTCCATCAGCTGCTGAATGAAGGCTCTAGGATGGTATAAAGTTAGTCATCAATCTTGTTATCAGGGGAGGGCATTTAAGGTAGCCTCTCCACTGTTGCTTAGATGGTTCGTTGGTGTTATCCTTGTAGATCTCTGGACATTTCCCTAGTGTCTGATTTCGCTTTAAACCTGTACTGGCCCCCTCTTTGATGGTATCTCTTATTTTGCTCTCCTCTATTCTTTCCCCTACACAACCTTCCTGCTCCCTTATGTCCTCCTCACCCCTCCTCTTCTCCCCTTCTCAGTCTCCTAGCTCCCTCTCCCCTCCCCCTATGCTCCCAATTTGCTCAGGAGATCTTGTCCCTTTCCCCTTCTCCAGGGGACCATGTGTATCTCTTTTAGAGTCCTCCTTGTTGCCTAGCTTCTCTGGTGGTGTGGTAATCCTTTGCTCTATGTGTAAAATCCATATATGAGTGAGTGCATATTTCCGAATTTAAAATTATGTAATTATATACACAGGTAAATATTACATCATAAATATCTCCATCATTTTCTTCTTCCAAAACAATTGTGGACTGCTGGCATTTGTTTTGACGAAGAGATTTGAATATGAGAAACTGTTGTTGACATAGTGAATTTTCACACGGCAATCGTCCCCTTTAAAAAGAAGATGGCATCTACTCGTGCTTGAGAGACAACACTCCTCAATACAGTTCTGGCTTCCTCTGCAGGCAAGGCCATGGACAGCTTTGAGCAGCAATGTAACATGGCTTTGGGAAAGCAGAATTTTTTAACTAAGTTTCTTGAATTTCTCTGTCTCCCTTCCCTTCCTGACAGTAATAGTGGGCAGCTGTATCAGCCCACCTGGGAAGGGACAGTCAGACATTTATCCATGCTGTTATTTAATAGAAGTCATGATGTGCTGTTCTGTGTCATCTCTGTGTATATTTCCAAGGTCAGGCAGTAGAGAATTATGTTGCGGCAGTGAGTACAGCTGACAACCTCAACTCTGCAGGGGACTCGTGTAGGGTACACCCTTGTCTATAATGTGCCTCCTAGTGTATTTTTTTAGGAGACTGGTCATGCAACATCAGAATTAAACTTTGTTATAAACTAGTTATTTGTACCTACAGACTAAACTGCACTAACAAGGTCTCCTCATCTGTTATCAGGATGGAAAACCGATGAGCTGTAATTTCATTCCTTTGGATATAAAATTAGACCTTTGGGAAGACTTGCCAGCAAGCTTTCAACTAAAACAGAATCGATCACTGGTAAGAAGAGTGCTAAATAATACAGTTGATTTTATTTGGAATAAAATTTAGTAATTTTAGAGGTGATGATTTTTAGTTTAATGAAACAAACCTTATGACTGTTGCAGAGTCAGATTGCAGGCTGCATTTTTATCCATCCAGACAGTGTCTATTAATTCCACCAGTGCTAAGAATAAACATGACATCTGTTTCTTTGGAGAGTGATCACACCTGGCACGGCTGTGAGGACAGACTCATCCTCACATTTTTTCACTCTCATTCATCGGATTAGCAGCTGTGACACATCTGTCAGAATCACACTTTGTCTTCTAAGGTTAAATTCTAACAATGGCACATTCCAAGAGCCAGGATAATACCACACTGTGACTCTGGACTCATTGTCAGAGTTACCCGTGTGCTGCAGCTGCAGCTGCAGGCCAGGCAGCTGCCAGGGAGACCTTAACCTCCTTGTGCACACCATCACTTATATTTACAAGAAAGTGGGGCGGGGGGGGGGGGGCAGACATGTTGTTTGCTTGTTTTTGTTTTTAGTGTCCAGTTAGTGGAAATGAAGCAGTGCCTGGGGGTCAGCTCCATCCCTCTAATAGGAAAAAGTAGCAGTGAGCTGTTTTCTTTGTCATCAGTTAATACTAAAGCTCAGATTCAGATAGAGGAATGATTAAATAGATTGAATAGATGCATATATAGATATGTAGATATATGATTGATAGAGATACATAGATGATGGATAGATAGATAGTAGATAGATAGATAGATAGATAGATAGATAGATGATAAAACCAAAGCCAATGAACCAGTTACCCACAATTGATTGATAAAGAATAATTGTGATAACCCTCAATTTATTGCTGGCTTTTGTCCTGTGGTGTCTGAGGCATGTAATACAGTGTGATAGTGGGAAGTTGCACCATCCCCTGCGGCCCCTGCAGGATCTGCTTCCCTGAAGCCAGCTCTTCCGGGGCTGCTGCAGAGGTCTCAGAGAATATGCTGGCTGCTGAAGTGCCTTTAGAGACTCTGGATGAAAGGGTATAGGCAATTTATATCATGAAAACCGTATCAAGTTGAAGAAAGACAAACTATAGTACTCCACCTGTTTGAGGATGCTGTAAGACATTGCTTTTCTCATGTTGTAAATAACCTGACTTTCAAAGGAAGGTGCAAGGAGAACTGTTAACTCTTCATCATTTCTCTTCTGCCAGATTTTGAGGTTTGTCCGAGAGTGGAATAGTCTGACTGCCATGAAGCAGAGGCTGATCAGGAAAAGTGGGCAGCTGTTCTGCAGCCCAATCCTGGCCTTGGAAGAGATCACGAAACAACAGGCCAAAGAAAACAGTGCTAAAAGGTAAGAGTGGCCTTCCCTTTCATCTTGTAATATATTGCTTCCCATGACTGTTTCTATAGGAAGCTGTTTCTATAGGCTGATTCCATTTCTGATCCCCATATGTGATATTGTAAGCATCTGAGGCATCTCGTGGAACCACTAATGAAATTTTAGTAAGTCGAGGAAATTCTGCCAAGGATAGTTTGTTGATAGAGTGCTTGCCTGGCATATACAAGCCCTGGGTTCCTTTGTAGCACTGAATAAGCCAGCTGTGGGGCACACACTTGTAATTTCATACCCGAGGAGGTGGAGGCATGAGCATCAGGAATTCAACGTCATTCTCAGCTATATGAAGGTTTAAATCTAGTCTGGGCAACTTGAGACCTTGTTTTGAGGGACAGAGGGAGGAACGGAGAGAGGGAGGGAAAAAGAATTATACTTAAAATAATAGTTACATCATTTCATAGCAACATAGTTATATATGTAGTGAATTCAGTTAGATCTGCTGGAAGACATCAGATTGTCTTGATTTTGCTCATAGGGAATACATTAACAGAGGCCAGAGACAGGGCTTGGTGTACCTGCAACCTACTGAGCCTGGGGCAGTTACCACAGAGAGACTCAGAGCATGCCCTGCGTCTTCATCTGACACGCAGGAGGGGGCTGGTCCTATTGTAACACACCACCATGTTCCCAGAAGTAGAACACAACTGTCAGGTCCATAGTTGGAAAATAAAGGTTAATTGTGACACATGTTAAGTATCATCTGCCATCTTCACCAAAAGTCATTTCCAATCCCTGTATGTGACATTGTGAGCATCTGTGTCTCCCTTCGGTGACTTTCTTTGTGGTCATAAACCCTGGTTCTCTTGGAGAAGTTGCCAGCTGCTCTGTAGTAAAGTTCTTTCTATGAAGGAAATCACAGTGACAAACCTACCTAATACAACTTCCTCTGTAAGTCTATATTGCATTAGTAATAAGGGACTGGAGGGATGGCTCAGTGGTTATGTGCACTTGCAGCCCTTGCAAAGGACCTGGGTTTGGTTCCCAGCACCCACATAACAACTTTCATCCATCTGTAACTCCAGTTCAAGGGAATCTAGTTCCTCCATCCCCTGGTCTCCATAGGCACCAAGTTAACAAAAGTGGAAGATAACTGCCCTAAGGGTCACAATGGAGACATTTTAGATGATCACAACTACAGAACATACCTAGGGACAGCCTTGTTTAAGGAATCAGCCATTGAAACAGAAGGAGAATGAAGAAAGCTGTTGCCAGGGTTCATCTAGACACCTTGGTGATTGATCCGAGGGAGGAAGAGAAAGGAAAGTCTTTCGGGTAAACCTGTATAGCCACAGAGGGGAACAGCTCAGCATTGGCATCCTGTGCTGGAGCCTCACTGAGTGGCACTGGCAGGAGGAAGGGTGTGTCTACAGAGCAGGTGAAGACCGGGCTGAGTGGCAGAGCCCTGCCCAAGGCAGTATTTGACTCCTAGTCTCTCTCCCCTTGTCATCCTACCTGATTATTTTTTAGGGAAATTTAACTCAAGAATGTCTTAGAAACCCTCAGCCCAGTGGGTATGAAGGGAGAGGCAGGCATGCACAGGGAGGGTTCACTTCTTTAAAACATTAGATGCAGGCTGGAGACATGGCTGAGTGAGTAAATCGTTTTTATGAAGAACAAAGTTCTTATCCCCAGGACCCTGATATAAGCTGAGTTGACGCAGCAGTCAACTCAGGACAGAAATAGGGTTCCTTTAGGCAAATTGACTAGCTAGATTAGCCAAATTAGTGAACTCCAGATTCAGCAAGAGACCCTGTTTTCGTAATGTGGAGAGACACCTAACATCAACCCGTGGTGTCCACATGCACCCGTTCACACTTTCATACACAGATTCACACACACACACACACACACACACACACACACACACACACACACACTGAATGTCTCAAGAAGAACAACAAAAAAGACATAAGCACTAAATTTGGGGATTCCTGAAAAAATGATTAGATGTCCCACAAGATTACAGTTGCAGCAAACAGCCCCAGCAGTTGCAGGGCTCATCTAAGCTGAGGTCTTGTAGCCAGCTTCCAGGTAACTCAGTCTATGATGGTTGGAAATGACCAAGACCAGCAACCATTGCGTTGGTTCCTGAATGAGTTCTGTTTCTCAGAACTGATTTAGTGGCAGCCCTGTTATGTTTGATCCTCTCCCAGCAGGTCAGCACCCTGGAGCCTAGGATTATATCCATCACTATGAGCCACTTCCTAAACACACACTTCTTTTAAAAATGTCTATCTTAGGGGCTGGAGAGATGGCTCAGAGGTCAAAAGCATTGGCTATTCTTTCAAAAGGTCCTAAGTTCAATTCCCAGCAACCACATAGTGGCTCACAACCATCTATAATGAGATCTGATGCCCTCTTCTGGTGTACAGGCATACATGCAGACAGAACACTCATATACTTAAATCTTTTAAAAAAATGTTTAAATGTCTAACTTCTTCTGGAATCTTATTCAGACACTGGTTTTGTGGGTAACAGTCTTCCTTTTGTTTGCCAAAATTGAGATTTACCATAATCCTTTTGAGAGCTGGCGTACTTCCATGAATATCTGCAAGCCACAATGAAAAATGGAATATTGGCAACTTGACACTAAGTCTTCAAAAGTGTCAATTACTTTCTTTGGGGTCAATCTTTTTCTTGTAGTTTCCAAAAACTTATGTTTAAACCTTTTATATAAAAGCAAGTGGTCGCTTTCAGTTTTTAACTTTCTGATGGATGGCCCAGAAACTCCCGGGACTCTCCTGTCTCTGCTTCCCATCACACCATAGGAGCACTGGAGGTCCAGATGCCTGCTATCCTGTTTTTCTTAGTGGCATTGTTGTGCTAGTGAAAATGTGAGGAGAGGAGTGCTCTCCACTGGTGGAGCCCTGTACTGCTGCACTGCAGAAGAGAACAACCTGTCAGAGTTTACCCCCACAGACTTTTGTTGTTGTCTTGTTTTGTCAAGACAGAGTCTCACTGCATTATTTGGCTGTCCTGAAACTCACTACATAGACTAGGCTGGCCTCAAACTCACAGTAATCCACCTGCCTCTGCCTTCTGTGTGCTGGGATTAAAGGCACTAAACCCAGCTCAAAGCAGCCAAGACTTTTAACCTGGAGTTAAAAGTTCTAGTTCTGGGGATTTAGTATATATTTGTGTTTCTGTTTCCTGTGTGTGTGTGTGTGTGTGTGTGTGTGTGTGTGTGTGTGTGTGTGTGTGTGTGTGTATATGGAGATGTCAGGAATATCCTCAGTTGATTTTCCATCTTTTCCCTAAAGCATGTCTCTCAAACCCTCAACTTACCTATATGACAAGCTTCTGAGACAGAACTACAGGTGGGCTGCCACACCCATCTTCCATTTACTTGGGTTCTTGTGCATCCAAACCCTGGTTCTCACACTTGCTCATCAAGCACTTTAACCACTGGGCCATCACCCTAATCCCTATATATACAGTTCATATGTTAAAAATACAGTGGAGGGCTGGAGAGAGGGTTCAGGGGTTAAGAGCAGTGGTTGCTCTTTAAGAAGACCCAGGTTCAGTTCCCAGTAGCTACAGGGCAGCTCAGGACAGTCTGTAATTCCAGCTCCTGGGGACCAGATGCCTTCTTCTAATTCCCACATGCACTAGGCACACAGGTGGTGCATAGATGTGTGTGCAGACAAAACAGCTACATCCACAAACCAAAGTACTTTTAGAGACCATTGTCCTCTTTAGACTCTAAGACATTTTTAAAATGTGGTGGGTATAAATGTATGCTGTTGCCTGGTAGCCTAAGCAGAAACTGAGTACATAGATTATTATGTGGTTTATCCTCCACATAGTGGAGTGGCATGGAACCATTAAAATGAATAGAGAGGGCTAGACAATTCAATGAGTAAAGATAACTTGCTGTGTGAGCATGAAGGCCAGTGTTCAATCACCCACGTTAAAAAACAAAACAAAAAGCTGAGCATGAAGAAGTTCATATTTAAATGCATGTGGAATTTAAAATATCTACAGTAAGGGTAAACTAGCATAGAAACTGGGTCATGCTAATTATAAAAAATTAATTGGGTAATTTGCATTTCACCTACTTAATTCTCCCTTCACCTTTAATTGAATTATTTTCTTTTTTACTTCCAGCATCTACACCAGGTGTGTTACTGATAATGCGTGAGAGGGTCTGGTTTCCACACCCAAAGGGCTTTGTTCTGCTAAGACTGTGTCGAGTTAAAGGTGCTTTGGGCAGAAACTCTGAGCTTATAGGAGATTCAGTTGAACTCAGTTAATAAATGAAATCACTTTACACAAAACCTGTGCAGCATTGCAGTTGAGGAGGTGATTTTCTGGGGCCTCAAAGAGAAGTTCAGAAGAGGAGGGGCATACTTGGAAAGTTTCTGTGCAGATTGAGAGGCAGTTTCCTTAAGACATGTCAGGCGTACATGGATTTGATCATTTCTTATGCCCACATCCACTCTTTTCTTCCCCCAAATTTTGAAATTCCCCCAAATTCTGTATTCTAGTTTTCTTGCTGCAATAAAATACCCAGCAATAGTAACTTGGACAGGAAAGGATTTGTTCAGCTTATACTTCCAGGTCACACTCTATCAACAAGGGAAGTTGGGTTGAGAACTCAAGGGAGGAACCATGAGGTTTGCTGCCTGCAAACACAGGCTCACTCTGCCTGTGTTCATTCTAGCTTTCTTACACAATGTGGAGTCATCTGTCTGGCCGGGAAATGGTGCCACCCACAGTGGGATGGGACCTCCTACACTAATGAACTATCAAGATAATTGCCCACAGGCTAAGTAGGTCTAGGTAATTACTCAACTGTTTAGTTGACAATTAAAAACCATGAATGACTCTTGATTTTCTTGGAGAAGCGAATATTGTGACAACTGATTTGGAGCAAAGATAAGTGTTTCCCACATAACAGATAGCAGCCAAAAGGACAAGCACATTTCC
Organism: Cricetulus griseus; assembly: GCF_003668045.3. Lineage (NCBI taxonomy): Eukaryota > Metazoa > Chordata > Mammalia > Rodentia > Cricetidae > Cricetulus > Cricetulus griseus. Next base: position 60,861,048 of record NC_048598.1, read on the forward strand.
AAACCTCATGGTCAGCATAGGAAACATTATTGCATCTTGCTTTTGTTTCCTTACTTCTGCCAGAAGCACTGTGAATATAAGTTACAGGTACAACTTCAGAATATAACAGTGCAGAACACTTGACTAGCATGCATGAGGTAGGTTCCAGAGTCAGTCTTTGGTACCAGGGGGAAAAGGGACAACCATCAAGTTGAGATTGTATGGGCAACCCATTGTGGTCTGGCTAGATGGTTCAGTGGGTAAAGGCATTTGCCACCAAATATAAAGCTGGCTCAGTGGTTAAGAATACTTGATACTTTAGGAGGATCTGGGTTTGATTTCTAGCACCCAACATGAATCTGATGCCCTCTTCTGGCCTTTATAGGTACTTCATGCTCGGGCATGCACGTGTGTGTGTGTGTGTGTGTGTGTGTGTGTGTGTGTGTGTGTGTGTGTGTGTGTGTGTGTGTGTGCACGTGTGTGTGGTGTGTGTGTGTGTGTGTGGTGTTGTGTGTGTGTGTGTGGTGTGTGTGTGTGTGTGTACGCTCTCTCCCTCCCTCCTTCCCCCCCCTCTCTCTCTGTGTACATACATGCATGCACACACACAATTTTAAAATTTTAAGAATTTTCTAAAAATACAGAAAATAACTGAGTAGCGCACATTTTTAATACCAGCACTTCAGAAGCAGAGGCAAACAGATCTCTGAGTTCAAGGCCAGCTTGGTCTACATAGGGAGTTGCAGTCCAGCCAAGACTACACAAGGGGACTCAAAACAGGAAAGAATATAGAAAGCTTTTCTTTGTATGCTCATACTCTCCCCCCCTTCCCTTCTCTTGTTCCCTCCCACTCCCATGGATCTCTTCCTCTTCCTGGCTTCTGCATCCACACCTTTGTGTGTGTGTGTGGCCTATGAACTTACTCAGGGCTGCTAACAGGGGCATGGCTGAACATGGACACCTCACCAGTGGCTACACACTGAGCCATGTCTCTCCCTCCCCAGAAACTCCTATAAGAGAAAAATATATTTAACATCTAATTGTTCTAGATATATCACTAAAGAAGATGTTGCCACGGCGTCCATGAATAAGGTGAAAGCTGATGGTGGCCACATCCGTCTGATCACCAGGGAGTCCAGGCCACGGGACCCTTCTACAAAGTAAGTGCCCCATGACTCTTACACATAGAAAAGAATACTGCTTTAAGCTTACACACCAATTTCTGTGATAACAGCCCCCATGGTATGACCACTTCAGAGGTCACAAAACAATGTCATGATTCAGTGGCTTTTTAGGCCTTCTAACAACCCTCATAGGTGAGCTCATCACCATAGACATTACAGATGAGGAATGCCCCAAAACAGGAGTCTATGTGACCTGCCCCAAGCCTGGGGACAGATGCCAGGAGACCTGACCTTATCCCTGGGTTCTGACTGCCAGCCTGGCACTGTTCCAGTCGCATCAACCCAGCATGCTTGGGATCTGATCACGTGAGCGGAGGTCATATTGTGTTCCACTTCTGATGTTTATCTGATCAACCTGGAGTTTACCTGGAGAAACCTGATATTTAATACATGTTCTGTGACAATCCCTTTGCTCTGTAAGACAGCAAAAAGAACCATGAAGAATCCATAGTGCTTGAGGCTGAGGAGGTGTTTCGGCCAGCCAAGTGAGGGGCAGCACAGCCACTAGGGTTCCAGAGAGTTCACACTAGTTTGAATGAGGATTTCAAGTGTCTCTCATTGACCAGCATAGATGTCAGCAAGTGCTCAGTGAGGAGGCACTTCAGTGCCTGAAAGGGGCTGCTTGTGTCAAATTAACTTTTGTGGCATGGCTCTTCTCAAGTTGGCTGGACTATGGGGTACTGGCCACAGCTGTTTCACCTCCTGACTGAACACCAGATCTGAGGTGTCTCTTTGTAGCAGTGGCCCATCTTCATTATTTACCTGTTCGGTGTCTTGTTCAATTGTAGAAAGCTTGACAAAGCCTGTGTCCCATCTCTGAATCCCTGCCAAGCTGACCTAACTGTTGAGCCATCCTCATCCAAAGGCTACATTCAGGCTGTGGATAAGGAAGGAAAGCCACTCTGTCTCCGCTGCCAGCATCCCACTTGCCAGCCTGTGCAAGGGTCCAAGACCAGCACCTGGGACTCACGGTTCTGCTCCCTGAAGTGCCAGGAAGAATTCTGGATCCGATCCAATAACAGTTACCTGAGGGCCCAGGTGTTTGCAACAGAGCATGGTGTGTGTCAGCTGTGCAGCATGAATGCACAGGAACTCTTTCTTCGAGTAAGAGATGCTCCTAAAAGTCAGAGGAAGAATCTTCTAGATGCTGCCTGGACTGCAAAGCTCCCATTGGAGCAGGTATGTCATCATGTCATGTCGGGGCAGTGGTGAATGCCAATTGACTCTATCAGTTTCTAGCCTTGTTAGAATATGTACCAAAGGGGAGAAAATAAAGAACCACATGCCACCACCCAGCGTTAGCAGTCACCATGTTGCTGTTAGCTTCCATCTGTCTCTTGCTTGGTTCAGTCAGCTCATCTTTGTTATGCATCTCTTGGGTGATGCCTGCCTGTCTCCCTTCTCCCACTCCTGCCTCCCTCTTCCCTCTCTCCTTTGTTCTTCTCTCCCTCCCCTCCTCCTTCCTTTCTCCTCTCTTTCTTTCTTCTTCCCTTCTTCTCTCCCCCTTTCCTTCCTGTCTTTTCCTTCTTTCCCACTCCCTTTCTCCCTTGCTGCTTCTTTACCTCGCCTCTCCTCATTCCCATCCCTCCTTGCCTCTCCCTGCCCCTCCGTCTCCCTTCCTTTTCCTCCCTTGTTCTCTCTGCCCTCCCTCTCCCCTCCCTCATTCCCATCCCTTCTTCTTGCTTTCCCTCCCCGCTCCTCCCTCTCTCTCTTCTCTCCCTGCTCTTCCTCTCTTAAAATATAATGACAGTACAAATAACTACAGCCAACAGAATGATAATTCCTCAATTATAGTAAGTGCATATTTGCTTTTCAAGATTGTCTCATTTATTTTGTTCAAATTAGAATCAAAATATGTCTTAGTTTTGGATGTAATGTCATTTATGCTTTGTTAAGTCTCTAGCAACCCCTCCTTTTTTTACACTGTTGGTTAGGGAACGAAACAGGATCATTTCCCTGTAGTTTCCTTCATTCTGTATGTCTCACTGTATCCACACAGTGCCCCCTGACATGTTTTCCTGTTCTGACAGCTTCCTGAGTCGTGGCTATATGGTCTTGGCATGTGCTTGGACTCTGATTCTGTTTTAAGAGGTTAAGTGGTGGTGCATAGCTGCAAACACAGACACTGAGCTACTTCCAGTATGTTAGTATCTTAGGATGGAGCTTAAGGCGGTATCCCCAAAATGCAGCTTACGGTGAAAAGGTTGTGTGTGTGGTCCATTGTAAAGTACTATTTTAATAAAAGTTTATGGCCAGCTATTGTGCCTAGCACAATCATCAGTATTCACTTAGCTTTCAAAGCACAATCAGATATCTGATCTTCTTAGAAAAATTATTCTAGGTTTCCAACTAAAGGAAAATGTTTCATTTTGTGGCATGCTTAATCAAAAAAGGGTCACCCAAACAATCCCTGCCCACTAAAATATCAGATGAATTCCTGTCAGTTAAACATATTTGATTTTTAGAGACAAGGTTTCTCTGTGTAGCTTTGAAACCTATCCTGGCACTCGCTCTGGAGACCAGGCTGGCCTCGAACTCACAGAGATCTTCCTGCCTCTGCCTCCTGAGTGATGGGATTAAAGGCGTGTGCCACCAACGCCTGGCCACAAATTTTATATTTTTAACTAGGTGTGGTGGCACAAGCCTTTAATCCCAGCACTACGGAGGCAAAGGCCAGCCTGGTCTACAGAGTTCCAGAATAGTCAGGGCTATCTACATAGTGAGATCCTGACTAAAATTAATTGATTAAAAAACAAATTATATATTTTAATTTACCTGCTACATTATGATAGAATTAGCTAACATTCATTTCTAAAAGATGAGTTAATGTATCTCTTGGATCTAGAGAAACATATATTTCTCTAACAGTATTCCTGAGATTTCCCTTGGTCTAATTGATGAGGGAGAAACTGCAGCTTTAGGAAAATGTCTGGCAAGCTCCTATATTGCTTGCTGCCTGGACATGCAGGCTTCCTGAAGATGTGCAGTGAAAGGACTCAAGGTCATCCTGAAAGTGACCTGTCTAGGGCTGCAGCAGTCTCATGTTAGACATCGAATCCCAGAGTGCTGAGGGAAGAAGCCTTAGCAGGAGCCTGGCACCGACTGAACAGTAATCTTTGATGGGGCAAATTCAGCATGTTGACAGCTGGCCCCCAGGGATCTGCTGCACATTTACCAGAGAAATAAAGACACATCTTCTGGATCATTGAGTCTGTCAGTTAGAGATGCTCTGAGAGAAAGAATTGGCTGCAAAAGGCAGAACCAAATGGAGTCTTTTCTTCTAAGAATATGCCATTTAGAATGACATTTCTAGTTACTTCTAAAACCCAATCTGTTCCTCCTAACAGAAGGCAGAAAGTTCGGTACAGAAGAGAGAAAGGCATGCAGTGACAAAAATCTGCAGGACAAAGTCACTGCACCAACTTGCTACCTGGGAACTCCTCGGAGGTCGGCACTATTGGTCAGGTCACTGGTCCATCCCAGAGCCCTATACATTTTCTCATAAGTGCCTTCTTTACAAACGTCCAGTTTGGCCAGTACCATCTACTAAATAGGTTGTCTTTTTTTTCCTGGGTGTATGTTTGACACCTGTCTTAGTTAGGGTTTCTATTGCTGTGAAGAGACACCATGACCACAGCAACTCTTATAAAGGAAAGCATTTAATTGGGGTTCCTTTACAGTTCAGAAATTTAGTCCATTGTCATCGTGGCAGGAAACATGGTGTCTTGCAGGCTGATATGGTACTAGAGAAGAAGCCAAGAGTCCTACATCTTGATCCACAGGCCGGAGGAGACTGTGGGTCACTCTGGTTATAGCTTGAGCATATGAGACCTCAAAGCCCCAAAGTGACACACTTTCTCCAACAAGGTTACACTGACTCTAACAAAGCCACACCTCCTAACAGTGCCACTCCCTGCAGGCTAAGCATTCAAACACATGAGTCCATGGGAGCCATACCTATTCAAACCCCACAACACCTATCAAAAATTATGGGTCCATGGGTTTGTTTCTGGGTCCTCTGTTGTGTTCCATTGGTCTCTGTGTTTTTTTTTTTTATTTTGTTTTGTTTTGTTTTTTTTGTGCCAGCAGTGTCCCTTCTTTGTCACTTTGAGGTCAGGAATATGATGCCTCTAGCTGTGTTTCTTTCTGATTCGGAGTTAAAATAATCATGGGTTCCGATGACAAGCATTCATAAAATTAATTATAATTTCTTTCTTATCCCAGACTAAAAAAATAAAAACATCTTACATACTAATCTCTGATGCTTAAACAGTTGTAGTACCCTAGTGCACACTGGTTTTACTGTCTCAGGTAAAATGTTCAGGTTAGAGGATCACTGGCTAAGTATGTGTGTAGACTGGCCTAGATACTGACTGTTTTAAGCAGCTGTCTTCATTTATTCCAAATGGGCAAAGTACAGAAATTTGTTGAAGAGATTTGATGTCATGCCAGTCTATGGAACCTGGGACATTGTCTGGTAAATAACAAAGTTCTGGCCAGAGCTGGGGATGCAACTCAATTAGTAGAGGTCTTGCCTGGCCCCTGTGGAAGCCTGGGTTCCAGCCCCAGCACTGCAGGAACCCGGCAAGGTGCTGCATGCTGTAATCCCAGCCCTTGGAAGTGGAAGAGGAAGGCCAAGAGATCAAGGACATCCTTGGCTACATGATTAGTTTGATCCCAGCCTAGGATACTAGAGATCTTACCTAGAAAATAAAACCAAACAAAACATGTGGGTCATAGTGTTAACCTGCCATTGATATGGGAACAACAAATGGTTGTCTAGTTATTAATATTAAGAAGCTTTTAATTTCCAATCTGTTCTTATTTTCTTACTTTTGGCTGCATAAACTTACCAAGCAACTTTAAGGGTCAAAATAGTTTTCCCCACATCTGTCAGGAGCCTTGATATCTTATAATTGGTTATAAGGTTTTCCAAATATGTTAGGTAACATGGGAAAAACTCTTTTAGAAATGTTTTATTGCTTTCAAATTGCTAACCTAGAATTTTGTGTGTGTGTTTTTGTAACTTACAACAAAAGCTATAAAAGGCACCTTTATGTGTTTCTCCCTGTGATTTTGCTGTTTACAGGGATTGCACAGTGCACAGCCCACAGTTCCTATAACAAATCTGGAGAGTTGCTGATTCTGTGTTCTTCCTGCAGCTAAATGAAATGCTGAGAAACCCAGCAGAAGGTCACTTCTGGCAGGTGGATCACATCAAGCCAGTGTATGAGGGAGGGGGACAGTGCTCCCTGGACAACCTGCAGACTCTCTGCACGGTGTGCCACAAGGAGGTCAGTGGCACTCACACATGCTTGAGTCCAAGCATCCCTGGGGGCAACTGTGCACACGGGTGGGCAAGGCTGGGCAAGCCCCATCTGGGAGCAAAATGTTCAGTGCTTCTTTTGTCACTGACACTTGGCTCTGAGGAAGTTCATAGTCACAGATGCAAGACAGTTGCTACCCTCATAATTCATTCTCCAGGCAGAGGGTATGGCTCAGTGGGTACAGCACTCACTTAACACTCATGAGGCCCTGGGTTCCATCCCTGCCCTGCACAAACTGGGTGTGTTGGTACACTTGGGAGACAAAGCAAGAGGATCAACAGTGAGGCCAGCCTGGCCTACAGACCAAGTCTACTGACTGTAGGACAGCCAGAACTACACTGAGGGAAACTCTGTCTAGGAAAAAAAGAAAGTTCTAAGTCAGCCAGACATGGTAGTGCAGCACTTGAGAGGCTGATGGATCTCTGAGTTCAAGGCCAGCCTGGTCTACATAGTAAGCTCCAGGACAGCCAGAGTTAGATAATCAGAGTCCATCTTAACAACAACAACAAAAGAGTTCAAAGCCATTCTTAGCTACATAGTGAGTATGGGGCTGGCTACATGAGACTATATCTAAAGGAATAAAAGATTTTACAAAAAGGAATGCCATCTTGCCTATGTTTGTTTGATTTTTGGACTCTTATTTATTTATTTATTTATTTATTTATTTATTTATTTATTTTGGTTTTTCGAGACAGGGTTTCTCTGTGTAGCTTTGGAGCCTATCCTGGCACTCGCTCTGGAGACCAGGCTGGCCTCGAACTCACAGAGATCCACCTGCCTCTGCCTCCCGAGTGCTGGGATTAAAGGCGTGCGCCACCGACGCCCAGCTGATTTTTGGATTCTTGTGGAAAATTTTTAATTATTTTTATGTGCATTGGTGTTCTGCTTGCATGTATGTCTGAATGAGGGTGTCAGATCTGGGAGACATAGACAGCTGCGTGCTGCCATGTGGGTGCTGGGAACTGAACCCGGTTCCTCTAGAAGAGCAGTCAGTGTGCTCTTAATCACTGAAGCATCATCATCTCTCTTTATTTGGAATTGGCAGAAGAATCGATTCGACCCCATTTAACTTTCTACAGTGTCTTATGTGTTGAGTTGGGAATGAAGACACTTTTTACCCACCGAACTCTGGGAATTTTAGATGTATTATAAGCACATACTTAGATGAGGAGATTCATGGCTTTTCTTAGTCCCCAAATGCAGGATTCATAGTCTTCTGGGCAATGAGAGATTCCCACAAGAATCCGTTTTCTCCTGAGACTGCTAACCTAGGATCTCAGGACTCTGGCCAGTGCTGCAAGGGCTCTGCCTGTAGCATGGAGCACCTCCTGTAGGCTAAGTACTGCACATGTGGATCATGTACGTTTTCTAGACTACAGCAAAACGTCTTCCCCCTAACCTCAACCTTGCATCTGTTGACTTCTAGAGAACCGCCCAACAAGCTAAGGAAAGGATGCAGGCGAGACGACGCTCCCTGGCATTGAAGCATGGGTCAGACATCACTCGGTTTCTGGTGAAGAAGCAGACAGAGGTGTAAACAGAGCAAATGACTTGCAGGTAGAGGGACTTGACATTTCATGTTTGTCTAGTGTTTTAAGAGAGTGCAAAGTCTTTAAACATAATCAAGAACTGAGATTTAGATTTTGTGCTAAAGTACTCTTTGTGTTAAGCACCCGGCAGGAACTGAGGTGTGAAAGGGAAGCATTTCTGTGGTCTTGTGGGCTTCATGCAGATTGCCAATTATGTTTCAGCAAGATTTTGTTCGGCCTCAGTTTCCCCTGCACACCTTCACCACTTCATTGTACATAGATAATATGCGATAAATATATTCCCAGTCAACTGACAGTTGCTTCTTGATGAGTGTTGGTTCTGGATTGTGAGGTATCAATGGAACATTCCAGAAAAATCAGGGAAATTTTGGATGTAAGCCTTCATTACTGTTGAATTCTGGGCAGAGCATGATTAGCCTGCTTCCTGTACAAGAAGCTCCACAACAGGGTTGGGTGTGTGGTGGGGATGTTGCCTCCTTCTGGGCTGGTTATCTTTATTGAAAAGATACTTTTAAATAAACTAATTGTGACCATGGTATCTGTGTAGAATTTGTGTGCTCCAAGCAATCGTGAGAACAAATGATAGAACATAAAGCATAATGTCACCAAAGCCTGTGGCCTAGAATTCTGTTTTCATGCTGGTTTACTTTTTGCATTTTGTTTTGTTTTTATGGGTAAAACCAGGCTAATTGTCAAAAGAGCCTTTGTCTCCTGGTCTTCATTTTCTGGTTTTAAAATCCTGGTAGTATTTTGTTTTGTTTTTTTAAATAAACCTTGTACTTTTTAAAGATTTAAAAAAAAAAATTGTGTATGTTTGTCCCTGTGTGGAGGTATGTGTGCACATGAGTGCAGTTGGCCGCAGAGGTCAGAGGCCTCTTATCTCCCAGACCTGGAGTTACAGGGAGCTATGAGCCATTCAGCAAGGGTGCTGGAAACTGAGTTCAGGTCTTGCGGAAGAGCAGCAAGCACACCTAATCACTGAACCATTTCTGATCCTATTTTATTAAGTTTATTTCTGGTACCTCTTTTAAAAAGAAGATGACAAGCAGTCCTGGTGGCCACATCTTTAATCCCAGCACTCAGGAGGCAGAGGCAGGTGGATCTCTGTGAGTTTGGGGCCAGCCAGCTCTATATAGTGAGTTCCGGGCCAGGCAGGGCCATGTAGTAAGACTCTATCTCCAAAATAAAGTGATGGTGGGATTGGGTGATGGCTCGGTTGATAAGGTGTTGGCCACACAAATATGATAGCTTGAGTCTGGGCCCCCAAGCCTGTGTAAAACCTGGGTGTGGTGGCACACAGTTAACCCAAACACCAACTAGGCAGAACAGAAGGGTTCCTGGTGCTCCCTGGCGAAGAACCAAGTAAGAGGATGAGCTTCAGGGTTAGTGAGAGACTGACTCAAAAACAAGGTGGAGAGCAATTGAGGAGGCCTCCGGTCTCCACACGAATGTTCTATGTTCTACACACACACACACACACACACACACACACACACACACACACACACACACACACACACACCCCTAATGATAAAATTCACCAAATAAAAACATAATCAGAAGGTTAGACACACTTAATACATGGTAACCCTATAGAAATAAGTGATAATGATGGACTGGATAGATGACTCAGTGGGAAGAGCACGGGCTGCTCTTCCAGAGGACCTGGGTTTGAATCCTAGCCCCACACGGCAGCTCACAGCCATCTGGAGCTCCAGTTCCAAGAAATCCAGGTCCCTCTTCTGACCTTGGACACTGCACACACATGGTGCGTAGACATACATACAGGCAAAAGGCCCCTAACATGAGAATAAAATAAATTTTAAAAAGTACCTTTTAAAAAAGAAAATAGGGATAGTGAAATGAAACAGAGAAGCCATCTCTGCCACCATCAGGAAGAGCGAGGAGTGGAAAGAAAGAACATCACCAGGAGGAATTGCAGCCCCAAAGACTCCTGTTTATAAACACCATTGGTAATGGAAACCCATGTAAAATGCTCAGCATTTTACCATTTTAATTAGCAGCTAGTAGTTTACACCTTATTTTTAGAAGGCTGTTATCAAGTCTATAACACACTCATTGTGTGAGATCAAGTGGCCCTCTTTCTTGTAAATGAGATCCGGTATTATTTGGCCTCCTTTCTGCTTCAAATGCCTGGCTCTTTGCCTCATTTCCAGTAACCTAGGAATCATCTGACTCATGGGCAAGAAGCCACACGCAGCTCTCCGCTCCTCCCCTCCAGCATGAGGTGGAGTTTAGTCTGAGTAGGTTAGCCCTCTACTGACTACGGTGGGAATTCTCAGGAGAGTGTTCTCAGATGTAAATTCTGCATGATGGTTGTGTAACAGGCCCCCAGACTTTAGCACAACTGACTCCATGATGGAAGTACCATTTGAGCCATAAAACTCAGCACATAGATAGCACTGCCAACAAAAATGAAAAGAAAAACCTAATCCATCAAAGCCGTAGTTGTGGGAAAGTCTCTAAATGTACTAACCTTGCCTTTTGGTTTCTGTAGTTCTGCATCTGCTAGCTGTTCTTGTTAACTGAAGTATGCCAACTCAGGATATAGTTTTTGTGCTTAAAATCTCACCCTGAGGAAGACTCTGGACTATGCTGGGATCCCAAACACCCAGTGCAGTCACCAGCTGGGTAATATTTTCTATTGGCTTAAGCCCATGTTCGAGCAGTCTTCCTTCTCTGGTGGATACCCCACAGCATTTCAAGGTATGATCCCTGGAGCTGGGTTCTTGTCCAGAAGGGGCATTTGCCATGCAGGTCACCAGCTGCCTCGTCTGCATCTCTCCCTGACACAGCTCAGCTGTTTTGCCTCCCTGGTTTGCTCTGCTTTACCTTCCAGGTGCATCGACATGAATGATTAGGGGACTGAACATAAAGACAGAGAGGCTGATCCCAGGGATGTCCTGTGGGTCTGAGGGAAAGCTGCCCAGTGTGTATCCCTAGGGGAGCACCTGGGACTGGGCCTGGAGGAGGATGTGCAAAGGATGTGTGAGGCTCCAGGTTCAGTCCTCAGCACCACAGCAGGGAGAAAAGAGGATTCATGTTTCTAACTGGGAATTGGTAAAATGCTAGAAAGCACAGAGCCCTGGGTTCCATCCCTAGTACCATAGAAAACAAGGGGCAGTAATGCAGACCTGTAGTCCCAGCACTGGAGAGCCGGAGGCAGGAGCATCAGGAGTTCAAGGTCGTCTTTGGCTTCATGGTACGTGATTCTCTGTCTGAACAGACAGAGTGGAGGACCTGAGAGAGGGCAGGACGGCGTGGGAGGGAGCTCACCTGTGTGCAGAAGATGAGGAGGAGACAGGAGGCCACCCAGTCAGTGCAGACAGAGCCAAACCCGCAAGGACTCTACAAAAACAACTGTAAAGGATGGGCTCAGCTCTGGCAGACCCCGAACTCCGAGAAAAGAAAAAGAAATGTGTCTGGACCAAGGGACTAGGAAGGGGACAGTGGTAGCTGGGGAGCAAGCCCTCTTGCAGTGTGAATTGTGTGGCCTTCACCTGGCATGGATGGGTGCTCAGCCATGTGGGGCCGCTGTGAACTAGGAGAACGAACTTCCTGAGCAATGTAGGCTCACACCCAAGCCACACATGCCTGGTGTCACACCTTCCTTCGGCCATGTCTGAGCCACACTGATGGAGTATCTGATGACAATAAAGCCTCTCTTCTCAACCTTCCTGAGGCAGGAAGGAATTCACACACTTAGGCCAGTGCTCTGGGGGCAGAGGAAGGGGCAGGCAGATCTATGTGGGTTCAAGGCCAGCCTGGTCTACATAGTGAGACCATGAACACACCACCCCACCCCCACCAAAGAAAGGCTTTCTCTCAGAACTAGTGACAGCCAAGGGTCATTCTTGGGAGATCTTGTTTGTTTGTTTTGTTTATTCATCTTTTTTACATACTAATCCCAGCCCCCCCTCCCCTCCTTCCCTCACCTTACCCCCTCTACTCCTCAGAGAGGGCAAGGCCTCCCTTGACGAGTCAACGAAGTCTGGTCCATCACCAACTTGAGGCAGGACCAAGGAGGCCCTTCCCCGTGTCTAGGCTGAGCAAAGTATCTCTCCAGAGATCTTTTTTTGACAAATGAATAGCCACCCATATGGGAAGGCTCTCTGCCCACACATCTTAATAAGCCAGACTTCTTCTTCCGGTCTTTGAGTGGAACATCTAAAATCTGGCTGCTTCAGAAATAAAGGTGTGAAGCACTTTAACTCACAAGTGAAGGAAGCCAGCGCTGAGTACATCGAAAGGGTGTTCCATGGAAATCAACCATCAAAAATAGACTGCAAATAACAGCTCTTTTTCCTTGGCAGTATTTACCAGCTCTCACTTGCCACCCTTTATTCTTTTGAACTGGAAAATTGCAAGCTTCTCATCGCTGTGCCATTCTGTTTGATTATCTAACCGCCAGGAAAATGTCCCATGTCACCTCTGGGTTTTCAGCTGCTCTCTGCTGAGGAGGGTGTTTGGCATGCTTTGATTTAGTGAGTAGAAATACCACTGTCTCCTGTTTGTAATCTGGGTTCTAACCACCTGCTTTTCTGCCTTAGGAGTTTCTCTACCCACTCTCAAGTCACTGGGTAGTGTCTTTCCAGTAGTCAATAAGGAGGCTTCCTGGAATCAGGCCACTGGAACACAAAAATAGCATTGTGGGGGTGGGGAAATGGGTAAAAGAGCTTGCTACACGGGTGTGAGGACCTGAGTTCGGATCCCGTGAAGCTTAATGAGGTAGTGTGCATCTATAATCCCAGCTCTCCCTCGGCAATAATGAGGTAGTGTGCATCTATAATCCCAGCTCTCCCTCGGCAATAATGAGGTAGTGTGCATCTATAATCCCAGCTCTCCCTCGGCAATAGGGAGGTGACGACAAGAGATACCTGCAAGCCAGTTTGGTGTGGCCTGGAGTAAACAGTAGAGACCCTGTCCTAAAGATGGCAGAGGGTGAAGGGGACCCTTGGTTGTCCTCTGACCTGTACCTGCATCTATGGCACCTGTGTGCCTTGGGATACACAAACACATGGTGGGTGGGGAAGGAAAGAGAATGAATCATTGTGGGCCAGGCATGGGAGAGCATGCTTTTTATCTCAGCACTCAAGGGGCAGAGGCAGGTGGATCTCAGTGAGTTCAAGGCCAGCCTGGTCTACATAGTTCCAGGACAGCCAGGGATACATAACATAGTGAGACCCTGTCTCAAAAAAATAGATGGGTAGCTAAGTTGGGGGGTGAATAGATATAATTGTGCATATATGACTAGTATTTTACAGCCTTTCTGCAGTTCTATATAACCACATCTCAGTGTTAGACTGCAGAACTTCACAACACCTATTTCTGTATAGTAATCAGGTTCGTCAGCTTCCCATCACTGTAACAAAAAACCTGAAGTGATCAGCCTTGAAACAAAAGGTGTTCTCAGCCCATCGCTTGTAGTTTCTAGCATGATCACTTGGCCTCTTTGTTTTGGGACACAGTACAGTAACATCATGGTGATCCTAGTAACAATGGTAACCATGTGACAGAGCCAAACACCTCATCAACCAGGAATCACAGAAACAAGTGGCCAAAATGCCATCAACCCCCTTAGAGGGCACACCTCCAGTGACTCTGGGGACTAAAGCTGTAAACATTTGTTCATTCAAAGTACTGCAGTCACTAGCCTCTGTTGAACAGAAATCTCAGCATAGGTTTGGCTTTCTCTACAAACCAAGCTAAGGAAAGACCTACCATGGGACCAAAGCTAGCAAGTGATTGGCATGGGTAAGTCACTCCTAGATGGCACATGGGTCTCTTATACTTCAACAGTCCTTCTAAATGCCCTACCAGCTTTTCATGTCTCCTGCCCATATGTGTTCTAGTGGCTTATGCTTTTGCACGCACCAGGAAATGTTTTTCAAAGGCTCGGGAGAAGCAGTTTTGTGCTGGTGTCTTGAAAACTGCCATCAGTGGTCTCCGTGAGATGGTTACAACTTCCTCACTGCTCAAGATTGGACACCACATGAGAGGTGAGACACAGGGATTCAGATCAAATTCAAAACATTTGAGGCCAGTCTGAGACATTGTCCCGATAAAGGACAAGTGTGAGAGGACCGGAGTGATGACTCAGTGGTGCAGGTGTGAGGACTAGAATGCAGAAAGCCCATATAAAATGCCCAGTGGGCATGGCATCCTTCCTGCAATTCAGCCCCAAAAGAGGGACAAGGGATCCGTAGAGTGAGCTGGCTCACAAAACTAGATGGCTCTTCCACCTCTGAGATTGAGAGACACCCCCCTCTAACCCCCACCCCACCCCCACTCCCGCCAATAAGGTGGAAGAGCAATCAAGGATGATTCCAAACATCAACATGCATACACATGCACATAAACCCCACCCCCATGAAGCCTCACACAGGCAGAAACACGAAAGCGCACACACACACACACATTCTCCAATCACATCCTCTTTACAAAGACCACCGTCCTTGAAGAGAATTTCTTCCCCTGATTATTTGCAACTGAGTTGGACGAACACATTCCTGTTAGTGTAGGAAGCCATGGGTTTTAATTGAATGTCCACCCTGGTGCCAGGTGACCAAACCATTGCAGTTTATTCTCAGCGGCCGAGCCAGGGTTGATTGGAGAAGACCTGCAGCTGATTAAGTTGTGAAGCCCCAGCTGAGCAATCCCCAGCTGGCTGGCTGGTCGGCCAGGCTGTGGCCTATTAAACTGTTCGGACAGTGCTGAGCACACTGGGTAGAAGGCTCGGATCTGCTCTACCGGCTCACGGGTTCACAGATGGATCATTTCTGGTTTCCTGCGGACTCTACCCAGGTTAGTTTGCTCCAGTTATTTTACCTCTTCACAGTTTCAACACCATCACATATTCTGGAACAGAACCAAAGCAAACCAGGTGCATTCATTCAGTCACAGGCGTGGATCCTGCAAGGCCTGCGGCCCAGTTTTCCCTCCAGTCTAGAGGCCATTGGTAAGTGTTCTTGATTTGGTTTTTTGTTTGTTTCATTCCTTGTTTATTTTTTTTATTTTTTGGTTTTTCAAGACAGGGTTTCTCTGTGTAACAGCCCTGGCTGTAGACCATTCTGGCCTCAAACTCACAGAGACCCACTTGCCTCTGCCTCCTAAGTGCACCCCCACTGCCCAGCGTGGATTTGGACTTTCATACTGAGTTTGAGATGCCACCTTGGTGTGGACAAAGCTGTAGATGTCTGGATAGGGATGTAGAATTTGGATAGGGAGCAGCAGAAGCAGGCTTGATCTTTAGAGAGGCCTTGGTTGTCTGATGGGGTTCAGAAGGGAAAACCACTAGACAGAATTCCAGTGTGAGTTGTAGCCAGCAAGCTGTGAGCTCCAGGCAGAAATGGGCCTATGTCAGACTGTCTGGGAACCCAGGGTTTCCTCTCTGTGAATCCCAGCCCCAGGCTGAGGATACAGTTGAGCCTGTTAACAGCTTGTGTGACAGAAGCCCCGAGTATGCTCCTCAGCACTGCAGCAAACAGTGGGAACACACCCACAGCTTCCTTAGCAGAAGTGGAGGCAGAGGGATCAGAAGTTCAAGGTCAGCTTTAGCCACATACAGAGTTCGAAGCCAGCCTAGGCTATATATGTGCCCTTGCCTCAAAATAAATTAATTAAAATTAAAAAAGCAGAAATAACTTGAAATTATAGTGAGGGAAATTTGGGGCAAAGCTGTTACTGAAAGTCAATTTAGCTCAGGAGTTTGGAATTGGCTTAGCAAGCTCCTCTCTGCAAAGAAAAACTGCGCTTGGACTCATCGTGTCTTTGGCTGGCACACCTGGACCTTCACTGGCTGCTTGGGAAGCTGCTGGTGAGGCAGTTTCACTGGCAGAGAAAATGGTTCTATTCTGCACCAGGAATAAGGGCAGCCGTTACAGTGGGAGGAGCAGAGCCTCACATTGGTAACAAGCCTCACTGATGTCTAGTTAGGCTTCCTGGTTATGCTGCTATGTCTTGGTGGGCAATGGGCGTTAGGACTGAGGTCTCTTAGAGGAAAGGGCAAGTGTCCTTGGTGAGAGCACTGTGAAGTGGACAGTGAGGTGAACAGTGAGGAAATGTGCTTAGAAATTAAAAGATCCCCGGAGGCTCAGGCCCCCAGGATCTCAGCCCAGGACTGCGGAGACCCCAATCACTAGGTGGAGGTGAAAGCTTGATGCAAACAGCTAGAGGCTTTATTGCAGTTGTTTAACAAGCTAACCCCATTATCTCGGGCCTTTCATCCATCCACCATGGCTGAGGGCTGGGAAAAGACCCTGAGAAATCATGGGACAGAGATCTTATAGGGCATCGTAAGGGGAGTGTCTAGGGGTACGCACAGGCACAGGATTGGTGTGCCTCCAGGCTTGGAGGGCTTGCCCTGTGTTGATTGGTCAACTGGTTGTTATGGCCCTTAGGCCCTCCCAGGGTGGTTGCTATGCTTTGTGTGTCATTGCTGTGCACTTGTCCGTAAAGCACACCCAGAGCTGTAAAGCATAGCACCACCAGCTAACTTCTGATTGGTTCCTTGCCATGAGGCAGCTTCTGACCTCCTAGTGACCAAGGATGTCAGGGTTTATGGACCCTGACCCCCCACCCCCACAGAAAGGTCTATAACAAAGAGGCTCTCAGACTAGAGAACATTCCAGAGGGCTTACCCAGACATAGCAGCCCTAGTCTAGCTCTTCCTGCACAGGAGAGCTGAGTGACTCAGGAATTGGTATGTTTTTTCTCTTTCCCTTTGTGTTTGCAATTGTTTAGTGTGGGTGTGTGCACACAGGTGTGGAGAGCAGAGGTCCATGCTGGCTGTCTTCCTCATTACTCTCTACCTTTTTCTTTTCCAATACAGGGTCTCACTATGTAGCCCTTGCTGGCTTGGAATTTACTATATAAACCAGGCTAGACTTGAATTCAGGGATCTGCCTACCTCTGCCTCTTGAGTGCTGGGAATAAAGACGTGTGATGGTGCATGCCTTTAATCTCAGCACCCAGGAGGCAGAAGAAGCAGGTGGATTTCTGAAATTTTGAGGCCAGCCTGGTCTACAGAGTGAGTTCCAAGACAGCCAGGGCTGTTACAGAGAAATCCTGTTTCAAAACACAAACAAAAAAACCCAAATCAAAACCCAAAGTCATGTTTCACCAGCTCACCTTTAGTTTTTGAACCTGGAGCTAGGTTGGCCAGTGAGCTTCTGCTTGTCTGTGTCACCAGTATGACTGCCACACCTGGCTTTTTAGTGGGTTGTGGAGGTTGAACTGGGGTCTTCGCACAGCAGAAACTTTATCAAACAGAGCCATCTCCCAGCCCCAATGATCTGCATTTCTCCTAAGCATGCAGGTGATACTGCTGGTCTAGGACCCTAGCTTTGGAATCACAGCCCCATCTCTAGGATGTGTACATGCTTGTTGATATCTTAGGCAGTATAAGGTCATTTCAAGAGCTGTGCCAGCTATGGAAAACTGTCACACTTAAATGTCAGCTGACTTGCTTGTGTACTTGGTTCCTGTGTGTGTGTGAGGAGACATCTCCTTACACCTGGCTCATGAAGAGAGATTTAAAACTTCTTGGTTGTATAGAATTCTGTATGTCAATTCTTAGTGAGATGCTGGAATGCAACTGTCTCTTTGTCTTTCCCTGCTGGTGTTGACCTGTATTGGACAAGTGTCTGCTGTCCCCCAGAGCAGTCTCTGCTGGCAACACTTAGCTTTGCAGCCCGTGGGCTGAGCAGGTTCTAGCTAGGTGGTACCTTCAAGGTACATTGGTCTGTGGTAAGCAGCCCCAGCCTTGATCTCTGAACAACTAAAGGGCCTGCCTTTGTATAGATCCTGTTGGAGCAATGCCGCTGTGGAAACAAGCACCCCATGTTGGGGCATCATCCAGATTCACTGCGTAGCCTTCTGCCTCTGACCACAGTTTTGTTAGCCAAATGACAAGTGATCATTTGTCCTAGATGTAACATGCTTTGTCCAGTGCCTGCAAGAGAATAGAGCTGACCCCGCCCTGTTGAAGCCCTTCTCTTGTGTGAATCACAAGGATTTAACTTGAGAGGATGGGATAGAAGGCCAGTTGACAGCCTTCCCCTGGAGTGCGAGTAGAGAAAGGTGTGAAGTACATGGGTGTGATGGCTTAGGTAAGCTAGGAGCTTGTCCTAGCTCCTCTGAGGCTGAGGCTCCAGGGTCTGTGGAGCCCAAGAGTATTGGGCTAGCCTTGGCAAGACCCTGTCTCTTTTAAGGGGAGACAGAAATGAATGTCCTGTGTAAAAGGACATTAATGCCACCAGGACGGCATGGGTCCCAGCCCAGCTTGAGCATTCAGGTAAACATAACTGTAGTCAGAGACAGGCCCAGCCTCCCCATCACCCTGTTTCCTCACTGACACAGAGGCGTGGAGAATGTTCCGGAGATTAACACACTAAAAATATTTTCATGTCTCATGTAGGCAATACTGCAGGAGAGTGACAGTGGGCTACTAAGATTATAGCTGGGGGGGGGGGAGGGGAGAAGGGAGACTGGAGAGATGGCTCAAAGATTAAGAGCACTGGCTGCTCTTCCAGAGAACCTGAGGTCAATTCCCAGCAACCACGTGGTGGCTCACAACCATCTATAGTAATGTCTTCTTTTGGCATAAAGTTGTACATGCAGATAGAGTATTCATATGCAAAAATACATCTTCTAAAAAAAAGAATATGGGGCCAGGTGTTGGTGGCACACGCCTTTAATCCCAGCACTCGGGAGGCAGAGGCAGGTGGATCTCTGTGAGGTCTACAGAGCAAGTTTCAGGAGTCTCCAAAACCTACAGAGAAACCCTGTCTAGAAAAAAAAAAGCAACAAGAAAAAGAATATGATTCTTCCTTACATAACTCTGGCAAAAGTAAAACCTGTTCTGGGACAAAATTAGAGTTCAGAAAGGTCAATCAATAGTCCTTGCTAGTCATTGCTTACTCAAGCTGCCCAGAGGCTAGAGAACCTGGAATTATGTTCAATGTTGTCAACTTGTTCTTTGAGTCCCTGTTGTGGCTGGAAGAAGCCATTGGTCTCTTGTCATAAGGTTGTCCAGAATTAGCTACTGAAGGACAGATCACAGCATAGTGACCCATGTCCTGTCCCACAGTGGCACACATGTGATTACGGGGGCTCAGGATACTTTGGTGACTGAAGACTAGATTGGTACCCCACAGCCCTGGGTGTCTAGGGGGATTTTACAGAAAGACTAACAGGACAAGAATGTGAATTGGGGGGGGGGGACCACATCGTTCCACGGACCAGGGGCCCATGGAGTGAAGAGTTAAGGAGACATGTAAGCAAACATTCTTGTTCACTCCCTTCATCTGTCCCATCCCTGGCAGCTATGTGAACTTGTGCCAGCCCTGCTTGTCATCATGGACTGAGACCTCTACTACCATAAAGGAGCCTCGTGTTGCTTAAAGCCCAGCACAAGGGTAGAGATGACAGGCTGTTTGAGACAGACCACAACAGAGCTCCAGTGCTTCCAGTTTATGACTTGTCTTTGCTGATAATTAACTACCCTACAGGACACTTTGAAACATTACCTATTTCAAACATCTGGTTTTTTTTGTTTTGTTTTTTTGTTGTGTGTGTGTGCGCGCCTGCATATCTGTGCACATGTGTGTCTGATGCCCACAGAGGTCAGAAGAGTGTCAGATCCTAGAACTGCATTAGGGATGGTTGTGAGCCACCATGTGGGTGCTGGGATCCAATACTGGGTCCTCTACAGTAGCAGCCAGTGCTGCTCTGAGATTCCATGTGTGCCAGAGGACAACCTCAGGTATTTTCTCAGGTCTTTGTCCTGAGTCTGACAAAGCCTTCTCCTCACACTTCACCAGTGATGAGTGAGTGGGCTCATGTGATGCATGCAGGGTCTCTGGCCACACATCACAGTTGACTATACTTCACTGGTCGTGGACTCATCACATTAACTAGTCTTCCCCGCCTTCAGAAAGGGCAGAGGAAAAGGGTACACTACACATTGTAGCTTTCTGCACACTGTAGCATTTGCCTACATGTCATTCCTTGGTACAGTGGTAAGGTATTTTCCAATGTCTAAAATGAACAGCAGTAAAACCAAAGAAAGAGAATGGATAAACACATTTCAAAAGGCATAAAGAAAATTCTAGAGACAGTACCGTGTAACATTAGGAAGAGCTGAAGCAGTGGGAACTAAGTGAAGTGACAGAGGTGCCCTCGGGAGAGACAAACACAAGCAGCCACAGAGACACCAGTCCTTTTTATTAGATAAACCATTCCATTTTAGACTAACCTCCACACTATAGAGTTCTGTCAATACCCAGAAAAGCAGACAGACACTGTCCTGCAGGAACCATCTCCTGCTTGGTCTGACACTTAGGCCTCAGACAGTATCTATAGGTTTCTAAGAAGCAAAGTCCAACACCTCAGAGAAAAGTGCTGTGAGGCCTAGGGGTCACCACCTGGCCCCCTCACACAGGCCCCTATTCACACAGTCGTGTCTGCACACATTCTACAGATAAATGCATATAGATTTCTTTTGTTTTTACAAAAATAACACAGGGTTTGTGCAGTTCTATCAGCTTTTAAAAAATCACACAGGCAGAATTTACATTTCAGCATAACCATTTTTTACTTTGGATTCAAATGGGAATTTTAGGTCCCAGAATAATTGACAACCACCAAACCGAGGTCCTGCAGTGACACACTTAACACATCCTGAGCCACACAAAGGGTGGTGCCGTCACCCCTGTACTGGCTGCTACAGCCCCAGGAGTCAGGCAGCCATCAGTCCTGCCCACTCGCATCAGCACATACACCATGGCTCACTAACTGCACGGCGGCCTGTGTTCCCAGGCTGTGTGATTAGTATGTGCTCATACGACTTCATTAAATACCATCCATAGCCAGCAACACAGAAGTAAAGTGCAAAGGCAGGGGTTCGACAAAGAGGACAAAGACCCTATAAGACAGACAATACATACATAGAGCTAATTTGCAGCCACATTTCATGTACAGACTGATCAGAAGGAATATTCAAATGTTCATCAAATAGCATAATAAAGCTGACCATCAGGTGACTAAATAAACAGAATGTCACATGGCAGTTTAAGAACACAGATTCTGGGACTAAACGTTACCTCGGCACTCCAGAACCTGAGTTAACAGATATTCAATTTTGCATCCGTGATACTAATAAGGACAACCACTAAGTGTTTACACAGATGACTGTTCCCAAGGTGAGAGGCCCACTGATGTGTGGTTTCCTCCACATAGGCCATCTCCCTGAGGCAGAAGTCTTTGACACCTCCTATCTGTCCCTCTGGCTCAAGTTTGGTGCTGGTGTGACTCCTGCTGCGGGCTGGCTGAGGTCCTATTGGTGGCCCTCAGGTGTCCATGGCAGGAGCTGCCTCTTCTCCATACCACTAGAAGAAGGAGGTGTCTGAGGAAAAGGCACCTGCAAGTCTGAAGTCCTCCTTGGTGAACACACTGTACATGCGCTGTGGCAGGGCTTTGGAGTAGGGCGCAGGCCGAGGCACGGTTGCCCTCAGAATGAGCTCCCGGCCTACAGGAGGTGGGAAGTCAGATGCTGAGTTCTGTCTTCTCTCCTCTGGGTAGCCTGACCTCTTCAGCTCCTCCTCTGGCAGAGCCACTGCAGCAGCCTTGAACAGAACCAAATGCCAAACTCAAGAGCTAGTCGAAAGCTAAGCTAGTGAAGGGTGGATGAATAAACACGAGAAACACACAATGTCCCGAGTTACTTGGAAATGCATTATGTCCACTGTGTGTTATGATTGCTCAAAAGAACAAAAACGGAAAAGCAGGAAGCTGGAAGGAGCGTGAGCACTAGCGAGGCAGGCAGAGGCGGGTGGCTGGGCACTCTGCTCTGAGAAGCGAGGGCATTGTGGCGCCTCAGCAATGGTGGAGCTGCACTGGTGTCTCATTTCTTCAGGCAGTGTGACTCAAGGTCGAGTCAGATACCAAAAGGCTAGACTAGCCCTCAAGTCTGGAAAGGTGATTTTTTTTTTTTTTAAATCTCTACTCTCTCAATAAGTTCTTTTCAGATTCTCTTGCCAAATCAGAACCAGAAACACTAGCTTTGTTTGCTGGGCAGCTAATGTGACAGCGAGCTGACAGATGCCCATGGCAATGGCCACAAAGGAAAAGTGTTCAAGGTGGAACAAAGTTGACATCTGCTTTTATATCCTGCTGCACCAAATGCAGCCCAAACAGCCTTCATAACTCAATACTGTCTCCTTTCATGATGCCATTGCTCAGGGAAATTCTTTGGGCAATGGAAACATGAAGTCACTGTAAGCTATACAGCCAATGGGGATGCCAAGTCCAGCCGGTTAGTTAAGATGACCTTATGACGTTAGAGGGATGGGGACGGACGAGGAACTATGAGGGACAAAGGCTATTTTGTTACCTCATCAGAAGACTCAGTCAGCTTGAGAAAGGTGAGAAAAGAAACAGTGATGAAAGGGAACGAGTGAGGTGGTTAAAGAGCTGGGCAGACTCAAGGTCACTTCAGAACAGCATGCACTGTGTGGGTGGGGCATGGCCACTGAAGGAATACTGATGGCGCACAAAAGCACACCAAAGGACACTAGACTACTCATGTGGTCAGCACCTCAGGCCCATGAATCTGATGGCCCAACAGGTAATGTGCAGAGTCATTTAATGAGATGACTTGAAAGCCCTCACTCTTCCTGAAGAAGACATTTAAAAAGTGGCCTGACAGGTAAACCATGAATTTAAGAACTGGTGTCTAGGAACAGTTTAACTTATCAAGGCTGGAGCAGACTTTATCATGCTGCTCAATTCCATTTAACTATGTACAGACCCAAACCTATATAGTCACAGTCAACTGTATAACAGCTCAGAATTTAATATTTTACATTTGGTTTGGGGGTGTGTGTGCATGTGCACATGCACATTTACACCACGGCATGCATGTGGCGGTCAAAGGACAACTTTCAGGAAAGTTCTCTCCTTCCACCATGTAGGTTCAGGGGACTGAACTAAAGTCATCAGACTTGGCAGTAAATGTTTACCACTAAGCCCTAGTGGGTAACTGGCCCTACAGTTTATAATTTTAAAGAAAAGTTCTAATATGTAAGTTAATGTGTGCTCTAAAAATTTAGCTGTCTTAAAATATAATTAAATCTTCATTTTTTTTTTTTTTTTTTTTTTTTTGGTTTTTCGAGACAGAGTTTCTCTGTGTAGCTTTGGAGCCTATCTGGGCACTCGATCTGGAGACCAGGCTGGCCTCTAACTCACAGAGATCCACCTGCCTGTGCCTCCCAAGTGCTGGGATTAAAGGCGTGTGCCACCAACGCCCGGCCTAAATCTTCATTCTTTAGTAAAATTGGTACAAAGTATCTGCTCATCATGAATATTACATGAATAAAACTCAACAGTTCACTGCAGCCAGACCGATGCAACAGAGTTAAAAAGCAGCCATTTGCTCGTCATTACATGGAACCCTGAAAGCACTCACTACAGGCTGGACCCTGGAGAATTTGTAACTCAGGTTCATGGGGAGAAGTGTCCTCCTCTGAGATAGATGAGCACCACATAACAGCCTGAAGGATGAAACACATACTGACTGGTCTGTGAGATAGGAAATGCTAGCAGGAGTGACTGTTGCTTTTCTAACTCTGTGTAGGTAAGGGACAGGCTGAGGAGAATTCCAGCTTAGGGGAATAATTCTAATTACCCCAAACAAGCAACACACTCAACACTAAATATCTAGACATTTCTGGTTTTAAAGCTTCTTAACTTGTGATTTTCTTGAAAATCACTGAAGAGTTGAGTCTTCCCTGGTGAGGACACAGCCTGTCCACCTCTGGGTGTTAAATGTTTGGCTGATAGAGACTCATAGCATGTGGGCACAGGAAGTGAAAAAAGGAGAGCAGCACTGCCTCCTAGAAATCCTAATTTACAAGCAAATAAAGTAATTTTTGTCTGTAACTTGAAAATTTTAAATTTAGGGAACTACTCCATAAATAATATCAACTTTCAACTCCTGATAAACATTCAGAACAATGTATTTCACTATGCAACTGTTAGCCCAGGTGCTGGCTAGTTTTATGTCAATTTAACACAGGCTAGAGTCATCAGAGGAGGAGCTTCAATCGAGATAACGCCTCCATATGATCCACATGTACACAAACCTGTGGGGTATTTTCTTAATGACTGATGGGGGAGAGGGGAACAAGCCCACTATGGATGTTGCCCTGAGCAGGTGGTCCTGAGTTCTGTGAGAAAGCAGGCTGAGCAGACCATGATGAGCAAGCCAGTGAGCAGCTCCTCTCCATCACCTCTGCATCAGCTCCTGCCTCCAGGTTCCTGCCCTGCTTGAGTTCTTGCTCTAACTTGCTTTACTGATTTCCTCCCCAAATTGCTTTTGGTCATGGTGTTGAATCATAGCAATAGTAACCCTAAGAAAGCACCAAAGAAAATCCCTCTTGGTAGAGAATGACTATCTGAAAACTGAGCTGGTGTTCTTGTTTCTAGTGTCATCATCTAGTGTCCCAGGTCAGTGAAAATTATATTTAGTGCACACCATAATACTTTCACCTGTATCCCTGATACTAATGTGTCCCATTCAACAATCACCTGTAGGTACTTGTGCTCGTGTGCGATGTGTGACCAATACCCCTTAATCAGCAGTGGAGGGCCTCTATACATAACCTCCTTCTTTCTTGAGTAGAGGGAATGATGAAGATAATTTTTCAAACTGGATTTTTCCCTTCTGTACTGAAACCCTTTTCTTTCAAATCAGTCTCTACTACAGACTAGTTAGAAACTGAAAGCCATAAACATGTCCTTCCACACCATAGCTCTAGTCCCCACTAGCTTCTAGAACAATGTGTGAGATCCTTCCAATTTCCAAAGTTCAGGTCTGAAATACACTTATTGTTTTACTTAACTCAGTGGATCTCAAAGCCTTAGAAGCCCTGGAGTTGGTTCCTTTCTGTGCTGTCAGCTGGTGTGGGACTAGGGCAGGCAAGAAAGACTCACATACCCGCTGAGCGTTCACAAACAGCTTGTGGATGATCCGGCCTGCATGTCCTCTCCCAGCCCCAGTGACTGACACTTCAGGGTGCTCTAGCAGGCAGCTGACAAACCTACAGAAGGAAGAAGGGAAGGGTGATGCTCTTAACGAAGCTCGAGTTCATTCAGGGAAGATTCCATTGTCAACTCCTCCTAAACCCACCCATGGAAAGTGTGAATGACAGAAATGCCTGATCCTAAGAGCATTAAGTATTTATCTCTAGTCAGAGGCGCAAAACTTTTTCATTTTGTTCTTTCGTTTCTGGGTTTGCATCAATAGTCCCAGTTAACCTGGGATAACTTACTATGAATCCCAAGGCTGACCTTAAATTCAAAGTAAACCTCCTGCAAGTACTGGGATTATAGCCATGAGCCACTATGCCATCACATCTCAGAACTTTTAAATTTTTTTCTAGGGAGAATAGCAGCTTGTCCTCCTGCAGACAAACTGAGGTACACAAGTAACAGTACCTTTCAAGATCTTCCTTTTCATCCTCTTGCTCACATTTCTCAGTTCCAAATTTGGCCTTGAGGGAGCGGGCTCGGGCTATTATAGCTTCCACATTAGTAATCTGAAGGATGATTTCCTATGGTAGAAAGGGAGGCATAAGCACTGAGGACAACAGAGATACAGAGATTTTCAAACCCTGTTTAGGAGCCAAGAAGATGGTTCCAGAGGGAAGGCACTCACCACCACGCCTGACATACTGAGCCAAATGTAGGAGAGAACCAACTCCTTCCTTTGCCCTCTGACGTCCACGTACATGCCCTGACATGCATGCCCACCATTTTCACCATCCCATAAATAAAGAAAATTTAAAACAGAGCTTAAAATTTTTAAAGTATTGCCAGGTGGAGGGAACTCTTGGCAAGACCCTGACACTTACTTCCAACTTCTTGTCTTCGGGGTTGGGGAAGTGCAGAACTTTGCTGGAATGGGCTATGATCTGCTTTATAATCTTCTTAACTGATGGAATGTTTTCCAGAATTTCTATTTATGAAAAAATCAAAGAAACAGTTAAAAATGAAATCAAAACACTTGTTTGGAAGTTCACTTAGGGACTAATCAATTGAGACATTTACCTTCTTCCTTTACCTTGAGAACAGCCGCGTGAATCACACAAGGCAGGAGGTGCCGAGCTAGATCTGCAGGCTTCTGCATGGCCAGGTAGTGCAGCACCTGGGGGAGACGCAAGGGCACAGAAACACTGCAGGTGGCACCCCCAGGGCACAGAAGCCTGATGCTGGCTCATTCCTGCCTCTTCCCCAGCTAAGCAGCAGCCATGGCAGAGATGAGGGTATGCCACTGCACTTGGGAACTGTAATAACTACTTTCATAAATTTTCCTGTGACTTTATGTTATACATGCACATTAGGAACACACAAAGAGAATAAGGATGATCTATAGGACACAATACAACATGACAGTTAACAGAGTGTTTTCAATCTAGGATTTTTTTTTTTAGGGCATTATATATAGCACTAATACTAAATGTGTTTTGTAATGATTTTCTCAGCCTTCCACACACTGCTTGTTACTTTTTAAAATAGAAACTTTATTATTTGTTCTTGTAAATATACAGAGACATGTACAATACATGGATCCTCCCTTTAGCCAACAGCAGTAAATACAAGCATCATCTCCCAGTGGGGTTTTGAAGATGTTCATAGGCTTCAACACTCAATAGACGTATCACCCAGAACTTGTTTACCTTCTGTCTCTGTCTATTCAAACATGGAATTTCTTCCTTAAAAAACAATTTATGTACTTTTTATAGTTTGATCATTTAATGATAGTAGACTTATTTTGGGCTTAGAGACTATAACGGTTATTATTGTTGGTCACTTAGACAAACCTCTTGGCTTATCTGTGAGGGACTGTTTATCTCAGCTAAGCTGACTGAGGTATGAGCCTGGACCTAACTGTAAGTGGCACTGCCATTCACTCCCCTCTGCTTCCTGACTCTGCATGTCATGTGTTCGTTCACAAAACAACTATCTAGTTACCTCCACAACTATGTATGAACATGAAAGATTGCTTAAGACAAACCCAAATGATGTCAGTCACCACAGCCCAGCCTCTTGCTCAACCAAAAGACATCATGAACAACAGACATCTGAGACTATTGACAGGATAACATGGCTTATAGTTAATTACAGTAAATGCATCCCAGTAACACAGTTGGCTATTATTATTATTACCATGTAGATGTAGATACATGGCTGGATGTGCAATACTTTTATACAGCTAGCTGGTAGAACCTCATACAGTTGTGTAAGAACCTTGCCCTCTGATGTTCTGGTAACTAAACACTATGGGGCACCAAGACCTTATCTTCTGGTACTACCCTCACCTCTGGAGTCCTGAAGTATCATTATATAATATCTAAAGATGGATTCTTTCCAAGGCCCCACTGTTAGTCCTGTGCTGAGGCAACTCCGCTGTCCCTTCTCTTGACTTCCAGGATTCTTGTTCCTACTTCCTGCATCCACAAGCTTACAGCAGTGGGAGCACCACTGGAATCTGGCTCATTTCCCTACTCACGGTAATCTGAAGATCTCTATTAATTTCTATCTCTAATAAGCTGGAGGCATGGATTTACTCAGGGGGATGTAAGGGGCAATCAGGAACCAGAGAGAGCCACTATTCTCTAGAAGTGCAAGCATTTTTGAGACAAGGTCTTTCTGTTTAGCCCTGGCTGTCCTGGAACTCACTATGTAGACCAGAATGGCCTCGAATTCACAGATATCAGCCTGCCTTTGTCTCCTGAGTGCTGGTATTAAAGTGTTGTGCCACCACTGCCCACCTGAAAGCATTTTTTATACATACAAAGTTTGGTTGTTTCTCACTTTTCAACAATACTCATATACTCAGATCCCTGTGTTTCTCACTAGTTCTCTAGTAATTTTGGTGGAATTTCTTAGGACATGCTCATTTTTAACACTTCTGATATAAAGTATGAGACAGAATGATGCAAATTCAAGTGTCCTATATAAACCTTTACAACTAGCTCTGAAATCATACATGTGCTATTAGGTACACAACACTTACTGAATTCCAATGTTTTGCTTGTTCAGTCTTGTCTAAAGTTTAGTAATAATTTCCTGTTACCTTCTCAGCCTCTCGGGTATCATCAAACAGTCTCCTCTGGCGTCTTGCTGGAATGGGCTTAGCAGTTTCCCAAGCCTCCACCCACATGTTGCTGGGGATCTTCATGCGGGCACTCAGCTCTCCCTTCAGAACCACGTTGCCCTGCTCGTCAGTCACCTCCTCTTCAATGTAGTCCCGTGGTGAGTACCACCTCACAAAATCTTCCAGGAAACAACCTGGATTAGCTGCCTAAGGCAAAAATCCAGCATAAGAAAGTTAAAAAACAAACAAAAAAAAAACCTCATTTACTGGCATGCCTATTTACAAAACCATATTCACACTTTAAGTTTGAACTGCACATTTAAAATGGGAGATGTTAAAGCACCAAAAGCATTTTTTTCTTTTTCACAGGGGCAGTTTTTCATGTCATGATTTTGTACAAACATTGTAGTATAGCTACTCAGTACTTAACAAAATAGTTCAGTAAATTAAATAATGCACAGCATGCCCAGAATAACACAGTGTCAGAAACTCTTCTCCTCGGTTAGTCAACATCAGCCCTAAAATCAGCTAGCCTCACACATGGTCCACTCAGCAACCAAACTTCAGGTAAAAACAGCATCATCTAAACTTCCATTCTGTTAAGGAACTGAAATCCCACTACTATTTATTGTTCAGGCTTCTAAAAGCAAACTAAGTTCCAGTCACTGCACAGGCACCTAGAATTATGATGTATGGATGCCTCGGGGCACATATTCAAACACACTGTGGAATCTCTAAGCAGCTCTAATAGTAAACTGCTCCTATACCAAAAGGGAAAGGCAACCATATATTTAGAGCAACTACTTACGTTTAAAAGCATCTGTCCCACACAGCTGTGTTTCTAAGAGCCACCTTACACATATGCCTCTATCTTCTGGTTAAAACAATGTTATTATAGATTTGTAGGTGCCCAGCTTAATCCAAAAGCACAGTAAGAGCAGCAGTTTTGCCCATGCACAATGTTAAAAGAACTGCACAGTTCCAGTTTGTAGTATCTTCCTATACACACCTCTGCAGAGACACTAAACTAGGAAGGCAGCTAGAGGTCAGAAGGAAAACTGCAGAGGAGGTTCACATTTTTTGCTGTACTCATCCATACCAGCTGACTCCCTTCTTTTTGGTTTTATTCAGAGAACAACTGGCTTCTCTTATCCACCATGTCAACTATTTCTACTGCACGGCAGAATAAAAGTCACAAACTTCTGTTATTTTAAAATTCTCACAGGGCCCCCCATTTTTTATCACTTACCTCCTAACAGGTAGGGAAGAAAGTGGAAAAGGTAGTCAGTCATACAGTGCTTATGTTTAAGAAAACAGTATTTCAGAAAGAAATCAAACTCAGGCCATCCTGCAAAGGGCAAATGTGGACTGAGAAGGGCTATGAACCAGGAAGACAGAGGCCTGGAAAATGTTCAGAACTTCACGAGTAGATTGGGAAGCCTTTGGCCCACTGGCCTCCCCATCTGAGTTATTTTTCACACTCAGGTTGAGTATTCCTTAATCCAAAATACATGGGGCTGGGAGTGTTTTGAACTTTTTTAGATTTGTGGATTTTTAGAGACACAATATGAACTCAGAATCAAATCTAAACATGAAATTCATTTACTTTTCATGCATAACACACACACATAAATGACTTAAATAACTTTGTATAGTGTGGAATTTCTACTTATAGTGTCAGACACTGGGGGCTGGAAAGATGGCTCAGCAGTTAAGAGCACCACCTGCTCTTCCATAGGACACTGATTCAATTCCCAGCTCTCACATGGTGCACAGATATACATGCAGGCAAAATAGCCATACACATAAAATTAAAGTTTCAGATATTGAATCATGTAGTATGTTATGGTTAAGGACACTCAAATGTCACTGTTACCTATATGCTTTGTGTTGTACACCAAGTATTATCCAAGCCCACAATAACCCCCTCCAGGTAACAAATACTGACTCTTCTTAGAAACTCCCCATAAATGGTCAACAAGTCAGTCACTTCTCCGATCCTGACTAAATACTTTATCTCCCCCACCTACTCATAGTGTGTGGCACACAAATGTTTGTTGTAATCCCAAGAGTTTCCTAAATGCCTTAAATTGGTTGGGCACACACAAATGAAAAAAAAAAAAAAAATTCCTAACACAGAGAGAATTTATTCAGTTCTCAACTTTGGAAAGCAGGTTGATTTTCTTTTGTCAAACCTAAGAATTGAGTCTGATATATCCTTTGGGTGCTGAGGTAGAATTTTGTAACAAGTAATGAATCCAAACACTAAAAAAAGACACAGTCTTCATATCACTTTATTGTGTTTTTCACAGTTTCACCCCAGAATAGCTGAAAATAGACCCAGAGTTCTGAAAGTGTGACCCACCTTAAAAGACTCCATATCGGAAAGCAGACAGGCACTCTGCATGCGTGCGCGGAGGTGTGCCCCCTCAGCAGAGGTTCCTAATTTAGCTAAGACCTCAGACTGCTCTTCCAGCAGATCTTCAGTCATGGGTGCTGGTTCCTGTGAAGCACAGAAGGACAAAAGTCACCAGTGGCCCCTTTTAAACAAAGGAAAACCTCAAAAATGAAATAAAAAATTGTTTCTGTCATGTAGCCACAGCATACAAGTTTGAAAGAATTCAGAGAAATGTAAAAATTTAACAATCCTCCCTTTTAAAAAAGTAACAAATTAAGAATAAATGATTCACCAGGCAGTGGTGGTACACACCTTTAATCCCAGCACTTGGGAGGCAGGGACAGGTAGATATCTAGGCATTCAAGGCCAGTCTGCTACAGAGAAATCCTGTCTTAAAAAGACAGACAAACGAGATGTGTGTGTGTGTGAGAGAGAGAGAGAGAGAATATAAATGACTCTCAGGTCAGGTCTCCTATCCCTGACAGACAAGACTACCAAGTTTCCCTTGTCAAGAACGCTAAGCTAAAAAGGGACTGGCATTTAAGGCACATGTTTCTGCCTATTAATGTAAAATTTTAGTGCAAAAAAACAGGCTGCAACTGATCAATGTTAGAATGATAGTTCTGACAGGAAGTTTTCTTTGTTCTACAGCTATCACCCATCACTTTGAATGAACAACAATTAAGTACCAGGTAAGACTTACTGACATACAGGGTGGACAATGATTGGTGAGGCAGGATGGCACACTGGTTCAGACAAACAGTTCCCAAGCTAGGTTTATACTGGAATTCCACTATGTAACCTCACTCCTTTCAGAGGTTGTCTGAAAGCTTAGTCCTGGCACACACTTAGTAAACACTAGCCGTTATAAGTAAAACACATATAAACTTCAGTCTCTCCCACAAACTAAACATAATTATTATAGGCAGACAGGTTTACAAATTACATGAGCTTCTACTGAAACAGCACACTTCAGAGCAGAGGCCTTCCTCTTGCTATTAATGAACTATCTCTATAGCTGTGAAGTCACAGCATGGAAGAAAAATTATTAAATGATAAACACGAATGAACCACTAGTGCAGTAATATACATGAATCCAAAATAAAACTGTGCTGGAAAGAATTAGCCATATAAACACATAATGTAGGTAGGCATGATGGTACATGCCTATAATCCTAGCACTTGGGAGATGGAGGCTAAGGATCTGGGATTTAAGATTATGAATTCACAGTGAATTCAACACCAACCTGGACTACATGAGACCTGACTCATCTTTTTCCCTTTCTCCCCACATCAAAAGCCAAGAATATTTCTGTCCTCCTTAGGTTTTTGTTGCCATGGCAACACTGACCAAAACCACCTTGAGAAGGAAAGGGTTTATTTATCTTACAATTCTCAAGTCAAAATCTATCACTAAAGGAATTCAGGGCTAGAACCTGGAGGCAGGAAGCTGAGGCCACGGAGTTATGCTGTTTGCAGCTAATTGCACTTCATGGCTTGCTCAGCCTGCTTTCTTATACAACCCAGGACCACCTGCCTAGAGGTGAGCACCATCCAGTGGGCTGAGCGTCCCAAAATCAATCATTCACCTAGAAAAAAAGTCTTATAGAGCCAATTCCTCCAGTGAGGTTCCCTCTTCCCTGGTGACTCTTGTTTGTGTCATATTGACAAAAACTAATCAGTACAATCCTGTATTATTCTGTGAACACATAATACAAGTAATCCCATTTATATTTTATTTACTTATTACTGTTATATGGACCCCTGACACATCAAGTGAAAGGGATCACACACAATAATCACATACATTGTTGATAGGATAGAAATTAGATCAACCACTTAGAGACACAGTTTAGTAATAGCTATGAAAACATTTCATTATATAATTCACAGGAAATCATGGCCAATAAACATTGAAGGATTCATCAAAAGTCAGGAAAGCCAGGCAGTGATGGTGTACACCTTTAATCAGCCTTCAGGTAACAGAAGCAAACAGATCTCTATGAGCTTGAGACCAGCCTGATCATCACAGTGATGAGGGCTACATAGTACAGCCTTTCTCAAAAAACCAAAAAAGGAAAAAGTCAGGGAAATAAAAGATACTATGTCAGTATACTACTGACAATGATATGGACTGGAAATGTAGTTTATGAAAGTGAAGTAAAATATAAGTAATTTCAGTGCTAGAACCTTATTGAAGCCATAGCTACAAGCTGTTAGCACATACTAAGCATTTCATCATATAAGAAAGGGAGAGAGTGAGAGTTAATTTTTCCTTACCCTTTCATTTACCACTGATGAGGATGTAAAACAGGTACGACCTCTTTAAAGGGACCTTGAGAGCATCTATCTACTTACCTAGTAATGCCACTTTTCTTATGTAATAATGGCAGGGATAGACATTTAAAAGAGCAAAACCTTGTGAATGATATGCACACAGTGATTGACAGGAATAATTAAATAAGCTATAGCTCTTCCATGTGTTAGAATATTATGCAACAATTACAAAGAAATGGCACAGATATACATATAATGGCATCAAGACGGGATAAACAAAGAGCTGAATACCAGTGCTCATATTCAGAAATAAAATCAAATCATAAATATCAATATGTATATATTCATGCACAGAAACATAACTCAAATAGTAATAATATTTACTTCTGAGGATAAGAGCCGAACCAATAGGCAGTAGCTTGATTTTTTTTTTAGAATAATAGGTATTCACATATCATTTATGCAAAAACCAACCACCAAAAATGAATTCTTTCCTAGACACTGAATTCTGTCCTAATGGTATAAAATGGTTTTAAAACATATTTGAAGAAATAAAAATAATCCTAATTAAAGGACTATTATTTTTGTTCTTTCCATTCCATATTTTTGGAGTATTCCATACTCAGTTTAAGAAATAATCATTCTACGGGGTTCAGGGACCACTGTTGAAGAGGGGCACAGAAAGTCTACAAGAGAAGACAAAAGCAAAATAGCGTGTCTGGAAATGACTAGGCCCCTGCACCCATTGATTCGCTGATTCACAGCAGCTGTAACTGCAGCTGCCTGCATAGGATCAAGTCAGTCAGCATTCCAACAGGGAGTGGAAAGGGGTTCATGAGCTCCCACCCACGAGTAAGGAGCCATGGACAGATGATGGTTTCCCAGAGAGAAGAGAGTCAGTTTTTCTTTAAGGGTGTGGCTTCTAGTAGGCCAACCATGTTCCAGTAGGTGGCTCCACACCCAAGAGTATGTAGGCAAAAAAACTGGACTTGATGGGCTATTTAAAAAAAAAAAAAAAAAAAAAAAAAAAGAGGACACAAAGTTAAGGAGGGTAAGGAAGGTACAGATTCTAGAAGTCAGGGGAAGAAGGTGAGGGAGAGTATGATCAAAACACACTGCATGGAATTCTCAAAGAATTAATAAGTCACTGTATCTAAGGTGAGTGCTATCTACTAAAGGTTCAAAACACCACTCAGTTTCAGAGTGACAGACCTAGAAATTCCACAGTTCATTTCAATTCCAAACCTAAACAGGCTTTAAGGAAATCTCCCCTACCAAAAGCAATCTTCCCTCCTACTAGGGAAGAAATTAATCAATAACAAAAGGGAACTGAATTTGAAAGCCTTGTGTACATACCTGGGTCACCGGAATGTAGAGAGGCTCTCCATTATACAGCAATGTGAGTTTCCCATGCTGGTGCAGCCGTCCTTCTGGCTTTAAGTTTGCCATCTCCTTGGGGCCTCCTTTCTTGCCACTCTCCTGTCCATTTCCTTTAAGGTCTTCAGTATCACTGAGGCATTCAAAAAATTCTTCTTCACTATCACTCCAGGAGTCCCAGGATTTCACCACTTCTCCCTTTTCCTTCTCTGTATCTCTGAGATGGTCCAGGCCTAGCTGGCTTCCAGCTTTCCCAGCATCCCCTGGATATGCATTAGTTACATTATCTGAAGGGCTTGTCTTTTTCCCCTCATCACGTGCTTTCTTCCTTTCAATACAACAATTTAACATCTGAAGAAAACAGAAATAACATTCATGGATGAGTTAGTAAAAAGCAAAATGTATCAATTGCTTGGGTATTTCTTTCTAATCTTTCCCAGGACCTTGCTAAGAATTATAGGGATTATAAGCAACCCAGAAGCAGCACAAGGAAAACAGCCTATATAAGCCATTACTACACTTAAGTGTTAGCTTAAGCTTCAAGTGTGTGTGTACACACTGCTACAGCTGTGGGGAAACTGTTACCTGTAGTTTCTGATGTAGTAAACAACATCTTAGATCTGGTGGTCCACTTGTTAGTCTACCAAATAAAGGAAAAAAGAAAAATAAAAGCTTAGTTTTAATAAAATTATACCAGACAAGCCTACTTATTCATGGCCATATTTTTTAGCTGTATTGTCAAGAAGCTAATACTAGATTTTTCTACATAAGAAAGCCAAATTCCAGGAGGGTACACATGACTAAAAGTTCAAATTTACTTTTATCCTCATAGCTCACAATCAACAGCAAATGTAAAAGACATGTGAAACATAGGGCAAACTCCCAACAGCTTCCAAGCTCATTAGAAACTTGAGTCTCTAAACCCACCACAGGAAGTAACTAGTGTACAGTGCTTTGCACATCACACGAACTAAAGTCAGCCATGCATTCATCTTTCAATTATTAGGTGGATTCTCATTACACAAACCAAGGTCTTTCTCTATCTCTATTTTTCCAGTGAGATCCTGGCCTCCCTCTGGTTCTAAATCACTAGGTTCTTCCATTCAGTGTGCTTCTGCATGTGTGGTAACTTTCAGAGCAAAACAGTAACAGCCAAGAGAAAATCCAGATAAACAGACTGGCAAACTCCCTAACACCAAGCACTTTTGGGTTAGTAGCCATTTTCCACTAGTCACATGACTTTCTGTTTAACACAGGTAGACAAGCATTAGCCTAGAAGTACGGCCATGAATACTCAGTAAATGGTCTATTCAATTGACGGACGAAGTGTCCATATAAAAAGATTCTAAATAATGTTTAGTGCATGAACTTACAGTGCCCTTTAAAGGTACTTTCCTTCAAATAATAAAATATATATGGATGCATAAAGAAATACAAAGAAGAAAAAAGTACTTTCACACCTGGGAAAACTATTAACTGTATTTCTCTCCAATCTTTTTCCTACACCTACATATCAGCATAATTGAAAGCATTCTGTAAGGTGTTACCACACCTAATCAGTAATATAGTTTCTATGCCTTTGTTTGTTGAAACAGGGTCTCACTGCATAGCTCTGACTGGCCTAGAACTTGCTATATGGAGCACACTGACCTTGAACTCAGAGATCTGCTTGCCTCTGCCTTTTTGCCTCCTGAGTGCTAGGAAATAGGCATGTGCCACCAACCATGCCCAACACAGTTTCTGGGTTAAGGTTCTTGAGGGCTTCAGATATAGTTCAGTGATAGAGCACTTGCCTAGCATGTATGAGGCTCTAGGTTCAATCCCCAATACACCACTTAAACAAAAAAACAGACTTTGACGGAAACCGTAGACAGGCAGCACAACTGAACAATTCTTCTACTGACAGGTTGTCAGGCCTTTTCTCCTATTATAAATGTACTGCACTGAACACCTCTGAGGAAGCTGTATCCACATTTCTTACTACTTTTCAGGAAGGGTTCCTAAAAAACTACCCAAACAATTGGAAATTAAAATTATTACCCTGGAATCAGAAAGTTGTTTTCCCATCTGAAGCGCATTTCAAGAACAAATTCCTGCCAGAGATGTGCCACTCCCTTCAGCCCTCCATGGTAAAAATTGATCATACAAAGACACAAAGCCAGTTTGTATGTTAAACTGTCAGAGGGCGCAGATTTGAACTGATTGTAGAGAGTCTAAATTTAACAAAAGAGAAACAAATAAAACCCTGTTAACAGCAAATTTGCATACATGAACAATAAGCATGTAAGAAGAATCACATAGTTAACCAATAAGAATCTGCTACAAAACAAACTTAATGATTTGACAAGAACTCTAAAATAAGGGGACTCTGACAGCTATGCATAGTATACTTATGCTATTATCTTCTGTCTCCTAAAAGCTCTTGCTACCCAAACAGGGATCTATGTAAAACATCCTAAGCAGGTCATTATTTGAGTGACTGTGAACTCCACTCAATTTCCCAAGACTTTGGTTTTGGGGGGGGGGGGAGTTGGGAGGAGTGGGGTTCAAGACAGGGTTTCGATGTGTAGTCCTGGTTGTCCTGGAACTCACTCTGTAGACCAGGCTGGCCTTGAACTCACAGAGATCCACCTGACTATCTCCCGAGTGCTGGAATTAAAGGCGTGTGACACTACTGCCCGACTCCAAGATAGTTTTTAAAATGAAGAGATACTTAGGTTGCCACACTAGACATTCAGCAAAACTTTAGAAATTAAGTGCATTTAAAATACTTTAATGTTGAAGTTCAACTTACATAGTCTTCACCCTCTGGTGGAGGGTTGCTATTGTCTATTGAAGCAGTTGCATCCGGTGGCTTCTCAGAAGCAGCATCTGGGAACAAAAACTGGGAAAGGGAATAATACATGTTAAACTTGCCTGCTTTGCTGATTTTTTTATTTCCTTTCTTTTCTCTCTCTTTTTCTTTTTTGAGAGACAAGGTCTCACTATATAGCTCTGGCTAACTTGGAATTCAATATGTAGACCAGGATACTGAAGAACTCACTGAGATCTTAGGCCTGCTCTGCCTCCCGGGTGCTGGGAATAAGTGTGTGAGCCACCAATCACACCTGGCTATTCTGTTGATTTTTATAACCCACAGAAGACACTGTCTGACTTTCCAGTGGATTTGCTGTTAAAATTATAGAAATGTTCTTACTGTGATGTCCAGCTGATTCTATATTCAGTCAAAAGAAATTTTTTTCAGTAATACACAAATTTCAGAAAATCTGCATTCAAATAACCACTTGATTCTGCAAACTGAGCAACACAGAAGCAAAAATCTCATCACACTGATTCCATACTCAAATATACATATATAGATAGATTTAATAGTGTAATATGTTTACCTTGTGTAAGAGAAAAATGTGACTATCTTTAGAGTCAAAGCTAACAGACAACCTAAAAGCACCCCTGTATTTAAGTGGTAAGATCATCCACATGTTTTCGTGTATGAAACACTAAAGGCATGGTATGAAAGACCTATGTATCTTCTCTAGGCTCGGTGTGTGTGGGTTTTAGTCAGACACTGATGAGATGGGAGGTTTCAGTGCTGATGATGACTATATAATTTGCACTTTGAAAACTTTTTTTTTTTGGTTTTTCGAGACAGGGTTTCTCTGTGTAGCTTTGGAGCCTATCCTGGCACTCGCTCTGAAGACCAGGCTGGCTTTGCCTTCACAGAGATCCACCTGCCTCTGCCTCCTGTGTGCTGGGATTAAAGGCGTGCACCACCAATACCCAGTGCACTTTGAAAAGTTTTAAGGTTACTTTTTTTGAAGATAAGGTTTCACTATAAAGCCTAGGCTGGACTTCAACTCATGACCTTCCTGCCTTAGCCTTCCAAGTGCTAGGCTTACACCACTTTACCAAGTTGTAAGGACACACTTTTAAGGAGTCTTCTATACAGAAAATTACTTTCTTTTATTAGTATCCAAACTGTTTTCTGATATTGCTACCCAATAATCTGTCTTCTTTGCCACATGCTCAGACTTTTTAGTTTTTTAGCCAATATTTAACAGACTTATTGAAGTAACTACTAATTACTAAGAGCCAGCAGAGGGACATTTACAAACACTATCCCATTCTCGTCTTACCTACATTTATAATGTACCAGCTATAGATTAACTCTAAGAGTTTTGCTCAGAAAAAATGGCAAGACATATGCTCAGGTCAGCATCGGATCTACATACAGCATTCCCTTTCCCTTCATTACACTATGCTTGAAGAGTTTCCCTCAAGACTATATTATAAGTATAGTTACAATAAAAACAACCATCATTAAATAAAGATCTATTACATGCCAGAAAGTACCACACATGGCCTTTAATTTTACAACACTCTCCAGTTCCTTTTTTTCCTGTTTTTTTTTTTTTTTTTTTTTTTGGTGGGGGGAGGGGGGATTTGAGGCAAGGTCTCTCTATTATGCATTTCTGGCTGTCCTGGAACTCACTATGTACACCAGAACTCAGAGAAGTCTGCCTGCCTGTGCCTCCTAAATGCTAGGACTAAAAGTGAGGGCAATCATGCTGGACTATCGGCTTCATATGAGAGATGAGAAAAATGCAGTGACTTGTTTCAAGTCGGTACTTGTGGGAAGTCAGTATTCTCTCTGCTCTGTGGTTCCCAGGCTGCACCCAATCCAATTACATTATACCTAGGATGCACCTAACCCTCTTCTTTGTTTCCTCTCTAGTCCTTACTGTATAGATTTTTCTAGACTGTTCTGATAAGAACATTTTGAAAGTTCAATTTCTGTCACAAACTGATGTGTTTCAAGCAGTGTTAGACTGTAAGACAGAAGTGAAGTGCCGCATCATGCAGGTTTCCTGCTACCTGCCCATCCTTACCCTACAAACACCACTGTTCAACATGTCCTTGGGCAGCAACAAAGTAAAACCTTAGTGCCCAGTCTTGTGCTTCTTGACTTAGCTCCCAGTGCTCTTTAGGAAGCTCTTTAGACCTCCCATTATGCACGTTAGTACACACGTAGCTACACACGGGCATGCACACACACACACACACACACACACACACACACACACACACACACACACACACACACACACACACGCACACACACAACACGTTCTGTTCTCTTCTTACTGCCTCCTTGTCCTGTTTGACTGTAACTCCACTTCTCTTCTTCCCACTAACTAGTAATGGTCTCTGAATGTAGAACTGTGTTTTACACTTTACACTTCCAATCCAGTGGTTGCCATAAAGAAGGAACTGAATATATAATGAGCACATGCTTATGCAGACAAACAAAATCGAGGTAGCACTTACCAAGAGAATGGTATTGAGAACATCATTGTTCAGTG
Source organism: Cricetulus griseus (assembly GCF_003668045.3). NCBI lineage: Eukaryota > Metazoa > Chordata > Mammalia > Rodentia > Cricetidae > Cricetulus > Cricetulus griseus. The sequence continues at coordinate 60,900,676 of NC_048598.1, forward strand.
GTGATTCTTCTCCTCTGTGCTTCCGTATTTTCTTCTTTGCAGTATGTACCATATTTGAAACTGATAATTTATGAATTGGAACTGGTGCTGGTTCCGTCAGCTTTGACAGAGCATGAGTTATATCTGCAACTTCTACAATGCAGAAAGAAATGCAAATTATATCACCAAAAGTGGTAGGAAAGTGATCAGTAAACTGATTGAAGGGACCAGACCCTCACTCAGCCCCTGCTTTAGCAGCCATAACAGGCTACAGAAAAAACATGTAGGCCTCTAACATAAGGAAAACTCCAGATCCTCGGGCCAAAACTGAACAATAACAACAAAAAAACTCCAGCCACTACCTCCCCTCCCCAGCCTCTTAGATGCTTGGTTCCTAGGAACTGTTTGGCCACAAAAGAAACTCCAGGGAAGACCAAAAACTCCAGGGGAGACTTCCAAGATACAGTTCTGAAAACTATTGGTATTTATGAACAACAGGCCACCTGCAAGTAACAAGACAAAGCCATAGAAACTACAGAATGTTCCCTCTCAGCACTGACCAATGAGAATAATTGGTAGACAGGTATTTCATGCCAAAATATGATTTTGAGAAATTCTCCTAATTGTTCCCAAATGTCAACCAATCAGAAACCAACCCGTACCTACTGATGTAATCCTGTAGCTTTTGTCCTTAAAACCTAGCAGTAGACAGGGAACTTCGCTCCCTCTGGTGGCTGCTGCATCAGAAAGCCAGACAGGGTCCCTGTCATGGTTGGATGAACAATAAAACCTTGCTTTTACAGTTCAGTGGGTCTGTCTCTCTGGTGGTCTCTGGGGATCTTCGCAACTTGGGCACAACAATGATGACATTCACATTTGAGTTCTTCTTTACACAAGTATTACATGCTTTCAGAATTATAAAATTTAAAGTTCTGACTCACAAGTTCAGCTTTACATGGAAGTGTGGTGTCAGAGATAAATCACACAAATTATTTTTCCTTGGGGGACTTCAAACATGAATATCTAAAATTCTGCTTTTCAAAATACATTACTATGTTTTTCTGTGGCAAGAATTGATTAAATGCATTTGCTGTCTTAACAAGTTCTGGGTACAGCCTGGAAAGAAAGGCATGTGTGCAATCCATCTACACTTGCTTCTCCAACTTGACTCAGATAAAAAGTTGTCAGAATATATTCCAAAGAGCAAGGGCAAGGCTTTAAAAAGAATGTAAAAAAGGAAAACTATGTCACCTCTTCCTTCTTCCTCAAATGTGGATCGTCCAAGAATCTCATCAGTTGATTCCTTTCGACGGCAAATTTTTAAAAACTCAGTGACAAAATCACCTACATTAAAAAAAAAAACTTACTCATTTTTGACATTTAACTCCAAGAAATCAATTCATCTTAAGTACACCTGTCTCTGTCTCTCTCTCTTCTTCAAGACAGGATGTCTCTGTAGCTTTGGAGGCTGTTCTGGACCTTGCTATGTAGACCAGGTGGCCTTCAACTCACAGAGATCCACCTGCTTCTGCCTCCTGAGTGCTGGGATTAAAGGCATGTGTCACTACCGCCTGGCCTACGTACACTCTCTTAATAAAAGCTATAAGATAAGATATAGTGTGGTGGTGGCACACACCTTTAGTCCCAGCACTCAGGAGTCAGGAGGAGGTCAATCTGTGAGTTCAAGGCTAGCCTACAGTGTGCGTTCCAGAATAGCCAGGACTATACATAGAAACCCTAGGCTTAAAAGCTATGGTTGGGGGGAAAGATCTATTTTGCTCTGAGGAAGATAAAAAAAAAAAAACTGCCCATTTCAGAAGTGGACTTGTTCCTTTTCTCCATCTGGGGACAGAGCAGACTCTCTACTCAGTACTCCTTCTGTTTGGGGTCAAGCTTTCCCCTAGCTCACTAGCCAGCTCCCAGTCTCAGGAGCACTTTCATTCTCAATAAGATGGTTCTATTTCTGTAATGAAATTTTCCTTCTAGAAGGAAAGGAAAACAAAATGTACTTCATAATATTAAGCTCTTTTTATAGGTTTCAATGTTACCAATATCCTTTATCATTAAATCATAAAAGTAACAATATGATTATATATCATTTTCTTTCCCTGTTATCCTACAATACTCTATAATACTTCTTTTCTTTTTCTTTTTTTTTGGTTTTTTTTTTTTTTTTTTTTTTGAGACAGGGTTTCTCTGTGGCTTTGTAGGCTGTCCTGGAACTAGCTCTTGTAGAGCAGGCTGGTTTTGAACTCTCAGAGATCCACCCACCTCTGCCTCCCAAGTGCTGGGACTAAAGGCGTGTGCCACCAACACCCGGTTCCTACAATACTTCTGAAACAAAATATATTAAACTCCAAATACGTTTCTAGAGGATCAATAAATCATGAAACATGAAACTATTACATCTTTGGTTGCATATTAATGATACACTTTGTGTCACTGTAAAGACAAAAATGATTTCCTACATTTTCAAGAGTTACAGATTGTTTGTGGTTGGCGGGATGATGGCTAAGTGGGGTCAATCTCTCAGACCCATATGGTGGAAAGAACCAAATCCCTCAAGTTGTCCTATATCTCCATACAAGCTGTGGTACATGAATGTCACATCTCCCCCAAATAAGTGCAATAAAATATTTTAATTAAAAAATCATATATACAGGGCTGGATGTGAACTTGCTCTCTTCCTGTCTCAGCCTCCCAAGTACTGAGATTCCAGGAAGCTGTACATGGAACCATGACCTTCTCTTCCACAAAGCTTTTCATTGGGAGCCTGAGTGTCTTCTCTGTCAACTTCTTTCAACTACAATCATGTATGGCAGGAATTGATGGAGCATTCAAGGTCATCCTCAACTCACATAGTAAGTTAAAGAACAGCCTACTACATTAGTTTTTTGTTGTTGTTAACAAGTTTTTGTTTTTGTTTTGTTTTTTTGTTTTTGAGACAGGGTTTCTCTGTGGCTTTGGAGGCTGTCCTGGAACTAGCTCTTGTAGACCAGGCTGGCCTCAAACTCACAGAGATCTGCCTGCCTCTGTCTCCCATGGGCTAGGACTAAAGGCGTGCACCACCACCTCCCAGCCAGCCTACTACATTAGACACTGACTCAAAAGAAAAAAAAAGTGTTATATTTGTAACAAGAAATTAAAGTTTAGCAAGAATTTTCAGTACTGAAATACAATACAAAGTATACACTTAAGTTTTAGAATTTACTAACATTTCTGGACTTTTTTTTCTGAAATGTAGAAAATTATTATAATCTTGTCAGTAAAACTACACAAATAGAGCTGGTCCTTGGTGGCGCATGCCTTTAGTCCCAGCACTCGGGAGGCAGAGGCAGGCGGATCTCTGTGAGTTCGAGACCAACCTAGTCTACAAGAGCTAGTTCCAGGACAGCCTCCAAAGCCACAGAGAAACCCTGTCTTAAAAACAAACAAACAAAAAACACAAATAGGCAATGGTGGCACATGCCTTTGATCCCAGTACTTGGGAGGCCTAGAGGAAGGCAGATCTGTGAGTTCGAGGCCAGCCTGGCTTTAAGGTGAGATCAAGAGCCAGTAACTTCAAATTAAAATGTTTCTCAAGTCTCTACAGTTATTACAAAAGCCAATAGATGAAGAAAAAGGTACAAGAAAGTGGTCTAGTAGGCAAATTTGCCAATGTAATAATCCATCAATTATTATACAACATAAACACTGCAGTTTCTAAAGAACAGGACAATGACTAAAGTGTGATATACATATAGATGCAAAAGCACTTTTAGCACCTAACAAGCCATGAGGTGTGTAGCAACTTAATCTGTTCACTGGTGAGACTGATGCTTCAGGAGCTTAGGAAAGTTGTTCCGACTTGTGGGTGTAAGATGTGGGTCTGTCAATTCGTTACTGACAAAGTTGTCTCCCTAAGGCCCCAGACAAACTCACAAAAGGTTGATCATTTTCTCCACTATCAGGTACCGTAAGTGCCAAGTGTTAGTTGACATTTGATGAACAACACACAACAAATGATTAAGAGCTAACAAAGTATGAAACTTGAAAGAATTAACAGAAATATACTTAAAAACAGAACTAAAAATACTTTAAAGAAACATGCCATCATTAATAAGCATTATTTTAATGACATCAGTTTAACATGTTAGGTGATATAGAGTCAAGGTGGGCATGACTGAATAGAAGAAAAAGAGAAACTATGTTCATGTGTACTAAATGTAAGAGGGAAATAAGGAAAAACATCGTAAAGGTTATGGGTTTCAGAAGACCTGCAGAGATAAGCCTAAAAAGGGAATAGAAGGACATGTCTTTAATCTCAGCATCCAAGAAGTCGAGGCAGGTAAATGTCTGAGTTCAAGGCCAGCCTGATCCTGGTCTACAGTGATTCAAGGCTAACCAGGGCTATACAGAGAGATCCTATTTCAAAGGGGAAAAAAAAAAGATAAAAGATAAAAAAGAGAAACAATTCCATACATAGATTCCGAATGGCAATTACTATTTTTCAAGGTACTTTAAATTTATATTTCCCTTAATCTTCAAATAATCTGCTAGGTGAATCAAAGTGTATTTACATACCCCTTTCTCCATAAAATAGGTTTGCAGATGTGATACAACTTGGCAGAAAGTTTAATGCCCAGCTTAATTTTTTTTTAATGTTTTGTATCATTTACATCATACATCTTGATCCCATTCACTTCCCCAATTCCTTCATATCCGCCCTCTGCCCTTGCAACCTCCCCACAAAATAAAACAAAATTAAAGAGAAAAAGAAAGAGAGAGAGAGAGAGAGAGAGAGAGAGAGAGAGAGAGAGAGAGAGAGAGAAGAATCTCATCGTGGAAGCTGAAGTGTGACACAGTGACTCCTGCAGTAAACCCCTTTGTCCATATATCTTTACTTGCAGGTGTTCACTGCAAAGAGGCATTGGTCTGGTTCAAGGCCTCTGGCTTCTGCTACACTATCTATGCTGGGCCCTCACTGGGACTCCTGTTGGATATCCTGTTGTTGCCCTGTGTTGTGGAGATCCTGCAGCTTTGGGTCTGCAGGACTGGTCCCTTTACATGCTCCAGAAGATCATAGATGGAGTGGATATTGGGGTGAACCAACTCATAACCCTGGTTCTGGACCTGGGTGCCAGCTGTGTTGTCAGCCTGCCAGCTCTCCCACATCCTCACCACCAGGGTGAGCTCTCCAGCATTAATGCCCAACTTCTTAAACTGTGGTTTCATAAGTGAATGATTTCTATAGACATAAAAAATTGGAAACATATAGAATGATCAAAAATTAATTCAATATCAAATGTAATAAATCTGAGATGTTTCTGACAGTGCCCACACATGCTGCATGGAAATTCCACTGCAGTCCTGCTTCTGAACACTCGGTATGCACTCTGTACTGCAGATGCTGGACTCCACACTACTGTATGTTATGTGCTGCAGCATTTTTACTGGGCATATCAAGTTTTCTGCCTTGGTATAAACATAATGATGTAATTACAGAAAAAAGACAAATTTTCTTTATAATTTATTCCTCAGCATGTAAAGGATAATGTAAGTGTATCCTCAGACTATACTAGTAGAATGTTTACTTTTTTAGAAATGACAATTATAGAACTAAAAAATCAACTCCGGAGGCTGGAGAGATGGCTCTCTGTGGTTGGGAGTGGTGGCTGCTCTTCCGGAGGACCCAGGTTCTATTCTCAGCACCCACTTGGCAGCTCCACCTCTCTGTATTTCCATTGCCAAGGGATCTGACCGTACAAACAGACATACATTGCAGGCAAAAATACCAATGCACATAAAGTAAAAATAATAAATCATTAAAAGAATCAATTCTGCAAAATGTTGAAAACACTAAGATTTAATCCTTTTTGTGAAATTTAATGAGCACATCCATCTCAAACATACAAATTTGTTTTACTTCTAATCACGTTGACCTATATACCTATCTTATATACACCTGGTATCATGTAAAGATGCCTCAGTGAAAAAGAATCACAAGTGGAAAGAGTTGAAGTAGCCCTGCTCCAGTACACACTAAGTCAATGCTTTCGGGCCATCACATCGCAGGCCCAGAAGGACATCAAAAGACAAAGAGGACTCAACTGAAGATGCAGACTGTGCCAGAAAAAAAAGGTGACTCAGTAACATAAGAAAAACAAACCAAGATGTGAGAATATAATAGAGAATGTTAAAGTATAGATTCATTAAAGGAAAGAAATCCTGCTATGGCTGTTAATAAAAGATTCACTGTAATTGGCAAAGACTTTTTCTATAACAATGTTAACTGAGGAGCTTATAAAAATGTAAGATAATATTTTGAATAGGTGAAATAAAGGATAAAGAATGTATTCAGGGTTCCAATTTGGAAAGTAGATATGTGACATTTCAGAAAAGGAACATAATGATGTACCTTACCTAGTAAACACTGAGGATTATCAGCTTTTCGAACTCTAACAGACCAATGGGGAGCTTGAACAGGATCCAAATCACTAAGATGTAATAAGACAGTAATTATGATCATCTCTAAGACTCATAAAACATGTCTCAATGCAATGGAATGAAAACTAGGTAGGGTTTAATAAACCTGTGATCGTAGCACCTGAGAGGCTGTGGCAGGAGACTCAATAGTAGGAGGCCAAACAGGGCTACATACTGAAACCTTGTCTAAAAATAAAGAGTAAAATAAAATAATTAAATAAAATGCATTTAACATTCTGTAGGGAAAAATGCATTCCATAATGGGAAAAACAATTTATTTTTCATTCTCTCCCCTGTCTTTTGGAGACAAGTTAGCCTCCAACTCTTGATTCTTCAGCCCCAGCCTCCCTAGTGCTGGGATTACCACTATACACCACCAAACTCAACTACATTTGCTTCATTTAAACTTACTGTTATCCAGACATCCACTGCCATTTAAGCAAGTCGTTAAAAATATAAACTCTTAAGACATGAGACTCTGTAAGACCAAAATAAATAAATACTACCAAGATCAAAACAAAATTTAAAAATATAAAAATTGGGCTGGAGAGATGGCTCAGCAGTTAAGAACACTGACTGTTCTTCCAGAGGTCCTGAGTTCAATTCCCAGCAAACACATGGTGGCTCATAACCACCTTGAATGAGATCTGGTGCCCTCTGCTGGCATGCAGGCACAAGACTGTATACACAATAAATAAATAAATAAATAAATAAATAAATAAATAAATAAATAAAATCTTAAAAAATATATAAAAATTATGAGATGCACACTAATAACCAAATGAGACAAATACATTTTTTTTCTTTTTCTTTTTTTTTTTTTTTTTTTTTGGTTTTTTAAGACAGAGTTTCTCAGTGTAGCCTTGGCTGTCTTGGAACTCACAGAGATCCACCTGCCTTAGCCTCCCAAGTGCTGGGATTAAGGGCATGGACCACCACCATCCATCAAGACGAATACATTTTTAAAGAATACAATAAAAAAAATATGCACAATTATCTTTTTTTAGATTTATTTTTTCTAGCCCCTGCATAATCACCTTGAACATCCTGTTTTTAATTTAATATCACTATTAATGAAAATAAGGACTACAAATCTATGACAAAACCAAAAGCATCCTGTTCCTCAAGTATACTAAAGACGATCTACTCAATGAAGTACTATGCACATTTTTTTTTTAATTCATGGCCAGAGAAATGGCAGGAAAAGGTACTTGCCACCAATCCTGACACCTGATGTCAATCTCCAGGGCTCATATTTATTCTGATTTCCACACTTACCCCATGGCATGCAAACACAAGACATAACATACTAAAAGAAAAAAGCAAACCGATATATAAATTTAAACTTTAAAATCATCTACAGTAGGGACTGGAGAGATGTCTCAGAGGTTAACAGCACTGGCTGTTCTTCCAGAGGTACTGAATTCAATTCCCAGCAACCACAACCATCTATAATGGGATCTGGTGCCCTCTTCTGGTGTGCAGGCATACATGCAAGCAGAATACTATATACATAATAAATAAATCTTTAAAACAAACATGTACTAAGGTTTAATGGGCCCTTGAAAATTATAATACCTTTATTTTCTTCTTTACACCCAATTATCTAAGTGAGAACATTCATGTTGTTACTTTTACCATCAATAAATACAAATAAAAGCTTTCCTTTACCTGTAAAAACAGAAAGTATCTATTTCTTAGTTTCACACCCAGAATAAAAAGGAAGTAAAATGTTTTTGTTCTTTCACTATATTCCTAGCTTTGCTGAAATGTTTAAGTTGTTCCCACTGCATAGAACAGGGCATCATTGTTTTCTTACTTAGAACACTCAGAGATCAAATATCCATGCCAGTAAAATGGCTAAAAAACTGACAACCTGAATTTGATTCCCAGAATCCACAGTGGAAAGAAAGAACTGACTCTTCAAAGCTGTTCTCTGATCTCTAGGCATGTGGCAGTGCATGCGTGTGCCTATCTACAGTCACATCATACACACAGGAGAACTCATTACTTCTTTTTAAATTTATTTATTATGTTCATTGGTATTGTGTCTGAATGTATGTCTGTGTGAAGGTGCCAGATCCCCTGGAACTGGAGTTACAGACAGTTATGAGCTGCCATATAGTTGCTGGGAATTGAACTTAGGTCCTCAAAGAGCAGCTAGTACTCTTAACCACTGGGCCATCTCTCCAGCCTCCTCTCTACTTCTTAGAAGCATTTCATGAATGTGTGTGTGTGTGTGTGTGTGTGTGTGTGTGTGTGTGTGTGTGTGTGTGTGTTGAGTGTCAAATCACACAGTGGGCAAATACTCTACTCCTGAACAATAATTCTTAGAAGTTATGAAGAGTTCAAAAGAATCACACACTAAATGGTAGGGACCACTATGCTGCAACGTAAGATTCAAACAGTCCATTCCCCTGAATTAAGTAACACTTTCCCAAAGCAGCATCTTAAAAAGTCATCTCTAAGTATATACAATCAGGTCTAAAAACTGACCTTTCAAAAAAATAAAACCTTGTACCAAGCACTTGGTGGTTAATTTATTAAAATAAAGTTCTTAACATACTTACGAATAAACATCATTGTCCACAATGATCCCTTCTGTCAGATGAGGCCATGTTGTTGCTAAATGGAGTTCACTAAAATTTAAAAAAAAAAATTAAAAACATAAAATACATCCAAAGGGTTAAATTCTGTAAGTATATCCTCTGTCCCAGTAGTTCTAGTTCTAGAAAATGTCCTAAACAACTAAAGATATATGTAAAGTGGTGTAGGTAATGGTTGTTAAGGGAGGGAGACATTTTTTTCAGTTGGGTGTAATCACTGGCAAGTTGCCCATACTCTTGTAAATAACGCTTCACCCACACCCACACTCTTGTAAACAACTCAGAGTCACCAAAAGAAAAAGACAGGAAAAAATTAATGAAAGTGGAAGGAATACTAATTAGGGAGAACAAGGGGATCATCAGGAATGGGAGGAGATAAGAGGGTAATGGGAGAGGTGAATATAATCAAAAGACATTATATAAATCTATGAAACCCATAATATATAATTAATAAATGATAATAAAAACTGAACCTTAAAAAAGTGGTGCTATGTATAGCAAACTGAAAATTACTAAGAAAGGAAAGCATATCTATATGAAATTGACTTATGGATATAAAATGTTACATTATATATACACAAAACATGTAAGTAAGAGCCAGGCATGGTGAGAGCGTATGACTTTAATCCCAGCACTCAGGAGGCAGAAGCAGGAAGATATATGAGTTCAAGGCCTGCCTGGTCTACAAGAGCTAGTTCCAGGACAGTGGGGCAACACAGAGAAACCTTGTCAAGAAAAAAGCAAAACCAAACAAATGAACAAGTAAAATGTCCATCATTAATGAATGGTTAAACAAAAATGTGATATATAGTAAGCATAAAGCATATCTACATAATAGCATATTTAGAAAGGATTTCTGGTGCTGGAGAGATGGCTTAGCGTTAAGGGCACTGACTGTTCTTCCAGAGGTCCTGCAACCACATGGTGGCTCACAACTACCTTGAATGAGATCTGGTGCCCTCTGCTGGCATGCAGGCAGAAGACTGTATACATAATAAATAAATAAACTCTAAAAAAAAAAAAAAAGAAAGGATTTCTGTTTAAAGTAACTGCTTCCTGTTGTAACACAGATGAGCCTCTATATCCCTCCCCCATAACCACACCCAGGCCTACCTCCATACCCAGCTGGCCCCAAACCAGCTTATTCACTAGAGCCATGACAGGTAAGTGGCTTCTTTCCTTTCCTACTCCTCCCTTTACCTGCTGACATCTCAACATCCACAGATCAAGCTACAAACCCAAGACCCTAGCACCTGCTTTGTGAACCACGTTTGCCTGGTGAGTTGCTCCTTCCTCCTCCCATCCTCCCCACAGCCCTAGGCCAGAACAGTGTTGCAGGAGTCATCTTTGCCTGGTCCAATTAAACAATCTGTGCATCAGCTTTACCCACCTAGCTCCAGTCATGAGCTGGCCCAGTCTAAAGATGGCCAGATCCTCACATCAGACACACAAGCAAAGAAATAAGTCCATATGCTTAGGTCATATCACAAAAATAAAAACATGAATGGCTAAGACAGCATGTTTCCCATGAAACCAATTAATCCAACAAAAATCTTTGCTGATGAGAATTACCTAAATAAAACCCAGAACACAAAATTTAAAGGAACAATCATGATCTTTATCACAGAATTCAAGTAGTTTAAAAGACATAAGAAACACAATACAAATTTTAAAAGAATAGTTTCTGAGGTATTAAAAATGACTGCACTAATCTATAGTAAAAACCACCAAATTATGTACTTTGAAGTGCTGAACTGCATGGCAGATAAATTTTCTCAATTTTGAAAAACATCATTATAGAGATGATGATATGGTAAATTTTTCATACAAAAGTCAAAGAGCAAGTATTTTGGTGTTCTGAGCCATGTACAATCTGCTATCTTTCTTGTGTTTTTTTTAATACAAACTTTTAAAAATGTAAAACTTATTATGAGCCACACAAAAATAGACACTGACCAGATGTGGCCCACAAGCCACAGACTGACAAACACTTTCTGCTGGGACTCAGCCCAAGCCTGTGCATGCTCTGCAGACACTTGACCACTAAGCTACATCCCAGCCCACAGTCTACCAAACCTTAGGAAGAGTATTGATGTGGGAAGTTCTCAAATGAAGTTACAAACCAAAGAGAGCAAGTATAGTTATTTCCAGCATTACTTCAACAGCAGTGTCATAAAATGAACATCCGTATAAACTTAAAAATCAAAATAATCCTGTAACTCAAGTTATAGGCTGAAATTCTCACCTGATAGGATCTTCACAGGCACCAAATGGCAACTTGCCGAACTCCAGGCCTCCAACTTCTCCTCCCACAAGGGCATCTATATCTACACAAGGAAAAATTGTAGGCATTTATTTGGCAAAAAGTAGAAATAAACACTGCACAGTGAGCTCCAGGCCAGCCAGAACTATACAGACCTTGCCTTGGGGGTCAGATAGACACTAGTTAAGTTAAACCTTTGAGAAGTTAATAGCTTTGAGATGCTTATAACAGTGCAGACAGCAAGTTATAAAAGAAAATGCTAAGAGATTGTACAGACTTCTGTCTACTAAGGGTGTTAATATTTTTGTCCACATTTTTAAAAATCTGGCAACAGAACATCATCAAGGATCTTATTAACTATCAGAATTACAATATAAGAGTCTAGCCTTGGGGTTCTTAGATCATTAATAACCATACCACCTTGGAACTAAATCCAAGGACCTGCACATGCTAAGTATATACACTGTCACTGGTATACACCCAAGGTTCTACCTTGGGAAAGGTTTACAACTGATGATTAGAGTAGCCTTGGAAAAAGGAAAAGAAGAAGACTGGAAACTTGTCAGTAGAAGCAGATTATAAACCATGCAGTGGTACTGCTATTGTTTAGATGTAGCTCTTTTCTGCACATTAGAGTTCGAAGTTACTCAATAGTATAAAAACAGTAGTGGTACACATAACTGCCAAAAGCCGACTGTGTATGACAGTAATTTCAGTATTACCTCCAACCTAGCAATTATTCTGAATCTTATAGCCAAAGAGTTAGAACAAAATAAACCATGAAAAAATTATTTTGGTTATCTTTGAAGGCATACACTTAAAAAAATGTTTTTAAATTAGAAGTTTATTAATACACAGGTGTGGTGGCTCATATCTAAATCTCAGCATTTAGGATGCTACTGCAGGAAGATTGCCATTAAGTTCAATGCTAGCCTGGGCTACAAAGTAAGTATGACCAGCCAGAAATACACAGCAAGATCCTGTCTCAAAAAAGGGGGTAGGGTGATAAGCCTTTTATTATTTATAAATCTTTATTTTATTTCTTATTAAGTGTGTCTAAAATGTAAATACCCTCATAAATCTGGTCTACAGGAAACCCTGTCTTTAAAATTGGAGGGGGGCTGGATGATAGCTCAGTAAGCAAAGTTCTTGCTGTGCCTACATAAAGACTTGAGTTTGATCCCCAACACAGATGTAAAAGCTGGGCACAATGGTGACCACTTGAAACACCAACTGGAGAATGAAGACAGGCAGATCCTGAGGGCTTGCTGGCCAGCCAGTCTAGCAAAAACTGTGAGTTCCAGGTTCAGTGAGAGAGCCTGTCTCAAAAAAGGAGACCAGATGAAAAGGGGCTGCCTGGGGAGTAAATGCATTGAGTGCACTGGGGGTCCTGCACCCTCAGCAGTAAGGACTGCAGAGTAGGTTTCCAAGAGAGCACATTTAGGGCCCAGATTAAATAAATGGTTTTTAAAAGCAGTACTATGAACAATTAGTTATATCCAACAAATTAAGCAGGAAAAAACTACAGTGAGGTTCTATTTCCTTCTGGCTGAGCTTTTCTTTTCTTTTTTTCTTTTTTCTTTGAATTAGAAACAAGATTGATTTACATGACAATCCCAGTTCCCTTCTCCCTCTGGGCCTCCCCTACCACCCCCTCCCACCCCCAGTGACTAAGCTTTTCTAGACCTTAGGTGATGCCTTGTTCATATCTGAGTCCTTGGAAAAGCCTGGGATACTACAGGCTAATAACTAATGACTCTTGAATTATTTAGTCAATGATCAAGCAGGAAAAATATTCTGATGACATTTTACTATGTCCATATTAAATATTCTATAGTCTTCTTTCATAAGACTATATACAAATTTATTTTTCTTCTTTTCCTAATACTCTATGGCAGTGGTTCGCAACATTCCTAAAACTGTGACCCTTCAAAACAGTTCCTCATGATGTGGTGGCTCCCAACCATAATATTATTTTCATTGCTACTTCATAACTGTAAATTTGCTACTGTTATGGATCATAATATAAATAAATATATGTGTTTCCTGATGGTCTTAAGATGACCCCTGTAGACTTTGAGAGCCCATCCCACGTGAAGGGTTACACTCTGGCCCAGGACCAGCACAGGAAGATTTGGTGGACTTTACAGAGCCCCAGTTGAGGGCCCTACCCTGCCTGGGGAGTGGTGGGTGGATGGAGTGGGGGGTAGGCTGGGGGTGGGGGAGGAGGGATGGGGGTGAGGGGAGGGAGAGGGAGAAGGGACTTACATGTGAAACAAGCTTTTTCCCTAACTAGAACTAATAATTAAAAAAAAAAAAAAAGATGACCCCTGTAAAAGGGTCATTTGATCCTCCAGGGGTCACAGCTGCTCTAAGGTTTCTACATTACTGTTTTTAGCTTATGAAGGTGGCTTCTCTTAACACTCTTAAAAACAGGTATTTTAATCATTACCTAGTATATGGTAATGTATGCATGATGGGGAATGTACTTCTGTGTATGTTTATCTTATTGATTGTTGAATAAAATACTGTTTGGCCAATTAGGCAGGACTAGGAGTCAAAGAGGATTCTGGGAAATGTAGTAGAGAAGTGGTGACCCAGGCAGGAAGTGACATAGCAAGGAGACTCATTTAAGAAAGGAGAAACAGGAAGTGTCCCCTTTTCCCCACGGCGCCTCTTCCAGCTTCAAAATGTGAGCCACTGGCAAGAGAGGGCACCAGCAGAAGGCATCCTCTATATAGATTTATGATAATTAAGACTGAGCTAACAGATGAGAATCCTAGTCATTGGCCAAGCAGCATTTGAACCTAAAAGAAGTTTCTGTGTATTAATTTGGGCCCTAACTCAGGCAGGTGGCTGGCGTAAAGCACACACGTGGCAGTGGGGCTTGGCAGCTTTTGGCGGAAAGATTTATAGTAACATATGCACATTGTTCTATCACAGGGGATGCTTTATAAATCATGTCAGCTTTTATAGATTGTCAAATATAAAATAACACTGTCTCTATAACACATGCGAAGTTTTCTTTAGGAAAAAAATTTACACAGACAAAATTGGCAATTACATTTATAATGAGTACAGATATTTCTAGTATGAAATACCATTAGATAATTTTAATTTCTTAATATATTTTCTTTTCAATTTATATTCAATATGCTAAACAGAGATCCAAATGCTCTCACCTGGAGGCTGCTGAGGCCAGAAGTACTGCTGCCAATCCTGAAGCACATATGTGAGTCGAATAGCAATGCTAACTGGAGGCAATGGAGTTAAAGGACAGCCCTAGAGACACATGCAAAGATAGCAGTATGTAATTGTTCTAAAATCTTCAGCACCAACATTTCAAAGCCAGAATTTAAGTTTATAGTGTCACACAACAGTGTATAGAGTCGAGCCATGAGAAGGAAAAATAAGACTGAACTAGTAGTATATAACTTTGAAAATCAAGAAGGAAGACACTAGCTGAGTGTGGTGCCCACCTTTAATCTTAGCACTAAACTAGAGGCAGACAGATCTCTGACTGGAGGCCAGCCAAGGCTGCACAGTGATACCTTGCCTCAAAAATAAATAAATAAATACACAGAATTTTTTTTTTTTAAGGCCAGGCAGTGGTATTGCACACCTTTAAAACAGCACCAGAGTCAGGAGGCTCTCAGTCAGTTACAGCCAGTCTGGTCTACACAGTGAGTTCCAGGACAGCCAGAGCTATTACACTGAGAAACTCTGTCCCCTAAACCTTGTTTTGTTTTGTGTTTGTTTGTTTGTTTGTTTTTAAGATTTTTATTTATTTATTATGTACACAGTCTTCTGCCTCATGCCAGCAGAGGACACCAGATCTCATTCAAGGTGGTTGTGAGCTACCATGTGGTTGCCGGGAATTGAACTCAGGACCTCTGGAAGAACAGTCAGTAATCTTAACCGCTGAGCCATCTCTCCAGCCCCCTATACCTTGTTTTAAAACTGGAAAAGTACACTCTGTGAAGACACTACTATTTGGCTGTGTATTTGTAGAGCAGAGAGCTCTGTAATTTCTGCATACTTTTTCCACAAATATTTTCAACTGATGAAAAAGCTATGTAGATTTAAAAAAATTAAGCCACTGTGTTCTTAAAGTCCCGGGACATTCCAGGCCAGCCTAAGCAATACAGTGAGAACCCATGTCAAAAACCAAAAAAACACAAAGATCTAAGAACAATGTCAAGGAACAAATTAATTCCAGCATCTAGAAGGCTGAGATAAGAGGACCTTTGTGAGTTCAAGGTTAGCCTGGTTTACAGAGTGAATTCCAGGGCAGCCAGGGCTACACATAAAAACCCTGTGTGTGTGGTGGTGGGGGGGGGCGGGATTTTCTTTAAAATAAAGTGCCAGGCAGTGGTGGCACATGCCTTTAATCCCAGCACTTGGGAAGCAGATCTCTGTAAGTTCAAGGCCAGTTTGGTCTACAAAGCAAGTTCCAAGACAGTCTGGCATTTACCAGTGCTGTTTCTTTCTGTAGCCTCTTCCTTTTTTTTTTTCTTTCCACAAAAAGTTTACTAGCTTAAAAAGAATTACTTTTCATTGTGGTGTATTTTTTAAATATCCTTGCTGCTTCTCCTCTTTCTTCTGCTCTCCTACCCACAATAGCCATGTTTCCACTTTAATGTCATATAAGACATGTTGCCCTTCCCCTTACTCAACACCGAAATCTTTCCACCCACTTTTCCAAGATGCTTACTGAGTCTTAGGTGTAGGGGTTACATAGATGTGTCAGTTGGGATAGGGAATTTTTTTTTTTTTTGAGACCGACTCAAACTCAGAGATCCTCCTGCCTCTGCCTCATGAGTGTGGGTTTAAAGGTGTGCACCACCACCACCCAGCCTAAAATGTCTGTGCATTTATTTATTTATTTACTCATTTACTCATTTATTTATTTATTTATTTATTTATTTATTTATTTATTTATTTATTTAATTTATTTATTTATTTATTTTGGAGGAAAGGTGTCACTATGCAGCCTTGGCTGGACTTTTTCTTTTCCTAACATTTATTATGTGCCAGAAGAGGGCACCAGATCTCATAAGGGATGGTTGTGAGCCATCATGTGGTTGCTGGGAATTGAACTCAGGACCTCTGAAGACCAGCTAGTGTTCTTAACCACTGAGCAATCTTTCCAGCCCCATTGGGTGGCCTTTTGTAACTCTAGTTCCAGGGGCTCTGGTGACCGCTTCTGACCTCTGAGGGCACCAGACATGTACATGATACACAGACATACATGTAGCAAAAAATCTTTTGCCTAAAATTGAGAAAGAAAAGAAATTAATAGAAAAGAATAAAAACAATCAACTGATATTGCATGTTTCTGACAGAAACACTACTCAGATGAGTCTTTCTCAGTGGATCACACCAGAAAACATGTAATATCAGTTGACTGGTTTTTTTTTTTTCTTTTTTTTCTTTTCTATTAAGCCATGTGGGTCCTGGAATGGAACCCAGGTCCTTGGGAAGAACTGCTGAGTCATCTTTCCAACTCCCCAATTTTTTAACTGCTACATAAAATCATAATTTAAGTACATATTTGAGTTCAGTTTGTTAATCAAGCTTGAATATAATTCATTACATTATTGATGATGTAAGAATGTTTATATATGCTCAAATTACCAAGTTGCTAATTTTTCATGGATACCTATTTAAGACTGATAATATAAACCAATGCCAACTCACAATCTTTGATTTGAAGATGTCCAACAGGCCTGACAAATCAGTGGTATACTGATTTGGCACTTACATAAGATAGTGTCAACTTCAGCACTGAGAACTCTTTTCCCCAAAAGCAGGTTATGCAAGGCCACTATCTTCGTGATAGTGTTTTGCTTTTGACTTAAAAGAAAAAAAAAAATTGCTTCTGCTGTTGGAGAGATAGTGCAGCAGTTAAGAGCACTTTCTGCTCCTCTTGCATAAGATTCATGTTCAGTTCCCAGGAACTACATAATAGCTCACAACCATCTGATCTGTAACTCTGGTTTCCCCAGGCACCAGGCACACACATGGTACACAGACATACATACAGGCAAAACACTCATACATTCCTTCCATTGGGGAGGAGGCACACACATGTGCCACTATGCACTTGTGAAAGTCAGAGGACAACTTGGGGGACTCAGTTTTCTTCTTCGTCCATTTTGGTTCTGGAGATCATGCCTATCAGTAAGCACAGTCACCAGCTGAGCCATCTTGCTGTCCAATGTTTTTTATAGAACATCATGGATATATTCAGTATACCTGATTAGCCCTGTAGCTCTCAGCCACAATACAGATATTAAACCTAAAGATCAACAGAATGAAAACTCGAAAAAAGTATTTTTGAAAGAATAGAAAAGAGTTATCAGGTCCTCATCCAGCAGCTGGCGGAAGTAGAAGCAGACACCCACAACTAATCACTGAACTGAACTGGAATCCAGATGCAGAGAAGGACGAGTGAAGAGCGAAGAGGTCCAGATCAGGCTGGAGAAACTCACAGAAACAGCTGACCTGAACATCGGGGAACTCTTGCTCCCCAGACTGATAGCTGGTATACCAGCATGGGACTGATCCAGACCCCAGGAACATGGGTTTCAGTAAGGAAACCTCAGAAATCTACAGGACCTCCTGTAGTAGTTCAGTACTTATCCCTAGCATAGGTATGGACTTTGGGAGCCCATTCCACATACAGGAATACTCCCTGAGCCAAGACACCCCGGGGGTGGACCTAGGCCCTATCCCAAAGGATACAATAGACTCTGATGACACCCTATGGAAGGCCTCACCCTCCAGGGGGAGCAGAAAGGATATGTGATAGGGTTTTAGTTGTGGTGGGGGGGAGTGATAGTAGGGGAGGAGGGGAGGGAGAAGGAACTAGGATTGTCATGTAAAACAATCTTGTTTATAATTCAAATAAAAAAATTCTGCAGGAAAAAAAAGGAGAAAAAAGAAAAGGGCTATTCAGAATCCAACAGATTCAGAGTCAAGATGCTCAAAGCCAATGTCTCAAAGAAGCTGCTATCTGACACTTACCATATTGGTGGACCATCAAAATTATTCTTATAGAAAAACAGAATCAGATAATGTTAACCAACCATACAAAAAATAAGCAGGTTCTTTATGAGGTATTTTCTTTACATGTACATAGCAATATACAACTATTAGTTTCTTATAATTCATTACATTATTGATATTAGAAGAATATTTCCATATGCTCAAATTAACAAACTGTTACTTTATGTGGATCCCAAATTAAGACTGACAATACCAGTATCAACTCACAATCTTTGATTTGAAGATGTCCAGCAGGCCTGACAAATGAGTGTACTGATTTGGCACTTTTCGAAGATGAACCATTTCAAAGTCAGTTCGGACACCAGGACCTTGACATTCTCCCATGTACATCCTTCGCCATCTGTGATGTATTTGTACAAACAATGGTACCTGGCTATAGGACATGGATAAAAAGGAACAGAAATCAAGCTCATTAAACAGTAAATAATCCTAAACCTCAACACTGATCCTGTTATTTTAATTGCAAATATTTTAAAATACCCAATAAACAAAACTTCTAAGTCACAGATTCTCATTTATAACAAAGATACATTTAGTCTCCTCTCTCCTTACTCTAATAACTAATGAAGTCCACTTGCACTTTAGCAAGGAAACTGTTGTAAACTAACTTTGTGGTGAATTATTTCTTACTTTACCATTTAATGTTAGGTAGTGCTGGCTGATTCTTACTATTCACACTATTCACAGATTTCTGCATCTGGAAATTAGCCTACTCACTAAAATGTTATTTGCAACCCCCAAATCAATACTAGCAGTACTAAGTTATTTGTCAATATGCAGATCAGTAAGAATCTGTGTATCTAAAGTGTATGCTCCCAGATGAACTCAAATTAGGTAATGAGGTGCTTTCCTGTTCCAGCACTCTAAACAAGTGTCCTATCATGATCTAGGTGGATCTGAAGGCAGTAATACATCTTACAGACAGAATACATGTGTAAGATATGCTTCATTCAAACATATTACACGCTTTCATGAATTGGCTATGAACTCAATCTTAGTGAATCAACAATACATATTAATATATGAGACCATGATATGGCATCTTTAAACAGAAACATACATGAAACAAGATCATAAATATACAATTGATAAGAATATGACCAAAAGCTCATGTAAACCTATACATTTCCCCCTAGGAACAATGGTTGATATAATATGACACCTATGGTATTTATTGAACACAAATATAGTAAATAACAAGTAAGGCAATAACATGTGTTCCCAGGTTAATATTGCTACACTAGTAAATACTCCAATTTTGTCAGGTTTTCTTTAAGGAAGGGGCTAGAAAGATGGTTCCACCACTGAAAAGTCAGACTTACACTACCAAACACTTTAAAAAATTAAAGGTCCAAAGTATTCCTTAGGGCACTTAGGATACTCTAGTACATTAATTTTTCTGCTAATAAATTTACATTTAGAGTCTCTTGGTCTATCTGATATGCAAAATAAATACAACTAAAAATAGCAGAATATGGATAAAGCTAACATCATGTTCTTAAACACCTAAGAATAGGGAGGTGCCAAATATGGTGGCACCTTTTAATCCCAGTACTGAAGGGAGGATGAGGCAAGACTCT
This sequence comes from Cricetulus griseus, assembly GCF_003668045.3. NCBI lineage: Eukaryota > Metazoa > Chordata > Mammalia > Rodentia > Cricetidae > Cricetulus > Cricetulus griseus. The sequence continues at coordinate 60,920,640 of NC_048598.1, forward strand.
GGGAGTTAAAGGCTAGCCTGGTCAGTGTTTCAGATCAGCCAGGACTACATAGTGAGACCCTGTCTCCAAAAAAAAAAAAAAAAAAAAAAAAAAAAAAAAAAAAAAAAGGGGGGGTATAAAAAGAATTCTTTGAAAAATTAATCCTAAACCAGGCAGTGGTGTGGTGCACGCCTTTAATCCCAGCACTCAGGAGGCAGACGCAGGTGTGGATCTCTGTAGGTTGCTAGCCTGGTCTACAAAGCAACTTCTGGGACAGCCAGAGCTGTTACACAGAGAAACCCTAACTCAAAAAAACCAAACACACAGAGCAAAGGATTACCAGCCTACAATCCAACACTGCCAGAGAAGCTAGGAAATAAGGAGGACTCTAAGAGAGACCTTCATGGTACCCTGGAGAAGGGGAAAGGGACAAGATCTCCTGAGCTAATTGGGAGAATGGAGAGGGAGGGTTTAGGAGAAAGAGAAGGGGAGAAAAAGAGGGGAGAGGAGGACGTGAGGGAGCAGGAAGATTGAGTCAGAGGAAGGATAGAGGAGAACAAGAAAAGAGATACCATAATTGAGGGAGCCATTATAGGTTTAAAGAGAAATCTGGCACTAGGGAAATGTCCAGAGATCTACAAGGATGTCCCCAACTAACAATCTAAGCAATAGTGGAGAGGCTACCTTAAATGCCCTTTCCTGATAATGAGATTGATGACTACCTTAAGTGCCATCCTAGAGCCTTCATCCAGTAGCTGATAGAAGCAGAAGCAAACGCCCACAGCTAAACAATGAGCCAAACTCCTAGAATCCAGTTGCAGAGAAGGAGGACTGATGAGCAAAGGCTGGAGAAACCTACAGAAACAGCTGACCTGAGCAAGGGGGAGCTCATGGACCCCAGATTGATAGCTGGGAAACCAGCATAGGACTGATCCAGACCCCTGAACATGGGTGTCAGTTAGGAGGCCTGGACAATCTATGGGGCCTCTAGTAGTGGATCAGTATTTATCCCTAGTAAACAAATGGACTTTGGGAGCCCATTCCACACAGAAGGATATTCTCTCAGCCTAGACATGCGGGGAGGGCCTAGGCCCTACTCCAAATGATATGACAGACCCTGAAGATCCCCCATGGACGGCCTCACCCTCCCTGGGGAGCAGAAAGGGGATGGGATAGGGGGCCGGTGAGGGGCAGGAGAGGAGGGGAGAGAGAGAGGGATTGACATGTAAAACAAGCTTGTTTCTAATTTAAATTTTAAAAAGAAAAACAAAACAAAAAACCACACACAAAAAAAAGTTAATCCCAAGATAGTATCTAATATGGCACAAATTTTAAAATTAGATTTTGCAGTAAAATTCATCCTTCATTTGAAATATACAAGCAATATTGCATTTTCTTTAGGAATGACCTCCAAAAATATTTTACTAATTAATGACACTCCTTTTGGGGATCTTGGTTTGTTATTTTTCTTTTGAGACAAGGTTTCACTATGCAGTCCAGGCTGGCCTTGAATTTATGATCCTCTTCCCCAAGCCTCTTGAGTGATGGGATTAAAGACTTGCTCCATCATGCACAGCTCTAATCTCTCAAACAAAATTCTAGTATAATAATATGCAAGGGTAGGCACTAAATTTTTCATTATAGAAAAAAAGTAACATTTAATAATCATTTACCATCCTAAATTATATCATTAAAAGTATTTTAACATATTTTCAATATCTATTGTAAGTGTACCTACCAGCCAGTGTTTCCCAAAGCAATAGAAATGGAACTAAGAAGGAGGTTGCACTTGGATTCACTGAGAACTGCATCACTCTGTGCAGCAGGAGCAATCACCACAAACTCACGCAGGCCATACCTTCAAGAGACAATCACCCAGTAAAGATACCCATTATTTGAAAAATGTGAGAAGTTTCCTCATAGAAAATTCAAGATAAATTTGCACTACCAGAATTTCTCCTTTTCCTACCCCACTTGACGACTGGACGTACATTTTGAATCTTTCTTTAAAAAAACAAAAAAACAAAAAAAAGTCAGTGTATGTGTGGGGGGGGTGGTTCATAACTATGCCACAGTGCACATATGAAGGGCAAAGGTAACTTTCAGAAGTCAGTTCTCTTTGACTGGGTTCCAGGGATTGAACTTAAGTTGTCAGACTTATGTCCAAAGCATTTTTACTGCTGAGCCCTCTTGCGCTGGCCTCCACCTGAATTTCTTTTTCATTTTTCTCCTTGAAAGTTTAGGGTCAAAAACAGGGTCTCATGCTTGCTAGGTAACTGCTCTACCACTGATCTAATCCCAGGCCCTGAGTTTTCTTTTTGTTGTTGTTGTTTTGGTTTGGTTTTTCGAGACAGGGTTTCTCTTTGACTTTGGAGGCTGTCCTGGCACTTGCTCTTGTAGACCAGGCTAGTCTCGAACTCACAGAGATCCGCCTGCCTCTGCCTCCTGAGTGCTTAAAGGTGTGCGCCACCACCGCCAGCCCCTGAGTTTTCTTTAAGAAGTACTTTCATCTTCTTCAGCCCCCTCTATTCATTAAAAATGAAGTCATTTGTTGAAATTATAGTAACCGCTAAACAACAATTTTGTCTTAAAAATTCACTTTGCAAAAAAAAAAAAAAAATTCACTTTGCAAGCCAGCAAAAAGACTCTTGTCACACAAGCCTGGCAACATGAGTCCAATCCCCAGAACCCACAGAATAAAGGAAAAAACTAAGTGCACAAGGCTTTCCTATTATATCCACAAGTACGCCATGGCACATATGAGACACACACACACAGTCTCACTCACATGCATACTACATACCACACACAAATAAAAGTTCAGTTTATAATATGAAAGAATAAGTGAAATCTCATCTAAAATAACTAATGGTATTATGTACAACAATGTAGAATATGTAAATGGCAGGAAAACAATTGCCAGACCTAATATACATGTACTGTTTAAAACTAGACACAGTTATAAGTATCTTAAAATTTTTCTTGCATGCCTTTATTCAAGAACACATATTAGACAGGGGTCATAAAATTATTAGGCTATGTATGGCTTCATCTTGCTATTGTAACTACAATGACATTTTTTCATTTAGTTGCCAAGTCACTTAAAGCCACATTTGCTGCCTGTGTCTGTATCTTTAAGAATGATTTGCTTGCATGTATAGCTATGTACCACATGTATGCCTGGTGCCAACACAGGCCTGAAGAGGGCATTGGATGATCTGGAAATGAGTTACAGATGGTTGTAAGCTGCTCCAGTCCCTGCTGCCTAACTTTTAAAAAATAATAATTATTTAAGGCCAAGCTTGTGATTGTTTCTGCCTAACAACAACTCATCTTCTCAGTACTCTTAATTATTTAATAATCTTTAAATAAAGAAGACAATTTATAAAAGACATTACTCTTACTTGCCTATTTTATGTTAGTCTCTGCATGTGTAGTTATAAATGCTGATTTATCAAACTTTCTCAAGAAAACCCTTGGAGTGCAGTATATAAAAACTCTCTGTTCACTGTTTAGATGCTGCTATGACTGATAGTTTGTGGGTTTCCAGAAGGATTCATGGGCCAAATTTATTTCACTTCTCAGCTCACCTCCATCCTCTGAACTGTGAAACAAAGATACATTTTATGAGGGCAGCAGATAAGTAAAAGAACCCAGGATGTGAGTCCTCAGGAGACAACGAATTTCTTAGCTGTTCTTCCAGAAATGTTCCATCTGTTCCTGACTTTCATGGACCTACTGACCATTTCCTACTCCCAGTTGCTGGTGTTGAAATAACTTAATGGGGAGTGAATTCTAGAAATTACTCTGTACAGTACATTCATGGAAGTTCCTGAATAACAAGAACAAAAATCTGCCTTCCTGACAGTGATATCTGTTGCCAAATAACCCTTTGTTTTAATAAACTGTTGTCTGCATAAATAAAGGGCCTTTTATTTTTCTGTAATATCTTCTACCCCCTATGCATTGTTTTCTGTGTAAAATGCTACAAACACACACACACACACACACACACCCCTCATAAAAAAGATACTTACCATCTTACTAGGCAATGTGCTCTTGGAGGAAAGTCATTGTTCATACACAACAAATCTTGCATTGACTGTGGAATAGCATCTACAGAAACATTTGATAATAAAAAAAAATGTCTATTTAAACTTTAAAGCAACTTTATACATGCTTTGAGGAAAGCTTATATTATTGGACTGCAGACTTGCAACTGCTAAAGATTTACTGCCAAATCCTTATCACCTCTTATAGATAGCCCAAGACACCTCTCCCCTCCCCCACCCCTATTGGTTTTTTGAGACAAGGTTTCACTGTATAGCTCTGGCTGGCCTCAAACTCATAGAGATCCACATGCCTCTGCCTCCCATGGGATTAAAGGCATTCACTACCACTACCCCTTGACACCTTTAAAAAAAATTTTAAAACCTTTCTCTACTTAGTTTCTCATTTTTTATTTATTATGTATACAACATTGTGCTTCCATGTATATCTGCACACTAGAAGAGGACACCAGATCGCATAAGGGATGGTTGTGAGCCACCATGTGGTTGCTGGGAATTGAACTCAGGACCTCTGGAAGAGCAGTTGGTGCTCTTAACCTCTGAGCCATCTCTCCAGCCCCCCAGTTTCTCATTTCTAACACATGTATTTTTAGCACTTACATTCTGATCAGGCACTGACACAAATTACCATTATATACATTCATAAATATATAACAAATTTAAAACATAAAATACGTGCTTATGCTGGGCGTTGGTGGCACACATCTTTAATCCCAGCACTCGGGAGGCAGGGGCAGGCGAATCTCTGTGAGTTCGAGCCCAGCCTGGTCTCCAGAGTGAGTGCCAGGATAGGCTCCAAAGCTACACAGAGAAATCCTGTCTCAACCCCCCCCCCAAAAAAAAGTGTTTATAAAATGCATCCTTTTAGTTATAATTTCTTAGCAAATTTATTATGTATTTTACTAATATTCTAAATAAATGGAAAAGCATCAACATTCTGAAACCCTGAATAACCAAAAAATGATGAACTCCAAAACAATGAAAGCTCTCAATCTTTTAACTGTTGGTAATATAGCTTTAAATGTATAACTCTAAGTTAAAGTTTTACTTCTTACTCTCTCCATTAATTACAGCTTTAATCACAACCAAATAAAAAAGAAACTTCATAGTACACCAGCACAAGCAACAATAGCTTAACTACCTTCAATTCACTCATCTTCTCATACACAAACCCTCTTCATTTGCCATCTCAGAGACACTGTTCTGAAGCACCTCACCTCACTTAATATAAGGGCTTTCTTGAAATAAACAAAACTTTGTTTATTTTGAATAATTTCCTTCATTTGTCAATATAACACTAGCACAATGTTTGTTACTTTTTTTTTTTCTTGGTCAAAGCAGGTTATCATTTGTAAGCATGGACCTGAAGTGTCTGCTTTTCCTAGGTAGGCACAACATGACTGGGATTATTATTCCACAAAATGCACACATTTCCTTCCTCTTCCTTCTCCCAAAACAGATACTTATCTTCTGCTTGTTTTATTTTGCTACATGATTATCTTTATGTATGTGTCTATCTATCTGATCAATGTTATTACTTTCTAAATCTAAATACATAAGTTATATAGCTTTGTCTGTAGGACTATATATAACAGAAAAGGGTATCATGCTATGCCTGTGTAAGAAAAGCAGACACTTCAGGCCCACGCTTACAAATGAAAACCTGCTTTGACAAAAAAAAAAAAAAAAAAAAAAGAGCAACAAAAGTGCAGAATTTTTTTTTCCCCCAAAAAGACTGTGACGAGTAAAGTTCTTCCATCTTATCTATAGTTTTGGTTTGCTTTTTTTGGAGTTTCCTACCAAATATGGGCCAGTGACATTTAATGGTAAGTTTCAAAAATAATTCATTTTAAGTAAGTTTTATTTGTAAAATATCACTATAACTGTTCTATTTTACTATTTGCTGTTGGCAATTTCTTATAATGATAATTTATAAATTATACTATGTCACAGATTTGTGCATTTGTAAAACATATTATATAGAAGGTTTGGTACTGTGTATGGTTTCAAGCATCTTAGGATGAAAAGGGGGGACTATGAGCAGCTGAAATTTGTGCTTATTCAACACTTTGCTCACTGTTACACACTAGTGCATCTCAGAACAGATTTTAGATTACATGACCTACTAACAATTATAAACTTCACTGACTAAATACTGAGCACAGATCAATACTGGGATAAGGGCTTAGGTACAATATCTCATTAAATCTTCACATTAACCCTCCAAGTACTTAGTATTTACAAAAGAAATAATACAAGTTTGGAAAGGTAACTAGAAAGTCCAAACAATCAGAATTTTAATACACTTCCTACAAACATATCTAAAATACTATACCATACTATTAGCCAACAAATTCCCTTTGCTTGCATTCCTTCACAGGCTAGCTTATTCGTTTCAATCTCCAAATAACGTTACCTGATCTCTCCTGATTAAGAGTCCCCCCCCCATGCAAACTTCAATGGAATTTCACCTGTCCTTGTGATGTCATTTATCACTTTCTACCTCCTTTTACAGTTAAAAACTGTTATCTTCCATACTGAAATACACATCTCATGTAAAATCTCATCCAAAAGGACTTAGTACTTAGCACATTAGTTAATCCATAAATATTTGCTGATTCAGCCAATTTTAAAATGACTGTCACTGTACTTCTTTCTCTACTTCAGATACAGTATTAGCTCATAATCTACTTCAGATGTGGAAAAACAAAAACAAAACATTTCCTATGGATATTACTGAGTTATGAAAACTTAAATAACTAAAAGTTATAGACACTCTTAAAAGTCAAGAATGTACAAATATGACCAATAAAAAACATACCCTCTGATTCTTCATCCTTTCCTTCTTTATCAGTAGACTCTTGTACAAGGTAATGATGAGTAACTGAAAACTTGAAGTCAGCAAAGGAAATTTCATCTGATCTCTCTTCCCAAGTGCCAGAAGTAAATATACCCTGCATTTAACAGCAGAATAGGAAAAACAGCCAACTTATTCAAGTCATTATAGTGTTTACTATGCACAGGATTCACCCCTCTTTTCTACCCATTAATTGGAGAGTTACAGTCTATAGTTATCTTCTATATAATAGAGGCAAAAAAAAAAAGCATAAATAGTTTATTACAGTGGCTATTTAAAACAGAGAATTGACCAAGTTGTCCTCTAACCTCCACCTGTATACCATGGCATAAGCACACATGAGCACATGCATACACACACAAATGTGTTAAAAAAAAAAAAAAAAAAAAAAAAAAAAAAAACCTGGGGCTGGAGAGATGGCTCAGAGGTTAAGAGCACTGACTGCTCTTCCAGAGGTCCTGAGTTCAATTCCCAGCAACCACATGGTGGCTCACAACCATCTGTAATGAGCTCTGGTGCCCTCTTCTGGTGTGCAGATATACATGGAAGCAGAATGTTGTATACATAATAAATAAATTAAATTAACAAAAAAACTCCAGAGTATTAAATATCAAGTGACTTACAAAAATCCTACAAATAATTTTATGTCAAGTTTGCAATAATGAATAAACAGAAAATCCAATATTTGTTAAAAAAAAAAACTAGTCAACTAAATATAACCTGTTTAAACTGTGTGCTTTATGCAACATACAACAAAGCAAGGGATTAATCATGTATTCTGGGAAAACAATCAACATTTACTGAAAAAATACCAGGCAATGAATGTGTTACTGGTTCACATCTTCTCCATCAGGGCCAGAGAGAGATGGCTCAGCTGTTAAGAGCACTTGGGTTCAGTTCCCAACACCCACAGTGGCTCACAAAACTGCTTCTAACTCCAGTTTCAGAGGACCCAACCAACCTCAGTTGGCAACAGAGGCTACAGGCATATATATAGGGTACATGGACATACATGCAGGCACTCACACAAATAACACAATCTTAAAAGAATAAATTCACATATTCTGCATTTCAGACTAAAAATAAATGAACAACAAAGTTAAGACATGTTCAAGACCAGCCGGGGTTTTTGAGCTCTAAGACAGCCTGTAATACAGAGTCAAACACCAACTCAAAACACAATAAAATAAAATAAAATCATAGAAATAAAAATGTAACTGCCACTGGGTAGTGGTGGCGAATGTTTTTAATACCAGCACTTTGGAGGCAGAGACAGGTGGATATCTGTGAATTCAAAGCCAGTCTGGCTTACAAAAGTGAGTTCCAGGACAGCCAGGACTACACAGAGAAAAACTCTGTCTTGAAAAAAAAACAACGCAATTGCCAACGTCCCCACAAAATTATTAGTTTTAAATTATTTTTATAAAAAATACTTCTATTGCATTTATAAAACAAAATGTGATCTATATCAAGCCAAGAAGGAAAACATAAGTCAAGACATCATTTAATAAAACTGCATATTAATTTTTTCATTATTTAAAGAATGTTAGTTTCTGTAATCAAACCCACATAAAACTGCATGTGTATAAATAGTTAATATATAAGATTTATGTTGCTTACAATAAGTTATAGAGTAATTTCATTACAGGGCCAAAAGTAAGCAAATAAATAGTTTGGGCTAAGACATTTCTTAAGAATTAAGAAAGATGCCAGGCAGTGGTGGTGCACACTTTTAATCCTAATGCTTGGGAGGTAGAGGCAGGCAGACCTCTGTGAGTTCAAGACCAGCCTGATCTATAAGAGCTAGTTCCAGGACAGGCTCTAAAACTACACAGGAAAAACCTGTCTCAAAAAACAAAAACAACAACAAAAAAAAAAAAAAAAAATAAGAAAGGGGAATGCAGGATACAAACAATCTAATCAGGTAAATAGGAAAAGGGGGAGCTCTTTGGGGATGGACAGAGGTAAATAGAGAAGAAAGGAATAAAATAACAATAAACATGTCGGGAAAAGTCACAAGGAATTATACTATTAACAATTCACACACACACAAATCTGTAATACATGTAACTTCATGTATAAATAATGAACCTTTGTCGGGTAGGCTGATGGTGCTCCCTTAAAGAGCCAAGGACCACCTAACAAAAAATCCAACACCAGACCCAAGAAGGCCCTTTTGAGCTGTTGGCCAGAGCTGTCCCAGAGACTCCCAAAACATACAGCCTATTGCTGTTGCCCTTGGTTCTCCAACAGAGGCAGAAGGTATATCCCTATTGCTGAAAATACCTTGCACTTCAGAAACAGAGCCCAGAGACCCCTTGTACTGCAACTGACCTTAATGCCTCCTCCCCAAGTACTGCTTTCATGTTACCAGAAGCTGCCATGCAAGCTTCCAGAGGAAGGCAAGGAACAGTCAAACCCAGCTATGATGTTTATGAACCACAAAAATGACCAGAAAAGCACAATAGGTGCAGTAGTGGGGCACATGCCTTGGCAGTAACAATTGCTCTCTAATTGAACCTAAGACCCTCTCAACAAGAGGGAGACCGTGTCTGGTACCACCGGAAACCTAGCTAAGTACTCAGTGTTAGAGAAGTCATGGTTACTGGAGGAGAATCTAGTCAGTAATTTACTAAACAGCATAATCCCTAACAACAATCTATAAACATTTGTCCTTAGAACCACAGGTAAGTGTAGTCTTCACCCCTCATCAAGGAAACATCTCTTTGCAATTACAGAGACCATTACAAAAAACCACAACCAGTCAAAATGCAGAGTTGTGAATACCAGTCCAAGTTGCTACATCTACAAAACACTCTTACACTTACAGTTTAGGAAGATTGCAGAAGAGAAGGTAAAAAGACTGTTAAGTGCCAGAGGATTGGGGAGTTTGCTTTAAGACTGTGTTTCCTAATGATATCAGAAGATACACCCAAAAACTCTCACCAACATGACTGCCCAAATGTGAGTTAAACAAGGATGACACCAATGAATGTGTCAAATTGGACAAAGTAAAGTCCATGAGGTCTACACAAAGAACTGAGGAAAGTGGGAAATGGGAGAGGTGACCTTTCCCAACTGGTTGTTCATTGACAAACAGCCAGCCCTGAAAACATACATACAGGTGGCATTAAATAAACTGAACAGGTTACATTTAGAAATATGTATGTATATACATATTTGTGTATGTACACACACACACACACACACACACACACACACACACACACACACACACACACGCGCACGCGCACACACACACACACACACACACACACACACACACACACACGCACATAAAAACAATTGATGGAAAACAGAGGCCATGAATTTGAAGGAGAGCAGGAGTGTTTTGAGAAAGGAAAGGGAAGGGAGAAATGTTGTGATTAAATTCTCAAAATAGAAAAAAAATTGTTTGTATGGCTCAATTGCTTTTAGTGGTGTATGTCTCAGACAAGATTAAGTTTCAAAATTTATATTGACAACGTTCATGCTGAAAAACTTATCACTCATTTATTTATACTATAATTGGTAAGCAAATCTTTAAAAATACACATTAAGAAAAATCTAAGCAGGGCAGTGGTGGCACATACCTTTAATCCCAGCACTTGGGAGGCAGATGCAGGCAGATCTCTGTGAGTTCGAGATCAGCCTGGTCTACAAGACCTAGCTCCAGGACAGCCTCAAGAGCCACAAAAAAACCCTGTTTCAAACACTGCCCACCCCCCCACAAAGAAACATCTAAACATATCCACAGAGACCTGTCATCTATTTTAATTAAACTTTTCAGACACAGATTCATTATAGAACACTCCCCCTTAGGTGCTAGGTGTTTAACAGCTAGATTCTTTAAAGAATAAATACATTTTTATTGCCAAAAAATGTATTAAGTTGTCCTATATGCTTATATCCTATTTGTTTGTACTCTTATTATCATTTTCTAGCCTCTGAACAATCGTAATAGAGTGGCAGTAATAACAGCTAATGCTGACTGAGCACATAGTGTCATTAATTAATAAATGAGCAACAATACCAGAACTCTGACATAAGCAGTGTGACTTTTCAGCCCACAGGTATCACTGTTATTAAAATGAGCTCTCTTGACATTTACACAACAAAAATAAAAAGGTCAGCCATTACCAAATATAACAAAAATCTTCTTCAAACTTCAAACTTGAAAGTAGGAAATATAATAAAATACTAATTATTTTCCTCGATTGTATCCAAAGACACAATCAACATTATGGCTACTCCTTAAACAAAAAATGAAAAATTAAAAAAATAAAATCAAAAGATCTTATTTTACATAGTTCTATTCCATCCCAAAAAATTATGAGCAGCTCAGTAATGCTTTTATTTTTCATGTCATTTTAGAGACACTGAATTCTCTGTGACTGACCCTCATCTAATTTCTTAAAGGAATCCCAGATATTTATAGTTGGTGTCTGTCCCAAATTTGACTTACAGAAAAGCTAGAGGAAAACTACAGTTAAATTCATTGTACATTTGCCATATGAACTTCTCAAGTATGGAAGTCAGTGTCACTCCAATCTGCTGAGTATGAAAAATCCAAACTCATTTCAATGCTACAGGGGTCATTCATTAGTCTTCTATTAATATTCTAAAGTTAATAATTCTTCTTTCATTAATTTTTCAAAGGGGTAAGAGTTGGCATATTATCAGGATCATGACATATCTAAATTTAACATTTCATAAAAAGCACTTGCAATTTTCCCCAGCTCCATAGAATAATAAAATTCAAAGGTAAAAGAATTTCAAAGACCATTTCTTAAATTTCCCCCAACTTCAAGTAAGATTATAGGTTCATTTGGATTTTTTTGTTGTGGTGGTTTTTAATTTTTTCTTTTTGGATCATCTGAAAGACACTTAAGAAAGTGCTCAAGGGCTGGAGAGATGGCTCAGAGGTTAAGAGCACTGACTGCTCTTCCAGAGGTCCTGAGTTCAATTCCCAGCAACCACATGGTGGCTCACAACCATTCGTTATGGGATCTGGTGCCCTCTTCTGGTGTGCAGATATACATGGAAGCAGAATGTTATATACATAATAAATAAATAAAATTGAAAAAAAAGAAAGTGCTTAAAATCCTTGGCCATCAGAGAAATGCAACTCAAAACAACTCTGAGATACCACCTCACACCTGTCAGAATGGCTAAAATCAAAAACACCAATGACAATCTATGATGGAGAGGATGTGGAGAAAAAGGAACTCTCCTCCATTGCTGGTGGGAGTGCAAATTTGTAAGACCACTTTGGAAATCAATATGGCGGCTGCTCAGAAAAATGGGAATCAGTCTACATCAAGATCCAGCAATTCCTCTCTTGGGTATATACCCAAATAATGCACATTCATACAACAAAGACATATGTTCAACCATGTTCATAGCAGCATTGTTTGTAATAGCCAGAACCTGGAAGCAACCTAGATGCCCCTCAACTGAAGAATGGGTAGAGAAAATATGGTACATTTATACAATTGACTACTACTCAGCAGAAAAAAAGCAATGGAATCTTGAAATTCGCAGGCAAATGGATGGAACTAGAAGAAACCATCCTGAGTGAGGTAACCCAGTCACAAGAAGACAAACATGGTATGTACTCACTCATATATGAATTTTAGACATAGAGCAAAGGATTACCAGCGAACAATCCTCTTCACCAAAGAAACTAGGAAACAAGAAGGACTCTAAGGGAAAAATGCATGGACCCCAGGAATGGGAAGGGGCAGGAATTCCTCAGCTAATTGGGAACATGAGGGTAGGGGAGAGGGAGCTGCCAGAATGAGAGGAGGAGAAGAGGAGAGGAGCAGAGGAAATGGAGGAGCAGAAATATTGAGTTGGGGGAAGAATAGAGGCGAACAGGAGAAGAGATACCATATTAGAGGGAGCCATTATAGGTCTGAGGAGAGATCTGGCACTAGGGAGATTTCCAGAGACCTACAAGGATGACACGAACTGACAATCTAGGCTATGGTGGAGAGAATAACCGAAATGCCCTTCCCCTATAATGAGACTGATGACTGTCTTATATGCCATCCTAGAGCCCTCATCCAGTGGCTGATGGAAGCAGAGGCAGACACCCATAGATATACACTGAACTGAACTCTGGAACCTAGTTGCAGAGAGGGAATGAAGAACAAAGGGGTCGGTACCAGGCTGGTGAAACCCACAGAAACAGCTGGCCTGTACAAGGGGGAGCACATGAACCCCAGACTGCTGCCTGGGAGGCCAGTACAGGACTGATCCAGACCCCTGAACATGGATGTCAGTTAGGAGGCCTCTGCACTGTAGGGGGCCCCTGGTAGTGGATTAGTATTTTTCCCTGGTGTAAGAAGGGACTTTGAGAGCCTATTCCATGTAAAGGGATGCACTCTCGGCCTGCACACATGGGGGAGGGCCTAGGCCTGGCCCAGAATGATGTGGTGGACTTTGGGGAGCCCCCATCAAGGGCCCTACCCTGCCTGGGGAATGGAGGGTGGATGGGGTGGGGGTAGCTTGGGGGCAAGGGGGGAGGGTTGGGAGGAGGGGAGGAAGAGGGAGAAGGGATTGACATGTAAAACAAGCTTGTTCCTAATTTGAACTAACAAAAAAAATTACAAAAAAAAAACACAAATCTGCTTCATTCTTCACCTATTGATGCACTAAGAGTGAGAACTGGGCCAGAGATAACACCTCTTCAGCCTCAACTATATTGCCTAAAGTATGAATCTACTATAAACGCACTACTGACTTAAATTCTAGCACCTAGTATCTTAATCTTATTTCTTCATTATTTCTTTCTCTCAGGAGAACTTACCTTGATGGCAGCATGGATCTAACTTTCTTCACTATTTCTATCACTAACCCTGATACATACCACGTACTTAGCTAATACATATAAATCAAAGAATTCAAGAATGCATATCAGATCTCACAAATAGCTGAGACAGCTCGTTTTAAAAATACAAATCTTTTTGCCTCTCAGATACATCCAGCTGAAGGTGCCCTTAATCTTGTTGCAATCTATACAAACTCTGTTTCAAGTGAAACAAAAAGATCTGTTAGAGAACTTCATGTTTTTTCCTTATTCAAAAATTTCAATGAAAATGTTTTAACATAGTACAACAATTTACTCTATATATTCCAACATATCTTTAAATACTGTGATTTCTTTATGCCTTTTTGATCATATTCATATGAGAGAAAAAAATCTTACTGCCTAAATTCTTTTATCACTACCATCAAGTTGAATTCTGTAGCAAATATTGAGATTGAGAGGTCTTTTCATGATAATAATAAAAACAACAATCAATTTTACTTTAAAAGATTAGGGACAGTAAGATGACTCAACATGTAAGGTAAGAATACTTGCCACCAAGCCCAGTGACCTACTTTGAACCCCAGGACCTACTTGGTAGGAGGAAAGAACCAATGCCTACATACAAACATAGTTTTTTTTAAAGATTAACTAAGCATCTACATAAGCTTAATAGTACAATATCAATACAAACTTAGCAAAGTAACTGCAGCTGATAATTATATCATGAGTTGTTTTACCACAGTGTTTTCTCATTAATGAACTACTGGAAAGTCCAATTTCTCTATGATCAATTAAAAACTTTGAAAAATTACTTATTGGCTAAAAGAAAACTTCAATTTTGAAAAAAATAAACTCAGAAGAAATCAATGAAACCACACAAAGAAATCCATCATATATAAAACTTTGATTTAAAAAATGTTTCACAAGCGAGCCCTGATGACAATCCTGGCACTGGGGAGGCAGAGGCAGAGGCAGACAGATCTCTGATTTCAAGGTCGGCCTGGCCTACATAATAAGTTCTAGAATAACCAGAGCTACATAGTTAAGACCCTGTCTCAAAAAAACCCAAATCAATCAATAAGTAAGTAGGTCTCACAAATGTCTCACATGTATCATTTGCTATTAATCCAAATCCAAATTCAAATTCATCAGCTATTTGATGTTCATAAAGACTATATATAATTTAAAAATTAAACATTTAATTCAATTGCATCATCTGTTGCAAAGGACATAAAAATAGGATTTCAGAGTAAATCTCAATCTAGAGAGACAAGCAAATAGATCTGACCTTTTCAAGTGGCTTTCCCAGAGAGTTTCCAATCAGTTTCCAGTCATTCAAGACTTCTTCAACTTTGGAAATAAACCTAAGAAGGAGGGAAAATTTTCTAAATACATAATCAAACATGTTTTTCCTATTACTAAATAATTTCTTTAAAAAGATCAGAGATGATAAGAGAATGCTCAAGAAATTTAATACTATGATCCTAACTTAGGTATAGAACAAAAGAGGAAGCAACATTGTTTAGTTCAAGAATTCTTAATTTTTGATTCATTTGAATCTATTCACTCAATAAAAGTCTTTTTTCCACAAAATATAAATTAAGAACAATCCTCTTTTTTTGTTGTTGTTTTTTGAGACAGGATTTCTCTGTGAAACAACAGCTCTGGCTAACCTGGAACGAGCTTTGTAGACCAGGCTGGTCTCGAACTCAGAGATCAGACTACCTTTGGCCTCTCGAATGCCAGTCGAGCAATCCTCTGTTAATATGACACAATTAATTTAGAAGAGAAGTAAAAAACTAACAGATTAAAATAATACTTATTAAAGGTAATTATACAACTGATCACTTCTCTCTACCCTCAAAATTTTCATTTCCAGCGCCCACACAGTGGCTCACACAACCTATAACTCTAGTTCTAGAAGATCGAACACCTTCTTCTGGTCTGAGGATAATAGACACATATGGCATGCACATACATACATGCAAGCATAACTTTTTTTTTTTTTTTTTTTTTTTTTTTGGTTTTTCGAGACAGGGTTTCTCTGTGTAGCTTTGGAGCCTATCCTGGCACTCGCTCTGAGACCAGGCTGGCCTCGAACTCACAGAGATCTGCCTGCCTCTGCCTCCCAAGTTCTGGGATTAAAGGCGTGCGCCACCAACGCCCGGCAAGCATAACATTTTTACATACAATATAAATAATAAGTAAATCTTTAAAGGTTGACTAAATTTGATTAGCATCATATTAGCTCAACATGAGCAAGTGAAAACTGTCAAGCTGCTTATGTTGAGAGAAATATGATACAATATAGCAGTAGCACTGCTACCTAAAACTTCTAGAAAGAGCTTCTGGAGTAATTAAAGTTAAATGTTTTTAAAGGCATCAGATTTTTCCTTCAATAGCATTATGAGTTAGCACATTTCTTTTAAGACAATAATGACATCAAGTAATAAATCAGCTTGTGATTTGACTAACTACTTAAAATGAAAACAATAATTATTCATATATGAATTCACTTTGGTGGAGTTCACACAAATGACAATTGCTAAATTTGAAGATGAATGAAATAGAAATAAGTTCACATTAACAAAACAAATAAAAATGTAAACTATATCCAATGGAGAGCCACTGCAGGGGTCTAGGAATATAGTCCATTGGTATAGTACTTATCAGAAAGATTGAGTTCAATCCCAAGCAACCCCTAACTGCACAGAGAGCACTAAAACTGCACTGTACTTTTTATGAAAGCAAAACCTGGGAGCTACTTTAATGTGCAATTGCAGCAAACAATTATAAGTTAATGACACGTCCACTCACTAGACTAATATGGACCTATTAAAAATTGTTCTGGAGAACATTTGAGGAAATAAGAAAAGTGTCCATATGTTAAATGAAGAAAAGCCATAGAAGCACTCATTGATACAATGTGATCTAAAAAGTTTACACATATGCAAAAGAAAATTGTCAAAAATTTAATGGCTATCTTCAGTGAAAGGTATTATTGTTATAATAAAAATAATTTAAAATATAATTTTCAGAGTAAAAGAGCCATCTTAAAATATTTTTACTTAGTAACTCTATCAGTGCTTGCTATGAGGCAATTATACCCTACAAATATTGAGATTTGACTAGAAAAATTTATAACTTTTTTCTTTAACAATTCTCTGTATATTAGCTGATTGAGTCACTTAACTCCTTCTCCTAAATAGGCTTTTTTGTATATACTTTTGGAAGAATGTATTTTCTTTCTATTTCCCTTCATAGCTTTTAGGTCAGCTTGTAATTACAGACTCAGTCATATTATCTGACTCATGCCCATCTCTTCTGCTAGACTATACTTTCAGTAACAGCAGGAACCTTCTTTTTTTTTATTTACGGCAGCCTCATTAAATTAATTTATTTATATGCATGTGGGTGTTTTTCCTACATGTAAGTCTATGCACCACATGTGTCCCTGGTACCCATGGAGGCCAGAAGAGTGTGTCAAATCCTCTGAAACAAGTTACAAATGGTTGGGAACCGTCATGAGAGTGCTTAGAATTGAACCTGGGTCCTCTGGAAGATCAGCCAGTGCTCTTAACCAGTGAACCATCTCTCCAGCTCCCCTCAGGAAATTATAAGTTATTCAACTAGTGGAAAACTATCATTTTTCCATTCCCCAAACTGGCCACTGATATTTCCTTATCACTCATCCTCCAAGATCAAATTATATTTTTCTACTATATTTGAAATACCAACCTTAGAGTCAACATGCCCAAAACTGCCCTCTGGTTACTTTGATACTTACCTACATTCTTTTAGGAAAGTAAGGGAAGTTTCATGGTTGAGTCTTCCCCTAAAAGTTACATTAAGCTCATCTTCCAAAATCTAGTTCATTCTATTCAACTAATTACAGTTCCACTTTATGAATCAAGGTGAATTGCTTACTTCATTTTACCACAATGTAACAACTTAATCAAACAATCCTTGTACCATCTGGCCAAAATCTCTTACCACTTTATTAAGCAGCATTTGTATCACCTGAGACCAGAAAAGCAAATTTGGGGATCTAACCTAAAACCTACATTAATGGGAAATGTTGAGAGTAGAGACCAGCAAATTTTGATACAGCCAAGTTTGAAACTTTTTAGTCAAATCCACCAACTCTAGATTCCTCCACTTGGCTTTAGAAGGGGGTCTCACTTCCTTATTTTTATTTATTTCCCAGTGATAGCTCCTTACTTATATGTCTAGCAATGTCAGTCCCTTCTCTGTCTAACCAAACCCCTTAACCATTTTCCATTTTCTTTCTTTAGATGAGATCTGTTAGATTGCTCAGGATGGTAATAATTTCCTTACCTCAAGTGATCCTTCCAACTCAGCCTTCCCAGTAGCCAAGATTATAGTCAGGTGCCACCCCACCAGGCTTCCTTTCCCTTCTCATTTTTAAAGCAGGGTATCTCCTGTCTTTTCCCTACAAAAATTTCAACAATTTTGCAGTCCACATTCCCCTATCTAACTGGATCTTTGTAGTTACTACCAACTAACATTTTAACTATTTGTTGGGATTTTTTGAAGGTATAGATTTCCCCATCTTTAGGATATCTCAGGACAGAGTACTTTCTCATAAAGTCTTGCTAGTGTGTTAGATTTACTGACTTACGAAGTGTGGTGGATGGACATACAGGTCAAAGTACTATTCTATCAAGGATCTTTTATATTTTCCTCTGCCACCATTTGATATGAGACGCACAAACTGGAAAGCCTATAAACATCGCAACAATAAAATGACCTCGGTATCCATAACTAAAGGGTTTCTGTGACAATGAACAGAAAAGCACAATCTAAGCAATCATGTAAACAAACTTAGCTTTCAACTAACTTCGGTGACAAGCTCAGGAAGCCTGGGCACATCACCAAATTTAAAATGTTATGATATGAAGCAAAACATTCCAAAGACGTATGTAGTCACACTGTTTGTAAAAATAAAGAGGAGGAGGGCAGAAAGGAAAGAAATAAAGAAATAAGTTTTTTAAATGTGTAAATAATTTATTCTGGAAGACAGGATGGAGATGGTGGGAGGACGGCAGACGGACAGCCATCAGTCCCCTAAAGGAAAGCCTCTTCCCATAAACACGGGAAGAAAACACAGCAGCTGCCTCGCTGACACCTCATGATGACAACTGAGGCAAACCGACATGAAAGCAGAAGGCACAGGGGCGACTTCGGAAATGGTTTTCGGTGTCAGGGAAGTGGTCTGGAAGTCAACGCAACTTTTTTTTAAAGGCGGAGTCGGAAGGTTTGTCTGACCTGCCCCGATGATGCGGAAGAAGCCATAGCTGGCCAGGGCACAGGAGAGACACGAAACGTGGGCGTCTCCCTCAGAACCAGCGTCACCTGTGTGATGCCGCCGGGACCACTGAGGACCAAACGCTCTACTCACCTTTCCCACTCAGAAGCCGTGGTGAAGTCCGTGATCTCAAACACCTCGGACTCGGGCTGCGGGGAAAGAGAAGAGCGCAGACATTAAGCCGCGGGCCGCTGACGTGGCCGGCAGAACCCTGTGACAGACGCACCCGGGGAGCAGAACTCACCTCACTGTCCGCCGCCATCTTGCGGAGCGGAGCGCCAGGCCGCGCGCGAAGGCTGCCGGGAAGAAGGGAGCTAGGAGGCGGACACCGAGGAACCCTGGGCGGGACTTCAGTGTGGAGTGGGTGTGGCCTCGGCAAGGCCCGCCCATGGAGGAAGTGGTACCCTTTTCTCCAAGCAGGAAGATTTAGAGTGACTTCCACTTTCCCTCTAGGTTGCTTAATAATATTTTTTAAAGCCTGTAGTGGCTGGAGAGATGGCTCTGCGGTCAAGACTACCCACTGCTCTTTCAAGAGACCTAGGTTCTATTTCTAGCACCCACAAGACTGTTCACAACTGTTTATGACTCCAGTCCAAAGGGGATCATAATCACTCTTCTGGCCTCCACTGACAGGAGGCATGCACTTGGTATACAGACTTAATATTCTGACAAACTCTCACACACATTAAGTTAAATTTAAGAAATATTTTTAAAAGAATTAAAAAAAGTTTTCTGTAGACCCAAGAAGAGCTGTTGAACCTTATAACACTGTCATCTACAAATGTATTGAGTCACATCCATAGATATCCAGGAACACATGCAGTCCTATATGGCAAAGACCCTAGACATGTGTAGTCAAAATTTCATTTAAAAACCTAAAGTACTTTGAGTTTGTTTCCATTCAAACATTTTTGTTGTTGTTGTTTTGTTTTGTTTTGTTTTGTTGTTGAAACAGGGTTCCCAAGCCAGCCTCAAATTCATTGTGGTGAGCAGGATGAACCAGAATTTCTGATCCTCCTGCCTCCACCTTCTGAGTATCCTGATTATAGGCATGAAGCACCAGGCTTGGATTATGCAGTGAAGATGGAACCCAGGACTCTGTGCATGCCATGCAAATGCTCTACCAATTGAGCCACATATATTATCAATTAAAATTATATGTATATAAGTTTTGATTTATATAAATCATACAAGTTACATATTTTCTGAGGAGAGCAGCTTGCTATTTGATGAATGCTTCATTTTTAAGCCACTGAAGAACAGGAGTGCCAGCTAGCAGTTAAGAGTCTGCTGGCAAAGTAGCCAATGTGTCTTTTTTGGCTGAATAT
The DNA here is from genome assembly GCF_003668045.3 of Cricetulus griseus. Lineage (NCBI taxonomy): Eukaryota > Metazoa > Chordata > Mammalia > Rodentia > Cricetidae > Cricetulus > Cricetulus griseus. Next base: position 60,941,020 of record NC_048598.1, read on the forward strand.
TTAAAAAAACAAGAAAGAAAGACCAATATCATACATTTTGATGATGTAAACAAAGTGATAGTAAGGTACCATAGCTAAAAAAGAAAAAAGGAATAAGGGGATGTAGCTCAGTTGGTAGAATTCCCCAGCATGCATTAAGTCCTGGATTCACTCCTAGAATTATCAGATGTGGTAGTGTGTGCCTGTAATTCTAGCACTTTCTGGCCAGTCAGACTAGGCAAGTCAATGGGCTCCACAAAAGGCTAGAAAGAGAAGAGGAAACAATGGCTAGAGAAACCTAGGGAACTTTGTACATGGGAAAGGATTTCTTTTCATTTCTTCTTACTTGGCACTTTGCCTGCATTACAGGGGCACAATGTCCACAGAGCCCAGAAACCAGAAGAGGGCATCAGATCCTCCAAGCTTTGAGCTGCCAGGAATTGAACCTGGGTCTTCAACTAGATCAGTTAGTTTCTTCTGGCCCTGAACAGATTCTCTTTTTCACATTTAAGATCCTTAAAGCAAAGTAGGTCCATGGGTCTTAGGATCAGACTGATTTGACTTTAGCCATTTACTATTTAGCTTTTTGTAAATTATTTAATGTCCTTAAACCGTTTGTATTAGTAAAAATGGCTCTATAATAACAATTGCTATATAGGATTATATTGAAGCTTGAGTTCACATAAGAATAACAAAAAGTCCAGCCTGAGATAGGTGAACAATTACAGTAGCAGTCTTTATAATGAATGCCCATGAAAACTATGAAACACTACTTAAATACAAGGCATTACTCTTTTCCCTCCTTGATGAGTATGGAAGATGGTTCAGATAGTAAAACGGTCTCAAAGACTTTGGTTCCTGAAATTAAACTTTAGAAAATATATGAAGCTGCCGAATGAGGTTGCTAAGGCAAGGTTTCTTCCAAGATATTTTTGGCTTCTTGTCATCTCCCTGGAGAAAATTTTAAAATAAGTTATTTGTTACAGCGAAGTGTGAAGCCAGGATGCTAATGATGTAGAAACCCATGGGAGACACACTTTTATTAGATTTTTCCCCCCACTGCCTCAAAAAGCAGAAAAGATTCTGTTTCTCCAGGATGAAGGGCTATTTACCGTCTACATCCTGAGGCAACAGCTTTTCCTTAGAAACTGGTTTCCTCACTAGTATAATTCAGTTATTTCAAGGTGTTACCAATAATGGCCACAGGGAGCTATTTTGACGCACAGGCAATTTAAGAGATTAGCAGCTTTGGAAAAATCACCCTCAGCTGGGACCTCAGGGGACCGTGGGGGCATAACAGTTTAATTAGGTCATAAAGAAAAAGAAAACATCATTTATGTGGGACTCCACTATCCTCATCTAACTGTCTTGATGGCACTGTGAAGAACAAAACAAGAAATCTCCATGATCAATCCCAGTATGCCTACAATAGAAGCTACAACTGGAAGAGGAGGACAGTGTGACAACAAGAATCTTCAAAGAAAGATCCTCTAAAAAGCCAAAACTGCCAGAGAGCATTTTCTCATTTGTCAAGTGTCTACTGTCTGGACCGTATGGTTGATCCAGTGGAGGGATTCAATGAAGGATAATCCCCTCCAACTGTGTTCTCCATCTGAGGACAGAGATAAGACACAAATAATGATAATGTGGTTTAGCAAGGCTTGTGTGATGTTTAGCCAATTTCTTAAAACTCTTAAAAATCAGTGCTAGAAAAATGTTTAAGTGGCTTTCAGAACACAACTTGCATTCTAAAAGTGAAGCTCACTTTTTTGTTGCTTCATTGTTTTATGCATATATGTTCAAGGGTGTGTGGGTGTATGTAATTCAGAGGACAACCTCAGGTGTTATTCCTCAGAAATGCTGTCCACTTTTTTCTTGGGACGAGGTCTATTGTTGATTGGCCTGGAGCTAGCCAATTAGGTTAGACTGGCACAGTTGGAGAACATTTCCACATTAAGGTATGGGTTAATAAGTGAAAATCTCAGTGCCAAACATGGGATAGCTCCCTATGAAGTATTGATTGATCAGGAAAACCTCAGATGCCCCACAAAACAGCACAGGTTGTTACAATTGCTCTTTATGACCAACCATAGCAAGACCCTATGAGTGAAGATGCAACACACTCTGGTTGCAGGCCATAGAGAGATGGAGATGGAGTTGACCTGAAAACTTCCTCCTTGATGGCTGCTTGTTTTCAGAGTGTCAGAAAGTGCTATGCAAGCCACTTAGATTGAAAAGACATCAGTGATCTTAACCAGCACTGGACCCTGCATGCTTCAGCACACCTGCTGGTAAGATGTGCCCCTGGATAAAATAGTGGCATGAAGATTTTGGGGATAACCAAATGCTTTCTGATTGGATTAGAAACCTGCTTCAAAAGAGGGAATTTGTACCTAGTACTGTAAATCTAGGTGAGACTGACTGACCAGGCAGCCACAGGATCCTCCTAGCTCTGCCTCTCCAGCACTAGTATTACAAGTATACTATACCATGCCCAACTTTTTTTTATGGGACTTCAGGGTAGACTCAACTCTTCCTAATTATAAGAGAAACATTATACTGACTGACCTGTGCCCCCAGCCCTACTGTTTTTTCTTTGTGTTTTGGGTTTTTGTTTGTTTGTTTGTTTGTTTGTTTTTCAGACAGGGTCCCATTCTATAACATAGGTTGGCTTGGAACAATCAATGTCATCCAAGCTAGCTACATAACCATTAGTGATGCCTCTGACTCAGCCTCATGAGTGCTTGGATTACTGATATGATATACTACACCCAGCTTAAAACCATTATTTATTGAACCAAAACAAGATTCTCAGGTGTAGAACCTCCAGAGAATGTGAGGCAAAGTAAATCTGAATTCAGTCACTCACATCCATTCAGCTATCTCTTCATTCAAAACACAAAACAAAACAAAACAAAAAACCAGACAAACAAACAAACAAAAAACAGCTACTCCTTGCCAGGCAGTGGTGGAGCACACCTTTGATCCCGGCACCCAGGAAGCAGAGGATGTGGATCTCTGAGTTTGAGGCCAGCTGGTCTACAGAGTGAGTTCCAGGACAGCCAGGGCTGTTACACAGGGTTTTGGGGGGATGGGGGGTGGGGGGCTCGGAGACACCAACCAACAAAAACAAAACATCAGGGGACATTCAAGGGAACCAATGGGCAGCATTGGAACTCATGGAATATATCTGGGTGGTTGGCAAAGCCGTGTCTCAGAGAGCCTTGGAGAGACAAAGCCTGACTATGTGTCCTGAAGACTTCATTCTCTGATTGTTGCCTTAGTTGTCACCACACCCCTCATAATCTATGGGTTGTATGGGTTGTCAAGCAGGCATGAGCCTAGAGTCCAGTAGTCAGAACCAGCATGAAGAAGATAGGCATGATGCCATGTGTTTGTAATCCCAGTGCCCAGAGGCTGAGACAAGTGGGTACAAGTGGGGCTTGCTGACCAGCCAGTCTAGCCTATTCAGTGAGTTCCGGGTTAGTGAGCAATTCTGTCTCAAAAAACAAGCTGTGTAGTGTCCGAGGAATGACACAGGAGGCTTGCCTTTGCCCTCCAAATACACATACACGCACAAACACGTTCATGCATATAAATGTATATGACATGTATCATATACATTTAAATTAGTGTATATATTTATATAATATAATAAAATCTATTTATTAGTATAAAACATAATATATAATTATGTATACAATTCTATATAACTAAAATACACACACACACACACACACACACACACACACACACGTACAAAACAACAGACTCCTTCAAGATCTTTCTGCAAAATAAATAGATAAACAAATCCACTTTTTCTCAGCACTATGCTGCAAGGACAAAGAGGTCATACTTAACATGCCGGTGATGCAGTTCACATCGACAGTAGTGCTGCCTCAGCAGAAAAGCTTCTTCAGATGGAAAAACCCTTTAGTCCTTTTTCTGCTGAATAGTTTGAGGCAGCCCAAGCATTCCAACAGCATTCACAGGGCTCTCCTACAACTAAGACTGGCTTCAAAACTATAATTGTCCTCCTTTCAAACTTATCATTACAGCATCTCATTAGGCATTGTTTCCTGAAATGATTTCTCCTCTCTACATAGACAAAATGTAACAAAAGCACAGCTCCTGCCAAAACCCTGGGTTCCTGTTTAGTGAGCAAAATGCTAGTGCGTAAAATTCAGTCTTTAAATTTCTCCTGGGCAGACAATCAGTTCTAGAAATATCTACCAGAAATCTTCTATATGTGAAACACAATAAGGAAATAAGAGTAATTAAGGCACATCCCTTGTCTTCCAGAAAGTAGAACATACTGGAAACATAAAATAACTAAAATATAGGCCTTACACTGTTACTTCGTGGTAGAATGCTTGCCCAGCATTTGCAAATCCTGTAATCCTCAGTACAGAATGAAAAAAGGGACAAAGGAAAGAAGGAAGGAAGGAAGGAAGGGAAGGAGAGAGGGAGGGAGGGAGGGAGGAAGGAGTACAGGGAGGGAATGGGAGGAGAGGGGAAGAAAATCAGAACTCCAAAATAAAGATGGCTGTATTGTTATAAAAGAAATACAAAATGAATAAAGGAATATATTGGAGAAGTAATAGGGGAATATATTGGAGAAGTTCACTGGGTGTCTTAGTTAAGGTTTCTATTGCTGTGATAAAACACCATGACCAAAAGCAACTTAAGGAAGAAAGAGTTTATTTCATCTTACAGTTAGCAGGTCACACTCCATCAATGAGGAAAGCTGGGGCAGGAATTCAAGACAGCAATCTGGAGGCAGGACATGATACAGATGCTATGGAGGGGTGCTGCTTACTGGTTTGCTCCTCATGACTTGTTCTACCTGCTTTCTTATAGCACTCAGGACCATCAAACTTAAGGATGACACCACCCATGGTGAGCTGGGACCTCTCATGTAAATTATCAATCAAGAAAACTCACCACAGGTTTGCCCATAGGCCAAACTGGTAGGGGCATTTTCTCAGCTGAGGTTCTCACTTCCAATATGACTCTAGCTGTGTCAAGTTACATAAAAACTAGCCAGTACATGAGGCTAAGAAAACTCTAGAGCCCAGAGGGCAAGCTTTCAAACATTTTGGCCACCAGAGGGAAGTCTTGATCACAGTCTTGTGTCTTGTTCTGACCACGGCCCTGTGTGTGTGTGTGTATGTGTGTGTGTACACAGAGGATCATGTTATCAAGTCATATTTACACAATCAAATCTTACCTGATATTAAGTTTTGCTAATCAGTCCAGTGAGTGGATTTAGCATATGGTGAAAGAAAGAACCAACTTCTGCAAGTTGTCCTCTTACCTTCACACACACAACAACAAACAAGAAAACAAATAAATAAACAAGTGCAAAAAACAAACAACAGAAAGCAAGTTAGATCCTGTCACTCCCTTGAGTGATATGCTATGCTGTAATTCTACGATTGTAATAGTCAAACCCCTTCTGATTCCTGTTGGGTCCTTGAAGATCTGGCCTCTGCACACCTTCTTCCATCAGTTCCTATACCTTTGCCCAGCCTCCTTTCTGAACTTGAGCACTTTCCACTTACACACTTCAGTGCCTCTGTACTGACTGCGCAACCCACCAAAGGACAGCTGCTTCCTTCCTTTCTGTGAAGTAAGAAAATAACTGTCATCTCTTAGGGGCTGGTGATTTGGCTCCACATTTGCTATGCAAACCTGAGAACCTGAGTTTGATCTCAGGATCCCACCATGGAAAGAGAGACTCAACACCCAAAAGTATGCTTGCTGATGCATGTGTGTACCCACATACTCACACACACACACAATCATTTAAATAAATAAATAAACCTCAAAAGCAAGAAGAGTAACACCCCCAAGTCACCTCTTAGAGAGATCTTCTATGAGCAGAATCTGATAATGTCCCTCCAACTCACAACTCTCAGCCTCTCTTGCTGAAATTTTCTTCATAGCATTTATAGCTATCTAACTCCATGACTATTTATGGCTTTTTATTATCTGTCTTGTTTATCTGATAACTCTGGTGCTTAGACTGATACTTGCACTTATACACAAACACAAAGGCACTCAAGATACGATGCTGAGTGCTGGTGACATGGCTCACCATGTAAAGGCACTTCCTACCAAACCTGAAGACTTAAGTGCGATCCCTGGGACCTACATGGTAGAAGGAAAGAACCGAGTCCTTCTAGTTTCTGACCTTCACATGTGCAACACACACACACACACACACACACACACACACACACACACACACCAGAAATGATGCTGAGTTAATGAATGGGAACCCTGCTTCTGTTCAGGAATATATTCAGCTACATATCAAGTTTGAGGCCTACCTGAAATACATTAGATTTTGTTTAAAAAAAAAAAAAGTCACATCCTTCTCTTCTCCAAGTCCATTTAGTTTATCTCATTCAGTCATTGAGCCCAATTGCCATGCATATATAAGTGACTCAACTTTTTTGTTTAACAATTTCTTTATTGGTTCTTTAGGAATTTCACATCATGTACCCTAATTCTGCTTACCTCCCAGTCACCCCATATCCTACCCTTACCCCTGCTGCACTTCCTCAAAAGAAAATTTTAAAAAATCAAAACAAAACAAGCAAACAAACAGACAAACCAAAAAAAAAAAAAAAAAAAAAAAAAAAACCTATTTGCTCCTCCATCTCCATCTTTCCTGCCTCTCCAACACTTCATTCGTCCTGGTGGCATTGGGAGCTGAGGTGTGTCATCATACAGTAAACCCTTTTGTCCAATCAGTTTTACTAGCAAATGTTCATTACAATGAGTCACTGGTCTGGTTCAAGGCCTCTGGTTTCTGGTCCACCATCATCACTGGATCCTCCTGGAAACCCCTCTGGGATATCTCTCACCTATATAGTACCCGTTGTACCATAAACCTTTACAGATCCATTACCTGATATCAACTCTTGGAAGATTAATAAGCATCTCAAACTTACGTAGATCTGTAATAACTCCTTTGGTTTTTAGCCCAAGCATTCTTCTACCATTTCTGGCTAGTAAATAAACACCATTTACACATTTGGCTAAATCCCAAATAAAAGTTTCCCTCAATACCTTCCTATGCCTCCCAATTTCAATGTTCTCAGCATATCCCATCAATTCAACTTCTAAAATATCACTTTAGAACTGATGCCATTTCCTACCATGGTGAGGAATTTCCTGTAGTATATTTTGTAGTACAGGTCTGTTGGTGACCAGTACTTGCTGATTTTTGTTTATGTAAAACTGATTCCCAAGATGATAGAGTGCTTACCTGGCATGCTCGAATCCTTGGTTTCAAGCCTAAGCACCCCATCCTGGTGGAGAATGGTCCACACTAGTAGTCCCAACATTTGGAAGGTAGAGACAGGAGGATTCAAAGTTCAAGGCCATTCTTGGTTACCCAGCAAAATAGAGGCTACCCTAAACTGTGGGAGACCCTGCTCTGTGTTTACATTTGTAAAGTCTGGCAACCCACTTGGTGGTCTTCTGAATCCTCTGCTATACAGCTGGAATAATGGTGTGTTTCTTGAATGGTTGTTTTGTTTGAAGAAAATCTAAAAGAATCACACAGAAAAATATAACAAAAACTATTGTAATTAATAAAAGTAGATATAGGGCAGTCAGTGACACAGCAAACATTGATAAAAATTGGCCAAAATTCTATACAGCGGAGAACAAACCCTAAGTAACCTTTAGAAAGATTGGTCTGACTAGATGGGGGAGGGAGGGAAAAAAAATCCCACAATAGAAACAAATACTTTTTACAAATTGTGCATGTGCGTATCTGTGTTAGTGTTTGCCACCTATGTTTAGGTGCCTGCTGAAGCCAGGGGAAGGTGTCAGATCCACTGAAGTTGTGAACCACCCACCCAGGGAGTTGGGAACGGAACCTGGGTCCTCTGTAAGAGTAGCAGGCGCTCTTAACCGCTGAGCCCTCTCTCCAGCCCCAAGCTTCATGTTTTCAAAGACATCTGAAGAGTTTCTTGACCACACAGCTGCATCTCCTTTCAGTGAGAACGTATAATATCACAACTTCAAAGAAGAGATCTTCACACCCTTCAGTAAATAGCAGAAAAGTCTAGTGGCTCCAAATGCCAACTAACCTTATGTTCTGGTATATTCCTATGAGTATGTTTCTGTCTTCACGGTCTTTCTCAATGCTGGGTTAGCTGTAGTCTCTGAGTCAGACAAGAATGCATTCATTTTGCTGAAGCCTGTGTGTTAGAATGCTACAAGCCTCTCTGGATAAGAAATGTAGCACCAGGAGCAGAGGAAGGCGGATCTCTGTGAGTTTGAGGCCAGCCTGATCCACAGAGCTAGTTCCAGGAACGCTAGAGCTGTTACACAGAGAAACCCTGTCTCAAATAATGAAGAGGAGGAGGAGGAGGAGGAAGAATAAATGTGTTCTAATGAAAGGATTCCTCAAGGATGGCTCAATGGAACCACCAGTCCAGGACAATCAATTGGATTAGATTCTTATTACCAATGTCATCAGATTCAAAGCCTAAGTCTTGGCAATCCTTATTAAATCAGTCTGGACCACCCATCTTCAATAGGCCATTTAAATAGACAAGTAACAGTGAAAAAGCAGATAAAGGAGATTTATTCAATGCTGCCATGCTGGGAAGAGTAACAAAGAGGTCTAGTGAGCCACACCCAAACCCATCATTGAGATCCTGATGTGAAGTTTAGTCTAAATAAAGGGCAAGAGGTACAAATAACTAAGCAGTCCTGGGGAAAATGTGATCCTGCCCAGTACTGACCAGCATTGCCTGGGTCCCAGTCTCTCCTGCAAGGTAGTCTCTCACAAGTTGTGTGGAATCACTTCCTGAGAGACAAGCTCCTCTTCTGGCTGGCCCCAGGTTCTGGTCTTTTCCTTTCCCAGCATGGGACTTCCAGTTTCTTGGGGTCCATTGCTTCAATAGTGTGATAATCAAAGGGAGGGGTGCTATGTCTCTTCAGAATGTCTTCATTCCTGCCTGTATGGTTGTATTATCCCTCTGGCCTAACTTGGATTTGAAAAGGGACCTTTCAGCACACAGTAGGGACGACAGAAGGCATGGCTCTTCTGGAGAACATCTCAGTGTGCAAAGTGATAATGGCAATAGGTCAGCCATGGATGTGCACAGGGGCCCAACTTTTCTAACCACTCCAACAGCAGTTTAGAAGCCCGTACAACACTTGTTTTCCTTCCTCCACGAGACTGTCCTGCTTTTAATTCTCCAAGCTAAACACACTGCCTCTGGTTGCCTGGGCGGCAGCCTGTAAACTAAGCAAGTCTCCTTGCACTGAGCCAAAGGGTTTGTGCACCCAGAACCAGTTTTAAATACTTTTTAAAAATAAAGTGTTTGGACTGTGCAACGCTGGAACGGGATCAAAGGAAAGGTTCTAAATCTATGCTGCTTTTAAATGGAAACCTAGTGGAAGTGAGGGTTGAGAGCTGGTCCGGAAATCAGAGCCATGAAGAGGTAGGATGATTTGCGCCGCTACTCGTCTGGGTGCTCCTTCAGCTGTGCCCCTCAACAAAATTCCCTCAGCCAAACACACACTAGGTAAGTCAAGTTTCCATTTTTCACCCTGCTTTAGATAACACAGACTGCTGCAACTTTTTGTTTTCCTACCGGAAGAATGTCCCAGGGGAGGAACATCAGGTAAACTGACAGAAGAAACTGTATCCTAATCTCGAGTAATTTTATCCTTAGAGTTGTAAAAAGCTAGTTTTGACTTTACAAATAATCCCTTCCAATACTTTGTGGAAATGCCTCCAGACCATAGGGAAAACTAGTAATGACAAGGAAGGCTTATTAATAAAAATACTCTCTTCCATTGAATACTTTGTAGAGATAATCTTGAACTTTAATCACCTAAATATTTGTAAATTTTTTTAACTCCTCAATATTGTATACACATATTTTGGGGCACATTTTATTAACCTAAAGTCAAGTTTCAGTTGCTTTAAGCCTTTTCCATATAATATTCCAAGCCAAATGTAGAATAAAACAAAAAGTTTTATTGGGAAAATGGTCATGCTCTCATGTGAAACTTAACAAAACTCACTGGACCACAAAACAAAGACAACAGAAAACATGAAAATAGAAGGGAGTTCAGTTGGGAAGAGGAAGGGGTCAGGGTGTGTAGGAGGGAGAGGAAAATAATGGGGATGAATATAATAAAAAGAAATTATAAATATATGAATACGTCATCGTGAAATGCTGTGTTGTATATGACTGGTTATAAAAATTTTGACTTTTCAAGTCCATAACACATCTAAGAACAAAGATGACTGTTATCCAATAGAAGATAAACCTTATAGAACAAAATATTATTGTTTAAAAAAATCATTGCTTGTAAAATACTTCTATATAGGAAATGGAGAAAAGTTTTGTTCATGAGAAACTTAACACTGAAATGTTCAGGCTGAAGTCAGAGGAGGAAATGACATTCATCCGCAAGAAGCAGCGACTGACGTGTGGAGACACTACAGGTGTCCTTGACTCTCGACTGTCTTTCTTTAGGCATCTTTGACTGTAACTTAGATCACCACATAGGGATTACATTGCCGGTCTTCTAGTGACTAGATGACTTTGACATCGCAGTTTTGCTAAATTCACATATTTATTTATTTATTTATTTATTTATTTATTTTTATATTAGCAAGCAGTTACTACTTGTGAAATTCTTTCATAAATGTTATGCAAGGTGCGATGGTATATAATGCCATATCAGCACCCAAAAGACTGAGGCAGGGGGATGGAGAGTTTGGAGCCAAGCCTGGGACCTAGGTCAGTCTGAACTGCAAAGCCAAACCCTACCGAGAAACAAACACAAACAAAAAGGTTCCAGGCAAGAGTTAAAGCACAGACTCTAAAACATTCATTGCTAGGTAACAACCTTGGAGAAAAATAGTTGGGTACTTGAGATTTTAGTTCTCCTTTATGAATAATCCGATGACATAAATACCGATTTCTCCTGGTTGTTATTTGAATACATGGTTTTTAGATTTATTGAAGGACAGGCTGTAATTATCCTGTTTATGAAAGCATTAATTAGCCTTAAAGTGATATTGCATTTTGATAAAAAAACTTACAAAGATAAATCCAAGTTGCAAAATGATTTTCTAGGATGTGTATGTGTACTGGCTTGAAATTTTTCTGTGGTCCAATTTTGAACATATTGTCTGTTCTTGCTTCCTTTAGTGAAGTTCCAAGCTTGACACTTATTAAATGCTAAGGACTGTATGATGACTAAGTCACCACAGTCAGCCAAATGGCTGCTTAGAAGAACTCCAAGAAAACATCCAGCATTGGCGGTGCTGCTACTTGCTGAGGTCATTCTGGAGAACGTTCTGGCATGTTTTAGTGAAATTGAATATCTTTGACATATAAGGCACAAGCAGACTATTGGACTATGTATAACAAGTCTCCAGTAGAAATATTATCACAGTATTGTTTGCAGGGTGGAACACTAGAGGCAACTGAGATGCCCATCACTAAGAGAAGCAATAATAAATACAGTAGATACAGAATAAACAATTGGAGGTTACACACAAACACATGGATGTACTTAAAACAAAGGTTTAAAGGTAGCAAGTTATGCATTACTATATACATATTTTTTATTTTATTTATTTTTAACTTTTGGGTTTCTTTTTTTTTTAAAGATAGAGCTTCTCTGTGTATCTCTGGCTGGCTGGAACTAGCTCTATAGACCAGGCTGGTCTCAAACTCACAGAGATCCACCTGCCTCTGCCTCCCAGGTGCTAGAATTCAAGGCATGTAACCACCACTGCCCAGTAAATCTTTAAAAATAAAATAATAAATTTACATAAATGATATTGTAATGTGCCAGGTAGTGGTGGTTATATGCCTTGAATTCAGCACCTGGGAGGCAGAGCCAGGTGGATCTCTGTGAGTTTGAGGCCAGTCTGGTCTACAGAGCTACTTCCAGGCCAGTCAGAGCTACACAGAGTAACCCTGTCTCAAAAAAAGAAAATAAAAAGAAAAAAGGTTTATTTATTTACTTATTTATGCATATGAGTGTTTCATATGCAAAAAATGTCTGCACACCAGAAGAGGACATCAGATGCCATGGCACCACAGTTAGAGACAGTTGTGAGCTACCATGTAGGTGCTGGGAATTTAACTCAAGACCTCTGATAGAGCAACCAGTGTGCTTAGCCAATGAGACATCTCTCCAGCCCTGATACTTTTATTTTTTATTACTTTTTCATTTAGTGTATAGGTGTATGAATGTATGTCTATGTCTTTGTGTCTCTGTGTAAATGTGTGCCACAGCACACATATGGAAGTCAAAGAATCAATTCTCTCCTTCTACCATCTGGGTCCTGGGAATCAAAATCAAATTTTTTTTTCTGTGAGTCCTAAAGAATTGAACTCAGGTCCTCATGCTTGCAGAGCAGGTGATCTTAGCAACTGAGCCATGTACCCAGACCCTATGTATTATATTTTATATCTGTATATGTATGATGTGCATATGTGTGTGCATACATGGTATGTGGATATGCACGCATGTGTATGTACATACAGAGGCCTAAAGTTGATGTTAGGCATTTTACTCAGTCATTCTCCACTTTAATGAGGCAGGGTCTCCAAGCCTAGCTACTATTACTAGCACCTTGTCCTGAGGATCCTCCATCAGCCTCCTGAGTGCTGAGATTATAGGTGGTTACCAAGCCTGGTTAGCTTTTATTTGGGTCTGAGAATTTGAACACACTGAGCAGCAAGTGCTTTGTCCACGGAGCCATCCTTCATCCCATCCTGTTTTTCTTCAGAAGGAATGAAGTAACAATAAAAGCAGACGATATTACATTGGAACCACCCACTGTTTTGCCGGCCTTCATGTCATTAAGTTATTTTCCCCTTTAAGGCAATTATACGGAACCAGCAAGATGAACAAAAACAAACTGATTCATGATTTCCTGGAAGTGGTTTCCAGGGGAGATGTGGAATGCATCTGTGGCCATATTCCTGAAGTCCATTCAGTCCTTGGGAACCTTGACTTCCAGCACCCACAGACCGGAAATACGCCTCTCATTACTGCAGCAGAAGAAAATCTATCAGAGGTACAGTGGGGAGGGAGAAAATGGAGTCTGCAGGAAGCAAAGAGTATTTGCCTTTGGTTTTCTGAAGCATGGTAGCTTCCTGTTCCTCCACCAACAAAGTTCTGTTGCCAGGCCTTGCAGAGCCCTAGCTCGGGGGTCAAGATCATTATGAAAGTACTGTTTTCTGATAGATCTGGGGGATTTTCAGCCTTTATTATTATTTTTAAGCCTTCAATCGCTTATTAGAAAGAATGTAGACATAAAAAACAAAAACATAAACTCACACATGAGCACCCAAAGGCCTATTTCCCAGGTAATTCTAGGTGCTATCAAGTTGATAATTAACACTATTGCTGATCAGGGTGGCACACTTCTTTAATCCTAGCACCTGGGAGGCAAAACCAGGTGGATTTCTTAGTTTAAGGTCAGCCTGCTCTGTATAGTAGTCCCAGAACAGCCAGAGCTACACAGAGAAACCCTACCTTAAAAAAACAAACTAACGGGGCTGGAGAGATGGCTCAGAGGTTAAGAGCACTGGCTGCTCTTCCAGAGGTCCTGAGTTCAGTTCCCAGCAACCACATGGTGGCTCACAACCATCTGTTATGAGATCTGGTGCCCTCTTCTGGTGTGCAGATATACATGTGTGCAGATATACATGGAAGCAGAATGTTGTATACATAATAAATAAAATCTTTGAAAAAAACAAACTAACAAAAGATAGTTAACACTATCACACCACAGCTGGTCTTGAGCTTGCTATAGCCAAAGATGACCATGAACTTCTGATCCTCCTTCTTCTACCTCCCATGCACTGGAATCATAAAAGTGTGGACCACCACGTCCAGTCTTTGCAGTATTAGGACAAATTCTAGGGTTTGTGCAGGCCAGGCAAGCATTCTACCATTTGAGCTCTATCTTCTGCCTTTGTAAGAACTGTCTGCTAAAGTCCTCCAGGACTTTGAAAGACAGCTCAGTGGTCTTCTTCATTGACACCACTCTAGTCCCCTGTGCTCATCTCCATCTCTACATTCACCCACTGCTGCTTTCTCATCATCCCCACATCCCCTGCATCCCCACAACACTATGAGTAGCTTGAAGTCTGGGTTGTTACCTGCTTCACTGTGTAGGGCTTAGACCAAGAAAAATTCATGACACACACTGGGCACCTATTCTATACTTGTTGAAAAATCTAATCACTTCAGCATTTGAATGTAGTTTACTCACTCTTCAGAAATACGTAAAAAAAAAACTGCAACTTTCAGAACTTTATAAGCCAACCTAAGCTGGAGTAGAGTGCACTTGCCTAGCAAGCACAAGACCCTGAGCCCAATACTTGCTCCTCTGCAGACAGCTAAAAGACACGTAGCTAAATACCAGATCATGGGGAGGCAGCGGGGAGGTATAAGATAAGTAGACAGATGATATAGGTAGATAGATGGTAGATTGATTGAGATAAGTAGATGATGGGCAGGCACATAGATAGAGATGATAGGTATGTAGATAAATAATAAATAATAATTGATGCTAGGCAGAGAGATGATCAACAAATGGTAGAGTGTTTGCTTAGCATGCATGAAGACCTGGTTTGAGCCCCAGCACCACATCAACCAGGTGTCATGGCACACACTTACAATTCCAGCACTTAGGAGTAGAACAAGTGAATCAGAAGTTCAGGGTCATCAAAGCTAGGCTGAACTACATAAGATCTTGATCTTGTCTCAAAACAAACAAAGATTTCAATGCTTATGTGTCCTTAGAAGAAAATATTTATAGACCTCTAGTTTAAAAATACAGTTCTCAGAAATCACCCATATCACAGAGTCTTTGTTGTTAATTTAGGGTTTTTTCCGGGGGTGGGGAGGATGTGGAGGGGTAGGGTGTCACTATGTAGCGAAGGTTGGTCTCAAAGAGAGATCTGCCTGTCTCTGCCTCCCAACGTGTTGGGATTAAAGGTGTGCCCCACCATACCAGCCATCACAGAGATTTGGTTTTAACATTTAGAAAGGTAAATAATAGTTCCCTGAATTCAAATATTTTGTTGTGGTGGTCCTGGGGGGGATACTAGGCATGAGCTCCCACCACTGAGCTACACCCCCACTCTTACCTGATTTTGCTTTATTGGGAATGAGAGCCAAATCCAAACTAGTCTTCTATCTGGCCCTAAAGGTACAGCTGCCACTCAAAAACATGAAGAATTCTGGAGATGGAGCTAGAGAGATGGCACAGTAGTTAAGAGCACTTGCTGCTTAATCATGAAGACCAAAGTTGGCATCCCAGTACCCACATAGGACAGCTCACAGATAACCAAAGGATCTGATTCCCTCTTCTCGTCTGCATGACTACCCACCCCCAACTCACAGAGATACACACAGAGAGACACACTCACACACACAAACACACACACACATACATACTCATACACACTCAGAGAGATATACAAAACATTAATTAAGTTAAAAATAACTTTGTAAGCTAGGAGGTGGTGGTGCACGCCTTTAATCCCAACATAGGCAGGTGGATATCTGTAAGTTTGAAGCCAGCCTGATCTACAATAGCTAGTTCCAGGACAGCTAGGGCTACATAGAGAAACCCTGTCTTGAAAAACCAAAAACCAAAACAAACAAACAAAAAATAACTTTGTGGGCCAGGTATGGTGATAATATCTTGAATACTAGCAATCAGAAAGCAAAGGTATGCAGATCTATTTGAGCTTGGGGCCAGCCTGATCTACTTAGCAAGTTCCAGACCAATCAGGGTAGCAGAGTGAGACTCTCTCTCAGAAGACAAAAACAAACAAACAAACCTTTAAAAATTGGGTGGGGATGGGAATATGCTCAACATATATAATTATGAACATTTAAAAAATAAAAATAAAAACACATCTTTGAATCTTAAGGACATTACTGTTTCACAGGTTGTTGAGATTCTTCTAGAGAGGGGAGCAGATATCACCCTCTGCAATTACAACAATCAAACTGCCATCCATGTGGCCAATGGTGACATCCGAAGACAGCTCTTGGCAGACAAGAGAATTCAAGCTCCACAAATGCAGCTGCTAAGAAGTTCGTGGCAAGGGGATCTTGAACAGCTTCAACACTTGCTGGTTAGTTACAGTGTTTACTTGTGGAGGGGTAGACAGATATGCTGAAGACAGATTACACCTTCACATGCCCGATACAGGACTCATTTATTTCTATTCACATTTAATTTTTTTATTTTTGTTTTAAAGTGTGTGTGTGTGAATGCAGGCATGAATGCTCACAGAGGCCACAAGAGGATGGCAGATCCTTTGGAGCTGGCGTCACAGGCAGTTTTGAACTGCCTATGCTGGGTTTTGGCAGCTGAACTCTGGTCCTCATGAAAAGAGTAGCAAGTACTCTTAACTGCTGAGCCAGCTCTTCAGCCCCCAACGCTTCTTCCAAAGAGGAGAAAGTTATTTTCAAACTCAATGCCAGAAAGTCTCTCTCAGGAGAGACGAGAAAGATTCAGGACTAGACAGGACACAAGTAGAAAATGAGGTTCTAGAAGAACAGAGAGACAACCTATTTCCACCCCCCTCTATCTAAGAGCAAGAAGTCAGGCAGCACCCCAGGGAAATGATGAACCCCAGGAAGACCCAGAGGACCGCTGTCAGCTTGCTCAGAGCAGTTCCCTGGATATCACTGCCATTTGCACAGTTGCTGTTTAGATCCCTTTGGGCCACTGGCAATTATTATCGTTATCCTGAAAAGGGAATCAGAGAGCTTACACATTGCACAATATTTAGCTGTGCCCAAAGAACTTTAGGGCAATATGTTTTTGTGTGTGTCCATGTGCACATGTCTGCATATGTATGTGAAGGCCAGATCAACTGTAGGTATCACTTCCTCTAGTGCCATCCACCTTGTTTGTTTGTTTGTTTGTTTGTTTTTGAGACAGTCTCACATTTGCCTGGATCTCACCAACCAAGTAGGATAGGCTGACCAGCCAGGGCTCCTCTTGTCTCACCTCCACAGCACTGGGGCTAAAAGTACATGCCACACCATGCTGTGGTGTGACAATATTCCTGTGAAGGTATAAGCAAGCATCTACTCATCACAGATAGGAAACTGAAAACAAACCAAAGTATGGATACCGAAAAGTCCAACTTGGTGAATTAGCGAGTTTTATTGGGGTGACTTACAGGATATATGTGAGGGGGTTCCTACAGGAGCATAAATGTCTCAAAGGGAGCTGCAACACCAAAGCCCACTCAGGCACAGGTGACAGCTCCTGAAACCTGGAACCTGGAGTTTACTGCACAACCTGCAGCAGCTCAACAGGTTAGAGAATGTCCTTTGCAAGTAGCTCAGTTGGTCTGAATCTCTAGAGGTGGCTGGCTGCTGGCTGCTGGCTGCTGGCTGCTGGCTGTTTCTTCCAGGCAGTTCAGCTTGGCTCTGCTTCTTCTGTGCTGCAAATCTGAGAGTGACACTCAGTAGGCCATAGGAGAATGAATTTGGCCAGTTTCAGGAACTTCCTGAAGCTATTTTGAGTTGTCTACATCCTGTCTTAATAAGATTCCCTGAAAGATGGAACATTTGACCTCCATTTAGAACATCCTGCAGTTTTACCTTCCTTTAACACCCTGTGTTTTAGTGAGTGCCCATCCAAGATGGACGTTTTTAATCTCAGAGGAAACTACTATATAACATGGGCCTGGATTTTTATGTGGACTCTGGGGATCAGATTTTGGTCCTCAAATTTGCATGGCAAGTACTTTACCAACTGAGATGCCTCTCCAGCCTGAAAATACATTTAGAAAAAGATTTTATTTCTGTTTTTAATTGTGGGTGTTTGTGTGTGCATTTGGGCACATGGGTACAGTGCCTCTGGAATCCAGCAGGGAATTGATTGGATCCTTTGGACCTGGAGTCACAGGTGACTGTGAGCAACCCAGCCTAGATGCTGAGAACAGAACTCAGGTCCTCTGCAAGAGTGTTGCAGGCTTTTAACCACTAAGCCATTTCTTAGCCCCAAGAATATATGCATTAAATGTTGTCTTTTGGGGTAACTGATACTCTTATTTAGATTTGTCACCCCAAAGCACCTTGTGAAATTGTATGCCTAACCAAGGACTTTAATTATTAGCAATTTCTCACTAGTAGGAGTGACCCATGTGATCTTCCAACTGAAAGAAAATCAATATTGCTGCTAGGAAACAGTCTTTCCCTAACCCTTTATGATAAAGACACAAACAGATCAAGAAATAAAAGCTATCTTAGCCAGGTGGATTTCAAGGACAACTGTAACAAAACCAAAGGACATTTTTTTTCATGCTTTTGTTGTACTCAAAGACAGTTTAAAATGTCATACTTCCCGAGCTGAGGCTTAGAAAAATTTCCAAAAGGCAATCCATTTTTCTTAATGGCAGTCTTGTCATATGTAACTGTAACCCCATCTCTGTTTTCATAACCGCAATAGTTTTTTCATTTGTTTATATGCCTGAAGAATTAATGACCAAGCTTTAAGGAACTATTTTTTGCCTGGAATGTGGACCCAAGCTTAATCAAGAGATGCTAAATTGACATGCTGTTGCAATATGACTCCCAGCTCAAAACTCTCATATCAGCTCTAGATAATAGTAAGCATTGATCTAAAAGGTAGTTTCTTCTCAGAGACTGAGAAAAAAAATTAACTAATTCCCATAGCACCCTGCTGAGGTAATATCATTATCTCCATTTTGCCCCTGGAGAAGCTGAGGTAAAGACTATATTGCCATGGCAGAAAGTGAAACAGAGGTGAAAACTAGCAGGTTACTTTGTTCTATAAAACAAGCAGTTTGTGTATTTTTGGCCTTCCAACAGATTTTTAATTCTGATGGCCTGAATTAAATCTCTCTCTCTCTCTCTCTCTCTCTCTCTCTCTCTCTCTCTCTCTCTCTCTCTCTCTCTGTGTGTGTGTGTGTGTGTGTGTGTGTGTGTGTTTTCTTTTCCAGATTTCAATACTAGGTGTTTCTATCAATCACTGCTTGTCTTTCCATCTTTGAAGACAATGTCTCTCACCAGTTTGGTTAGACCAGCTGGCCAGCGAGCTCCAGGGATCCTCTGGCTCTGCTTCCCCATTCCTGGGATTATAGGCATACATTGCCACACTGGGCTTTTCCTGAGGGTACTGGGGATTTGAACTTGGGTCCTCACAGGCAAGCATTTTTACAAGTGAAACCATTTTCCTAGCCCAAATTTATTTATTTATTTATTTATTTATTTATTTATTTATTAGTTTTTCATTTTTTTGTTTTTCAAGACAGGGTTTCTCTGTGTAGCTTTGGAGCCTATCCTGGCACTCACTCTGCAGACCAGGCTGGCCTCAAACTCACAGAGATCCACCTGCCTCTGCCTCCCGAGTGCTGGGATTAAAGGCGTGTGCCACCAACTTTCAGCCCAAATTTATCTTTACTAAAGCAACTAATCATATCTACATGTCACTTCTGCTTTGACTGTATAAATGCAGTTAAATGGCATGGTTTCCTATTGCAAATCATTCAGTCATCAGTGTTCAGGGAACACCTGCCCTGTGTAAGTCATACTGCTAAGTGGTTTTCATATTGTGTCACTAGTTGTGCAAGCAACCCTACAGGGAAACACTGGATGTCACCTGTTCAGTGCAACTTAGAAGGATAGTAAATAGGGTTGCTAGAGTTAGCAGAAGGTTCAGTGGGTAAAAGCTTTTACTGGTCAAGCCTGTCACCCAAAGTTCTATGTCTAAGACCCACAGTGGAAGGAGAAAACCAACTGAGCTTGTCCTCTGATGGAATGTGCACACCTGCATTCAAACACACACACACACACACACACACACACACACACACACACACACACAATACCAGTATACACACACTGTAAGATATTTTAACATAGGGCTACCAGATTTTGCAAATAAAAATACAGGATATCCAGTTATGTTTGGTATATCAGCTATAGAAGTGAGGACATTAAATTTACATTTCAGATAAACAAATTATTTTTCGGTGTATGTACCAAATAAAAAATGCTGAATTATTCTTCCTTTAACTTCTCCTCCTTTATTTTACTAAGATCATTTGTTTTCTGTGCACTTGTGGATATGTAGATCTTCATGTGCATGTATGGACATATGTGTGCAGATGGAAGCCAGGCAACAGGGGTTTTTCTTTAATCACTCTGTCTCTCTGTCTGTCTGTCTGTCTCTCTCTCTCTCTCTCTCTCTCTCTCTGCGCCCCCCTTCTTTTTCTTTCTTTCTTTTTTTAGAAGACAGTCTCTCACTTGCCCAGAGATTGTTAAGTCATCTTCCACCTCCCCTGACCACGCCCTCACAGGCATGGCCAGGCACACCTGTAGGAGCTACTAGGAGGCGGGGCTACAGAGTCTCCCTACAATTCCCCTTTAGTCTAAAAGAGGATTAAAACTTAATAGTGTAAAACATCCCAAATTAACAATCATAAAGGTGAAATACAAGAAATTACAATAATCTGCTATTGCACATCCTAACTATGTCTATTCCGGCTAAGCCCTAAAGTCATGTGGAAAGGGTGTCCAATTTGAACACCTCCTTCCAATCCCAACTCTAAACAATAACTATATAACTAAAGCCTAAAGACGTGTGAAAGAGGTGTCTAAGCCTGAACACCTCCTTCCCATCCCAAGCATAAACAATAGGAAACTATCCCTAACTAGGTATACATTATCCTTAGCAACAATGATGAGGGAAAGGGGGTGTAGCATTCTCCAAGTTACTTCCTGCTGAATTGGGATGACAATAGCCTCGTGGGGTCCTGTAGGAAGAAAATGTTAGTATAGTGAAAGTCTCGAATGGATTGTATCCAGTCCATGTTAGGTGGGATTTGCTTGACTGGAGATCTAGGTTGAAGTCCTCAACTTGATTGAAGTTCTTGTGTTGATTGAAATCAGTACTCTGGCTAGAGTGTCGGTTGAAATGGAGCAAGTTGGATCCAGAGTAGCCTAGGAGGTGTGGTCCATTTTCTTTCCGGAGCATCCAGGGATTGCTCTCAGGCAGGTCTTCATTGGCTGGGTGGGACTCAAACATAAGTGTTAGCAGAGAAATGTTTGCTTGTGTGCGTATGCATACCGGGAAAGGCAACCATGGGAAAGTAACAACTATGAGAGGGTGTACACCTTGAGAAAAAAAGCCAAGAAAAGACAAAAGACAGTCCCCAAATTTTCTCTTATTCTGTATTACATCAATTGGCTTCTTGATATAATACAGAAACTATAAAGTTTAGTTAAACAAAGTGCTTGGATTATAGAGGAGGAAAGCCAAATCCAACTCCAAATCCAGCATCGAGTTAATTGAATGGGGATTAGGAGACAAAGAGAAATAGGCGTAGTGGAAATTGTTTTATGATCAGTTTTCTTTTGTTTGATGGCTATAGTTACTTCCTCTTTTACCCATGTAGTGTCCTTTGATTTCTGGAAATGAGTTTTCCTGTGAAAAGAAAAACAAAACACTTCCCTTTTCTTTATGAGGTTTCTATTTAGTTTATGAAATATACCTTGGTAGAATACCCGTCATTTCTCCTCGTTGAGAGGGTTTTCCTTTTCAACTCGAATCTTGAACCAAAGTTTTTCTTCTACTGTGGAAACAAATGCAAAACCCCTCCCCCAAAGTAACACATCTCCTGGTTTCCATTACAGAGGTTAGTACATCTTTGAAGTATACCGGCTGATTCAGTTCAGCAGTTTTTTTGGTAGTTCAGTGTCTTTATGCAGCTGTTTGTCCCTTCTCATTGGCATTAAGAAAGTTTAGTGTTAACAAAGCATTATGTTACCTATGTTTGGGGGTTTTTGTTCCTCCAGCCTGTTTATGGAGCATTTCCTTTAGTGTTCTATTAGATCTCTCAACCACTGTCTGTCCCGTAGGATTGTGTGGTATACCGGTCACATGTTTTATGTTATAATATTTGAAAAACTGTTCCAATTTAGTGGAGACATATGCTGGAGCATTGTCAGTTTTTACTTGTGCAGGTATACCCATAACGGCCATCACCTCTAGCAGGTGTGAAATAACAGAATCTGCTTTTTCAGAGTTAAGAGCAGTAGCCCATTGGAACCCTGAGAATGTGTCTATAGTATGATGCACATATTTCAAATTTCCAAATTCTGCAAAGTGAAGGACATCCATCTGCCAGACCTCATTTCTCCAAATGCCCTTAGGGGGCGTGGTTACAGTGTCTCCCTACAGAGGTATAGCTCAGTGCAATCCCCATTCCAGGAAAAAAAATGTTAAAATGAGAATTTTGCCAAGCAATGAAAATGCAAGGATTGGTTTTAGTAGCAATATAGTAAAAACACAGCAGAAACCAAAACTCTTGTTGTTAAAGGCATCTGAAGAGTTCCTGGATATAAATTTCCCAAACCTGCATGGCCTGACCCCTCTGATGCTGGCTGTGAGAGATGTGGACCTATTTGAAAGTCTGGATGTATTAACTGTCTACAAACCTGCAGAAGTTCTAGCCGAGCTCCTCAGGCATCATGCGTGAGTATGGGTGGTCAGTCAGCACCAGCTGAAAGACAGTGATTCCATTGTAATTTTCCAGAATAATGTAAACCTAGATGTGTGGATTGTTTCATATATATGTGTGTGTGTGTGTGTATATATATATATATATATATATATATATATATATATATTATGACTTTTTTGTATCACTATAAAAGGGACTTCAGTGTAACTTTGAAGAATGGAGGCCGGGCATTGGTGGTGCATGCCTTTAACTTGGGAGGCAGAGGCAGGCAGATCTTTGTGAGTTCGAGGCCAGCCTGGTCTACAGAGTGAGTTCTAGGACAGGCTCCAAAGCAACACAAAGAAACCCTGTCTTGAAAGACCAAACAAACAAACCAACAAACTTTGAGGAATGGACTAATATTTGAATTGATCATTATTCTTAAGACATCTAGCTCTTTATTGGTTTAGATAATTGCTCTTTGGACACTGGACATGTAGTTCAGTTGGTAGAGTACTGGGTTCAATCTCCTGCCAGATGTTGTGGTATCTGTTATCTCAGTACATGGGAAGTAAAGGAAGGATCAGAAGTTCAAGGTCATTTTCAGCTCCACAGTTGAGTATGAGGCCAGCCTAGAATTACAGGCATGGGCTACCATATCTTGCTTACTTAGCATTAGGGATAGTATACCGGGTTTTGTGCATATTAGGTGTTGTAATTTCAATGTAATTGGCCCCCATAAGCTCATAGGGAGTGCCACTATTAGGAGGTGTGGCCTTATTGAAGTAGGTGTGCTTTGTTGTAGGAAGTAGGAAGCCCACTGTGGGGGCAGGCTTTGAGGTCTCCTTTCTACTCAAGCTACACCAAGTTCAGTTCACTTCCTGTTGCCTACAGATCAAGATGTAGACCTCTCAGCTCCTTTTCCAGCATCATGGCTGCCTGGACGACACCATGTCCAACCATAATGATAATGGACTAAATCTCTGAAACTGTAAACCACCCCAATTAAATGTTTTCCTTTATAAGAGTTGCTGTGATCATGGTGTCTCTTCACAGCAATAGAAACCCTAAGATGTTAGGCAAGCACTCTACCAACTAAGATACAACACCATCCATCTTGTTTAAAATTTTGAGAAATGGTCACACCCTAGCTCCTATGTTTGTAAATCATTATTATGTCCCTGACTTAAGTTTTCTGCTTATTTATTTCTGCTTATTATTATGTCAATGTTCTTGTGTCTTAACAGATTTAACCTAATAATCTTTGATGCTTCTTCTATTCTCCCCAGAGATCCTAAACTTTGTGACTTCAGTGGCAAGTCAGCAATACATTATGTGTCACAAATTGCAAGTTGGAGGAAACAGCAGCTACTGGACATCCTGATGAATTCTATACCCAAACCAGGTCAATATTTCTTTTTAGATGCATATTCCCCAGTTTAAAAGTCCTGTTTGAAGTCTGTCTTTCTGTTTCACATTTGTTGAATAGCTCCATTTTTTGTTTGTTTGAGACAGGATCACACCTGTATATACCTTGATGGCCTAGAACTCAGTATATAGACCAGGCTGGCCTTGAACTCACAGAGCTCTGCCTGCCTCTGTCTTACAAGTGCTAGGATCAAGGGTGTATGCCATTATACCCTACTTCATTTAAATGAATCAAATCAGTGTCTCTTTATTGAGCAGCGACTCTCTGAAGCACAGGATTAATGATCTAATGATCTAAAGGATGTAAAGAAGTCTTGCTCCACACTCTTATGTATTTGTGTGTCTGTGTCTATGTCATGTGTAGGTCAGAGGTCAACCTCCAGTGTTTTTCTAAGGATGCCGTACATCTTGCTTTTTTATTTTTTTTAAGTAATTAATTTATGTGTATGAGTGTGTGCCTGCTTGTCTATATGTGTACCATATGTATGCTGTGCTCATGGGGCCCAGAAAAGAGTGTTAGATGCCCTGGAACAGGAGTTATAAGCGACTGTGAGCCACCGTGAATTATAGAAAACAAGCCTGGTTCTCTTCGATAACAGCAAGTGCTTTTAACCAATAAGCCACCTCTCCAGCCCCCACACCTTGTTTGTTTGAAACTAGGATCTCTCACTTTTTCCTAGAACTTGCTTATTCAGCTAGGCTGACTGTCTAGTTAGCCTCAGGAATCCACTTGTCTCCACCTCCCCCAGTATTGGGATTACAAATTCACACCACTCGGGCCTGTCTTCTTTTTCTATTTTGAAATGTATTTATTTTAATTTTGTGTGTATGGATGTTTTGCTTGCCTGTGTGTCTGTTTATCACATATGTGCTTATCACCGATGGTGGCAAAAAGAAGGCACCAGATTTCTTGGAGTTACAATTGTGAGCTACCATGTAGGTACAAGGAATCAAACCCAGGTCCTCTGGAAAAGCAATCAGTGTTCTTAACCACTGAGCCATCTCTCTAGACCTTCTTTTAAATTCAGGTTTGGGGGGACTGAACTCAGCTCCTTTTGCTTGCAGGAAAGCACTTTGTCAACCGAGCCTTCTCCCAAGGGTTAGGTATCTAAGTGACTGGTCTTCATAAATCCTCACATCCTCACATTACATTTTACCTTGATTTCTCTTGCTATCATATTGTGTGTGTGTGGGGGGGGGATAATCCTCATGAGACTCTTCCGAGGCAATTCAAGAGAGCAAAAGGCCAGTTATTAACCAGCTTAGCCTTCAGTATTGTAAGCAAATCTATTTGGAAGAGAATAGAGAGATCTTCTCCCACCCATCCACTAGCAGAAGTCCATTCAAGGGGTCATCTTGTGAAAGGTGAAGGGCAGACATCCTTTCTTTCTGTAGCACTCTGGAAGACAGGGATCTCCAACTCTGAGATACCTGTTGATGGCTCTGATGATTGAAAAGTTCTTCCCCAAGTCCCAGCACCTCATAGAGGTGTGACTGTGAGAATGAAGTCATTAAGTATGAATTGCTATAATTATGTTGAGCCAAAACCTCACTCTTTTTTTCTTGCATTCTTGTGTGTGAAGTATGCATACTGGAGGGGGGAGGTGCTCGCTCACACACATGCCAGAGGTTGACATCAGGTCTCTTCCTCCATTATGCCCCACTTTATTTACTGAGGCAGGTTCTCTCACTAAACCCAGAATACACTGTTTCTGCTAGTCTAAGTAGGCACCTTGTTCTGGGGATCCTCTGTCTTTACCTCCTGAGTGCTCAAATCACAGACAGTCACTACACCTGCCTGGCTTTTGCATGGATTCTGGGGATCTCAACTCTGGGCCTCATGTTTGCACAGCAAGTTCCTTGTCTCTGGGCCATCTCCCCAGCTCTGCTCTTGCCTTTTTTCTCCTGTGAAATTTATTACCTAAAGTTTCATGCCTGACCATCCTTTCAGGGAAATCAGACCAAATGGAGCTGATTAAACCTAGAATCTTACAAAGCACATGTTGTTTCTTCTTGACAGAAAGACATGTGGAGTCACTGCTTGACATCTGTCATGAGACAAGCTCTTCTTCAATGGATGTGACAGTTTCCCAAACTGAAAACATCATCTTTCAGAGCATCAGCAGCAATGAGGTAAGAGGACCCACGTAAAGAAACGGGCTAAAAAAATATTAAAGAAAGAAAACAGGGGATGGAGTGTCAGGTCAGCAGTTGAGAATGTACACCGCATTAGCTTGTAAACAACAGAAATTTATTTCTCAGTTCCAGAAACCGAAGGGTTAGAATAGATGTTGCAGGGCTTTTCCTGGGGGATAGGTCAACAAATGTCTAGTCATCTGATAGAGCACAGATGACAGACCAAAGAAAAGATTCCACTTTTCTAGCTAGCTTGGTGACCCAGTGAGTTCATTGATTGTTTAATATTTATGGGTGAGGGGCTATATACAGGAGCATAGGTGACCCAAAGGCAACATGGGTGATGAATCCAGGAAAGCAGCATCCTCGAAACTCAGGATCTACAGGAGGCTCAACTAGAGTCTCTCTCTCTCTCTCTCTCTCTCTCTCTCTCTCTCTCTCTCTCTCTCTCTCTCTGTGGGGGGAGAGGGGTGTGTGTGTGTGTATCTCTCCCTGCCCCCTTCTCCACCCCTCCAGGAATTTTTTACTGCCTATATAACCTCGGGATGGGCCTGAGTCTTGGAAGTTTTATGAGCTTCCTGAATCTTAAGAGTGCCCTCATCCCTGAGGAAGAGGCTGTTTCAGTTCAGAGGCCATTGCTACACAACACACACACATACACACTGGCAGTCTTTGGTTCATTCCTCATTCTGGCTCTCTGGTGTCTTGAATAAGGTCACTAAGCCCATTGCAAGAGCTCCACGTTCATGAACTAATTAGGTCCCAAAGGTTCTGCTTCCTACCACCATCTCTTTGAGAGTTAGGACTCCAACATAAAGTCCTTGTTGGGAGACAGGCATTCCATCTGTCTGTAATCTGTCATGTATGTGGATAACACTGAGGTTGTTGTAGCTTTGTCTGTACTAAATACCATGCCATTTATTTTTAGATAATTTTTCATTCTTTCATTATTATTTTCCTTTCAGTGTCAGACTCTTTTCACTTTAGCACATTTTTAGCTTCCAATGGCATTTAAATTTTTGAATTAAATTTATTTATGGGGAGTAGAACTCACAGGCGTGTTATAGTACACATGAAAGTCAGCAGACAACTTTTGGAAATCAGTTCTCTCTTCATACCATGTAGGTAGGTCCCAGGATCAAGCTCAGGCTACCATTCTTGGCAGCAAGTGGCTTTCCCCATTGAGACATTTCCTTGACACCCAATGGCGTTTTTATGAAATCTGTTCACAGTCTAGTTTCCTATGCTTTACATTCTCCCTACCCTTCCTTCTCTTAGGGTTTAGAGTCTTCTGGTAGTTGTAGTGTTTTGAAAGCTCACAAGGCTAGAGTTATAGGACTTAGTTATAGGATTGGGACCAAGAAATGCCCTTTGCATTTGGAAACTTAGTTTTGAGTCAGGTCCCATGTATCCCAGGCTGACCTCAAACTCCCTATATAGCCAAGACTGACTTTGAACCACACACACCTCTGCTCTGTTGCCCAAGAGTTCAGGTTACAAATATGTGCCACCATGCCCAGTTCTTTATGGTGCTGGGGACATTGAGTTACACCCCAGCCTGGCTGTAGAAATTTAAAAGCACAAAATCAATTGTAACTTCCAGTAAAGGAGCATATCATCAATAATGACTCTGAGGCTGGCAAGATGCTTCAGAAGGTAAAGACGCTTACCACTGGGACTGGAGAGATGGCTCAGAGCTTGGGAGCACTGGCTGCTCTTCCAGAGGATCCAGGTTCAATTCCCAGCACCCACATGGCAGCTCACAGCTGTCTGTAACTATACAGGGGATACGACACCCTCACACAGACATGAATGCAGACAAAACACCAATACACATAAAATAACATTAAATAAAATCTTACAAAGAAGAAGAAGAAGAAGGAGAAGAAGAAGAAGAAGAAGAAGAAGAAGAAGAAGAAGAAGAAGAAGAAGAAGAAGAAGAAGAAGAAGAAGAAGAAAGTTCCTTCCCACCAAGTCTGGCTACCTGAGTTTAGTCCCTGGGACCCACATGGTACAAATAGACAAAGGAATCCTACAGTCTGTCTTCTGGTCTCTGCATGTTCACTTGTGAGTATAAGCCTGTGGATTCACATGTACACACATGCAAAGTTAAATAAAAATACATTTTAAAACACAATGACTTCTACCATACTAAGAAAACACTTTTAAAGACCTCAAAGTACTTTTCATAAATCAAGTTGGCTTTCAAGAATAGGATTATTTTCTAGAAGGCCCAAGGAAGTTTGAGAAGTTGCACCCTATGATCAATCAGTTCAGAAATCAGCCCTGGTGAAAACTGTAATCCGCTTTGCTGCCTGCTTCTGTCCCGGGTTCTATCTGCAACTTCCATGGGGGTGGGGTTTTCTTCTGCAATGCCCCAGGGAAGAGCTGTGGAAACCACTTTGTTCCTCTAGGGTTGCTTCCCTGCTACTGTGGCCGAAGGATTCTTTCCACTTACTCTTGCTATGGGATTCAGGGCAGATTAGCAGCCCGGATGCTAAAACCATAAAGTAGAAAACACTGAGGGTCCCTATGCTTGTGTTTCAGCTTTGATCTTCAGTTTTCATTAAGCAATTAATCACATCTGCTCCAAGGGCTGAACCTTCCTTATTGGTTTTAGTCCTAAATATTTTATCCATTTAAGAAGGAATATTTGGTTACAAACTTTAGCCTTGGAAAGTCAACATTCACCCTGTCTAAAAGATACTATGATGGTTCACTGTATTGATGCTTACATTAAAAAAAAAAACAACAGTGTGTTCGTACCTGTGCATGCATGTGGGGGCCAGAGGTCAGACTTAATTGTGGTTTTTTGAGACAAGGTCTTGTATTGACCTACAACACACAGAGGTCTACCTGCCCAAGCTGGAGTTAAAGGCATGTGCCACTACTGCCCAGCTAACATTAGGCTTTTTAATGTGGATTCTGGGCACTGAACTCAGGTCCTCATTTCTGTGCATTGAATGTTTACTGAGCATCTCCCTATAACCTCGCTGAGCTGTCATTCTGTGCTCTGACAGGACTTTGGCCTTGAGGAAGACTGCAGCCTGTCCATACTGGCTGGGGAAGGAGCAGCTGCCCGGGGTGAAGACTGGCCATGCAGGACAGAAGGTATCCACTTCCATCCATGACTTGTCCCTAAAGATGGCACTGATGCCTGGGGTTCTCTCAGAATTTCTGAAGTGTGTGGCACAACTTTGAAATCACAGACACCTGATTGGTGGCGCATGTTTTTAACACCAGCACTTGGGAGGCTGAGGCAGGTGCATCTCTGGGATTTTTGAAGCCAGCCTGGTCTACAGAGTGAGTTCCAGGAAAGCCTCCAAAGCTACACAGAGAAACCCTGTCTCAGACAAACAAACAAAACCACAAACAAATGAAGGAAATAAAAGCTGGGATTGGAGCGAGCTCATTCAGTAAAGTGCTTGCTTTGCAAATATAAGGCCTTGAGTGTGTGCTTGTAACCCCCAGGGCCCTAGGCTGCTTGGTTTGTTTCAGGTCAGTGAGACACCCAAAAAACAAAAACAAAGTACACAAACAAAAAAAACAAGATGGACAATGCCTTAGGGAATGACACTCTGGCTTCATGTGTATGTTCACATACATGAACACATACATTTAGAGCGAGAGGGAGAGAGGAGAGAGAGAGAATAAAAACCACCCATCGTTCTGTTATATCTTTTTTCTGAATCAGAGTCTTGGCAACTTGCCCCTCGCCATACCGGCCACTTATTCCTGGCTCTTCTGTACTTGATTCCACTCCCACTCAGCCAGCAGTCACAGTCCCTTTCCTTCTTGTCTAATGTCACCTGCCACCATCCCTTTCCTCTCAGAAGCTTCCATCAGCTCCAGGAGTCTGTTCATTCCCAGATCCAAATGCACATTCCTCAGCCCTCTGTTCCCTGCTGCCCTGTTCTGACTTCCTTAGATTTGCTTAGCACCTCTCTCCAGGCTGAGTATAATTCAGTAACAGTTAAATAATGAACATCATCAGACATGGAAAAACTGATTAAAATAAATAAACCCTGGTCCCCCCCTTGGAAGAGTCTTATGGTCAAATGCCTTTGACTACCTTTTTTCTTTTTTAAATAATTTATTATTTTATGTCCATTGGAGTTAGGGTGACAGATCCCCCAAAACTGGAATTACAGACAGTTGTAACAGCCATGTGTGTGCTGCTGGGATTTGAACCCAGGTCCTCTGGAAGAACAACCAGAACACCTTGGCAGGTGGGGAGGGGTTAAACTTCTTACATGTTCTGTTTGACTTTGGAACAACTTGCTGTTTGAAATGCTGGTTTCCTTTTCAGAGGGAGTTGTAGTGTTTTTGGTTTTCATATGGGAAACGTGAGATTTCCACATTATCTCCACAGAACTTTTAAACCTTAATAAGTCAAAGAATCAATGATCTTTCTGACAAAGTTTCTCCTCACAGTTGATGAACCTCAGTTACTATAGTCTGTGAGGCAGGTGTTATCAGTTATACTTATGGAGGAAGGGGTTCTTGTCTCCACCCAAAGCACTGTTCAGTCAAAGCCTGTCATTTCCACCTGAACAATTTTTAAAATTTTAAATTACATTTTGAGTGTGTATGTGTGTGTGTTGTGTGTTGTGTGTGTGTGTGGATATGCCCCTACCTCAGCCTGTATATGTGTGTGTGTGTGTGTGTGTGTGTGTGTGTGTGTGTGTGTATACTCCTACCTCAGCCTGTATGTGGAGGTCAAAGGACATCCTGCCAGAGTCAGTCCTTTTCTTCCACCATGTGGGTCCTGAACATTAAACTCGGTTTATTGAGCGTGGTGTCAGATTCCTTCCCTTCTAAGCTACCCTGCCCCGAATCTGGAAATTATCATAGAACCAACCTTTTGCTATTAATGACATAGCATTGTCATCCCCAAAGTTCACATTTAACAATAGTGTACTTGTACACACACACACACACACACACACACACACAGTTTCATAATATTTTAATCAAGTATATAATTTTCTGTTGGGCAACATTCACTGCTATCCATAGCTACATAGGACCATGGGCTGGAGACGGGGCATACCTGATGCATCATGTCATATGCTGCAGACAATGTCTAAACTCAATGCCCTAGCTAACATTTATTCTATAGTCATAAGAATAGATTCATCACCAGGTGGTGGTGGCCCACGCTTTTAATCCCAGCACTCAAGGCAGAGGATCTCTGTGAGTTCAAGGCTAGCTTGGTCTACAAATCCAGTCCCAGGACAGCCAGAACTGTTTACACAGAGAAACCCTGATTCAAAACCACACTCTTCACCCACAAATGAATAGACTTACCTAAATAGATGAAGAGTTTTCCCCTCATCCCCAGGGAGTTCATTGCTTTCTTCTGCTCCTGCCATGACTTTCTGCAGGTGTTGAGATTATTGTGATGTTTCCACCAGACCCTCCCCAAGAAACAAGCCAAGAAGATTTGAAAGAAAACAAGTAAGGAATATGTTCCCAGGTATTGAATTTTAATTTAAGGAGAAAATATGACAGCTGTGTAGCAACAAATGCTATGAGGAGGGGCCAGATAACAAACAGACATTATAGGTGTGTGGTAGGAACACTTTCTGTGCAAGCATAAGGATCAGAGTT
Source organism: Cricetulus griseus (assembly GCF_003668045.3). Lineage (NCBI taxonomy): Eukaryota > Metazoa > Chordata > Mammalia > Rodentia > Cricetidae > Cricetulus > Cricetulus griseus. The sequence continues at coordinate 60,972,702 of NC_048598.1, forward strand.
CAAATCCCAGCATCCATGTTAACAGCTTGGCATGAGTGTGTCTATAACCTCAGCCCTGTGGAAGGCAGAGACAGGAGGATCCTGGGACTTGCTGGCTGCCAGCCTAGCTTCAGGTTTAGTGAAAGACCTTGTCTTGAGGGAATATGGCAAAGAAGGTGAGAGCAGGACACCCAGTGCTATCCATTGGTCTGCTCCTGTTGTGAGGAGTACAACACACATACAACACACTCGAGCGCGTACACACACACACACACACACACACACACACACACACACACACACACACACACGCGCGCGCGCGCACGTTATAGAAACAGGCTTGCCTTAGTTAGGGTTTCTATTGTTGTGAAGAGACAGCATGACAACATCTTCTCTTATAAAGGAAAACATTTAGTTGGAGCTAAATTTACAGTTTCAGAGGTTTAATCTATTATCATCATGGTGGGTGGCATACAGGGTGTCCCAAATGTGGTTCTGTAGCCCCGTGACCAGCACAAGATAACGCTAGTAAAGAACATGAGGATAAACACTGAAACGTGGTAATTTGATAACACAATCTATGTCCATTAATCAGATGATGAAAAAATGGAGTCTGTTTTCTGCATGTTTTTGGTTCTTTTGTATTCTGTACTAGTTTTCATCATAGTTGACAAAAGTTATCACTCTGCAATGAGCGGGAAGGTTGTAAGGTAGGTCCTTCCAACACTAGAATTCAGGAGTCAGAGGTAGGAAGATGGTTACAAGCTTTAATGTCAGTCTGATTTACATATCAAGTTCCAGGCTGGCCAGTACTGTTGGGAAATTTCCTTCCCTGGGGAGATGGAAACAGTGTCTACCTTCTCCTTATAAGGTCCCAACAATAAACAAACTGAAGTATAACTCTACCAGAGTTCAAGGAGTTTACTTACAGAGCATGGGTGAAGGGTTTACAGGAGCATGGGAACCCAAAGCAGCCACACTGAAGTCTTCAAGCAGCCTAGATGTTGGCTTCCCCATAGCCAGGTAGATAGAGCCCTCTTCAGTTAACCTTCCCCAGCCTTTATATTCTAACATCTCTTGAGATGCCATGCAATTAGGACAGAAATAGTTGCATACAAACAGTTGAAGGACTGGCTGAAATCCCAGGTGAGGCTCCATGACGCTCTTAGCCAATCTGATGAAAATGGCAGCTGTTTTGCTTGGAAGATAACTCTACAACAATAGGAAGACTGTCTCTTTCTCAAAGAGCCAAACAATGGGGAGGGGGCAGCCTGGGTATGCATCTCAGTTGGCAGAGTGCTTTCCAAGTGTACACCAAGCCCTGAGTTTGATCCCCAGCTCTGCATAAACCAGATATGGTGGTGCATGCCTGTAATCCTAACACTAGGAAAGTGGAGGCAAGAGGTTTAGAAGTTCAATGTCATCCTTGCTTACATAGCTAGTTTGGGACTAGCATGGATTACATGAGACTTGTTACGATAAATCTTTCTGCCAAAAGCCACCCAAGCCCTACCGCCACGTGGGCGCTTTCCGCCAGCCACCTGAGTTCTGCCTGCCAAGTTAGGGCCCCAAATAGTACACAGAGACTTCTATTAGGTACAAATGCTGCTTGACCAATGACTAGGATTTCTCATCTGTTAGCTCAGTCTTAATTATCATAAATCTATATATTTTATAAGACTTATCTTATTTAGGATGCCTTCCATTGGTGCCCTCATCCCAGGATCACATGGTGACTCTGGAGGAAGAGAGAAGGGGCCCACTTCCTTCTTGCCCTTGTTTATATATGAGTCTCCCTGCTATGTCAGTTCCTGCGGATCACGACCTCTTTACTACATTTCCCAGAATCCTCCTTGACTCCTAGTCCTGTCTAACTTACTGCCTCATTGGCCACACAGTACTTTATTTATTATCCAATAAGGCAAACACATACACAGAAGCACTTCCCCCATCAGAGACTCTTTCTCAAAAAATAAAAATAAAGTAATAAGAATAACTAACAAAAATAGAAACTGGCTTCCCACTGCAGACAGTTTGGGAAGGACTGGGCTGGCTAATTAATGCCTTTAGAGACATGGTGTACTGCTCCTGTCCCAGCCTTTTGTTTTTGACTTTAGGGTTCCCAGAAACAGGAACAAAGGAGGGAGAGTGGACTAGGACTGAATCCAGAGGGCAGGGCTGGCAGGATCAGGCCAGAGAATGCAGGGACCTTGTCCTGTTAGGATTCCACAACTCGGCTCAGCCAGACCACTTGATAACTAATTTCCAAACTTCCCAACAAGGTCAGACTGGCCTGGGAATGGCAGATCTGGAAGATACGGGGAATGTACCAGTCAGTTTTCTGTAGCTGATAGAGTATTTATGATAATGAGCAAAGAGGAGTGTATTTTGGTTTCGGGGGTTCGTTCTACAGTTGCTGTGGTTTATCGGTTTTTTTGGCTTGTGGTAAAGTGGCAGTACGTCATGGAAGAGAGCATGTGGGGAGAAGGCTGCTTCCTTCATGGTGTTCCACAAAGAGAACAGCTACCAAAACCCCCTTCAAGGGCATTGGCCCAACAAATTAATTTCTTTACCTTAGACATCACCTCCTCGAACACCACCATATGGTAGGGACCAAACGTTTAACAGAGGGACCATCCAAGATCCAAACTATCCCAGCAAATGGGTTTTTCCCATCTCTCCCCTCTCAGGCAGGTGACCTCAGTGCATCAGGAGTGGGAACAGGTGCGTCCTGTCTCTCCACCAAATGAAGTGGAGATGGTGAGCCTCACAGCAAGACCTTCATGTCTGAAGAGGGAAGGAAGTTCTGAGGAGCTCCATGGTATGGACATGGCCCTCTTACTGAGACCTTGCTTAGACCCAAGTACTGCTGTGTCTGCAACCAGGGAGGAGGCCCCCCATGTTCTGAAAGTGCAGCAAAGAAAACCTGAAGGTGAGCCAAGCATGTGTTTATGTACTCACTGTTAATGCTTCTGTGTGAGAATATATTGTATGGCAAGCACATTCTCCTTCACCCTCCTCTGCTCCCCCTTTTCTCACCCCTTCTCCTTCCTATTAGTCTGCTTTGTACCCTAAAAATTTTACTCCTCTGTTCATGCCATATACACATATATGATTTTATGTATCTCTGTAGAAAGTCTAGAAACCACAAATATGAGGAAACATATTAAGTTGAGCATTTAATTCTATAGTGGTGCTGGAGAGAGAACTCAGTCACTAAAGTGCTTGCAAGCACAAGGATCTGAGTTCAATTCCCTAAAACCTGTATTTTTAAAAAAAGCCATTTATGATCACACATGCTTGTCATCACAGCCCAGATGTGGCTGATTCAGGAACATCTCTGAGGCTCCCTGGCCATCCAGCCTAGCCAACTTGACAAGTTCTAGGCCAGTGAGAGGTCTTGTTTAAAAGGCAAGGTCAGTCAGTGGTACCTAAATGTTTGTGTGTGTCCTCTGAGCTCTACAAGCATATCATGGAACAAAGACACCTTCCCTGGTGCACATACACACATGTACACACACAGGTACACACATATATGACAATAGTGAAGGCAACTTGAGCAAATGAAGAAGAGGGAATGTGTGTTTCAGGAAAGAGGATTCCATGGGGAGAAAAAACAAACAACTGACATGTGGCTCAGTTGGTAGAGTGTTTGCTTGGCACACATGAAGCCCTGGGTTTGGTTCCCAGTACTGAACTGTGCATAACACACACCTGTAATTCTAACACTCAAGGTTATCCCTGGCTACCTAGGGAGTTCAAGGCCAGCCTACCTGAGACAAGGTCTCAAAAGCAAATGAACAAACAAACCCACAACAATCCCTGTTACGATAAATCTTTCCGCCAAAAGCTGCCAAAGCCCCACCGCCACATGTGCACTTTACGCCAGCCGCCCGCCAAGTTAGGGCCCAAATTAATGCACAGAGAGACTTGTATTAGGTACAATGCTGCTTGGCCAATGACTAGGATTTTCATCTGTTAGCTCAGTCTTAATTATCATAAATCTATATATTTTATAAGACTTATCTTATCGGATGCCTTATTGGCGTCCCTCCTTGCTGGTGGCTCACATCCCGCCACTGGAGGAGGTGAAGGGGAAAGGGGGGACATTTCCTGCTTCCTTTGCTTACATATGAGTCTCCTTGCTATGTCACTTCCTGCCTAGATCACCACTTCTCTACTACATTTCCCAGAATCCTCTTTGACTCATAGTCCTGTCTAACTTGCTGTTTCATTGGCCAAACAAGTACTTTATTCAATAATCAATAAGATGAACATACACAGTACATTCCCCTCCTGGTGGCTTGGCTTGAGGTTTTCTGGAAACATTCCATCACTGTGTACACTGCACAGGAAAAAACATACTTTGAAACACTTTCCCACATACCTTAGCAACTACATTGCTCCATCCACAAGCTTTTCACCCTACTACTAAGAGCACCCAATTCTCGTTTGTTTGTTCTTTTCTTATAGAGTTTCCTACTTCTGACATGAGACACAGTGGCCGAAGAATTGAGGTAAGATTAGTAACTTTTCACTTAGTTAAAACAACAACAACAAGTTCCATCAAACTACTCATTGTCAAATCCTTAGCAATAATAGTGTGGAGGAAATCTTAAAAACAATGCCTATTTTATGGAGAAGTCAGTTATTCTTGCAAATATTATCTCTTGCTCTGTGGGTTGTTTCTCAGGCAATTTCCTGTCCCCTGCTTAGGGAGGTGGATGGGTCTCTTAGTGTTAAGGGGTTACTACAGGTATTACAACTGCCAAGAAAATGGACCAAAGAGAGATAACAAAGAAAGCTGGGGACAGTGCCATTTTTGAGGGCATGGGGTAAAGACCTTCAGGGATTGACCCTGTATTCTATTTTCCTTACACACTTAAACAGAGTAGAACTTGTGACCAGCGACCTTTATAACAAGAATAAATTCTATTGGCTGCTAAGTAGAGCTCAGAGCTCAGGCCTAGCGAAGGATCTAAGATAAGCATAAAGATGAATTCTATTGATGAAGGATGAAAAGTTCACGGGCCTCTTTCATAGGGATGTGTTCTAGTTACTTGAGAGACAAAGCTCAGGATTAGGGCCTAAACAACGCTCAGGATATTGGGGGATTCAGGAAGCCTGGCTCATAGAATAGCAAAAGGCCACCAGGTTGATGGGCCACTAGTCACTCTGGCATTCCAAGTGCCTAGCTGCCGTCCATTTTCTTCCATTGAAGAAAACAGGCCCATGTGATTGACAGTCCTGATTTCTCCAATGCTATTCTAAGCTGTGCTTCCTGCCTCTTAGTTTTCTTTCACTCAGCTCTTTTTGTTTGTCTGCTTCTTTGTTTATTTATGTATTTAACTTTTTGAGACAGGGTTTCACTATGTAGCTCTGCCTGGCCAGGAGCTCACAGGGATCCGCTTCCTCCTGCCCTTGCCTCCTGAGTGCTGAATTGAAAGTGTGGGTCACCACACCACTCAACTTGACATTTGTCCAAATCCCAGGTAATTCTTTGCCATTCACCTCCCACCCCACAGTGGAGTTTCCCTGCTTCTATAATTTAAAAGGAAAGTTTCTGGGAAGATACTGGTCACTTTTCAGTTTCCTCAGCTCTCCTGGCCTTCAGTGTCCTGGGGGACATAGAAATGCCTGTGCCCACCTGTGCATCAGCATGTGATAGACATCTGTGCACACCTGTGCATCAGCATGTGAGAGATACCTGTGCCCACCTGTGCATCAGCATGTGATAGACATCTGTGCACACCTGTGCATCAGCATGTGATAGACATCTGTGCACACCTGTGCATCAGCATGTGATAGACATCTGTGCACACCTGTGCATCAGCATCGGCATGTGAGAGTGCTTTTGAAAGGGACTTCTTAACACTGGAAGACTCCTTTCTTTCTTTCTCTCTCTCTCTCTCTCTCTCTCTCTCTCTCTCTCTCTCTCTCTCTCTCTGTGTGTGTGTGTGTGTGTAAGTGACCATGTGCATGTGGCCAGAGGTTAACTTCAGATGTTGTTTCCCAGGCGCTGTCCACCTTGATTTTTGAAACAGGGTCTCTCATTGGCCAATTACACTAGGTTCATCAGCCAGCAAACTCCAGGGATCTGTTTTACACCCCCACCCAAACACTGGGATTCCAAACTTGTTCTACTATGGCTAGCTTTTGAAATGTGGGGTCTGGGGAGTGAACTCAGGTGTTTGTACTTGCAAGGCAAGCACTTTACTGACTGAGCCATTTCCTCGTTCCTTATTTCCTCTTTTTGAGGGGTGTCAGGGGGAAGGATATTCAGGGAGATACACATCACCTGACACCTGAGTTTCTAATATCTGGGTCTTCCCTAGCTGACAACTGAAAATTCAAGCTATAGCTCTCAATCACTATGAACAATTCAAGTCTACAAATAATCTGATGTAATTAGGTTACGGAGTTTACATGAGAAAACACCACGAAGAAACACCCACTTGAGGACTTCATAGCTTAACAGGAGCAAGGCTGAATGCTATACTTTGCATTACACTGCCCCCTCGAGGTTAGAACTGATTAAAACTAGCTGAGTTTGAAATAGTTTGGAGGGCAAAGGAGAACAAAGAGCTATTGCAGAGTCTGGAGAGATGACTTAGTGCTTAAGAGCACTTGTCACTTTTGAGGACCTGGGTCCAGCTTTTCTTAATATATGGTAGATCGCAACCATCTGCAACTCCAGTTCCAGGCAATCCAACAGACACCCTCTAGGCATGTACATGGTACAGATACATACATGCAGGCAAAGCAGTCATTCATAAACATTAAATAAATCTTTTAAAAAGCTATTTAGGTTGTTCTTGTTTTTGTTTAAAGATTGTCATGCAGTTCAGACTGTCCTCAAACTTGCTATGTGGCTGAGGATAACCTTGAACTCCTGATCCTTTGGTCTCCACTTCCAGAGTCCTGGGACCACAGGCATGCACTACCACATTCGGTTTGTGGGTTGCTAGGGATTGAATCCAGAGCCTTCTGCATTCTGGGAAAACACTAGCATCTGAGAAGCCTACCCAGATCTTAGGGTTGCTAATTTTCCACGTCTAAAGCTGTTCCCAACTAAACAATTCAGCAAAGCAATGATGAGTGTTTTGTTCCACAAACCCTGAGATCACCAGTGTTGGAAGGATGTTAAAGTACACATGGCAACAAGTTTAAATTGATTTCAAGAGGCTTTCAAAACATTTTAATCATGCTTTGACAACTAAAGAAAATATTTCTTGTCTTAAAACTTAACATCTAGCCCAGGCGTTGGTGGCGCATGATTTTAGTCCCAGCACTCGGGAGGCAGAGGCAGGCGGATCTCTGTGAGTTTGAGGCTAGCCTGATCTACAGAGTGAATTCCAGGACAGTCGGGCTACACAGAGAAACTGTCTCAAAAAATCAAAAAAACAAAACAAAATAACAAACAAGTAAATAATATATATATATGTGTATATATATATAATATATATAGCATAAATTTTAGCTTTTTTGTTTGTTTTTGAAATAGAGTTTTTCTGTAGCTTTGGAGCCTGTCCTGGAACTCACTCTGGAGACCAGGCTGGCCTTGAACTCACAGAGATCTGGCTGCCTCTGCCTCCTGAGTGCTGGGATTAAACATGTTCACCACCACTGCCCAGCCAAGATATTTATTTTTACTTTGCTTGTGTGTGTGTGTGTGTTGTGTGTGTGTGTGTGAGGGGGGGGGAGGAAGGGAGGGAGGAGGGAAGGAAGAGAGTCTATGTACATGTAGACATCAGAAGACAACTTGGGGGTGTCAGCTGCCAGCTCTCTCCTTCCACCATGTGGGTCCCAGGAATCAAATTTAGGTCATCAGGCTTGGTGGCAGGTGCCTTTACCCAAGGAGCTATCTTGCTGGTCCTGATTTAGGTGTTATTTTATTTCTGCCCGTGTTTGTTTGTTTATGTTTTTATTTTTTGGCAAGTACTCTAGCCTAGGCTGTATATAGTCTATAACCTTATACTTCTCTGATGTTCCTGCCTCCACCTCCCCAGCATGGGGTTATAGGTGTATATACGGTGTCCTGCTTATATGATCCTGGGGATCAAACCAGGGCCTCATGTATACCAAATGAGAACTCCATCCCCAGTCCCAGATTTTGGTTTTAAAAAATTGTGATCTTTCTGGCCTGTGGACATGTTGATGTAGCTAAGTGGAAGAACATTTGCCCAGGATGTACAAGCCCTGGGTTTGATTCCCCAACTCTGAACACAAAATGTGATCCTCAGGATGGCGTTATACTTTAAAATCTTTCGGTAAGTGGGTATTACAACTTTTTGATTTAAGCCAGGTGGTGGTGCACGACTTTAATCCTAGTACTCAAGAGGCAGAGGCAGGCAGATTTCTGAGTTTGAGGCCAGCCTGGTCTGCAGAGTGAGTTCCAGGACAGCCAAGGCTACATAGAAAAACCATCACAAAAAACCACAAAACAAACAAACAAACAAACAAACAAAAGAACTTTTTTACTTTAAATCAGAGAATATGGTACTCAGATATTTTTCTGCACTCATCATTTTCTTTCTCTTTTTTTAGTTTCCTCTGCCACCACTATCACTCTTGCCCATGAGATCTTGTGTCCTCGATGTGGAAAAAAGTCACAAGTTCCCAAGACCCAATGAGAGAAAAGTTCCAAGCTTTACCACCTCTGTACCTAAGCTCTTAGAGCCTCTTAGTCAATCAGTTGACTTTAGCTCATCAAAGAGCCATCCAGAAGTCACATGGAAGGGACCAGCAAAACAGAGCCTCAGGGCGTCTGACAGTGCCATTTGGTCTAGAAACATGTGCTCTTTCCAGAAGGTGAATCATCCCAGAAAACAGGGGGGAGTGGTGGAGAGTTGGGAACCCCAGGAAATGGAAGGATGGGACAAAACTGAAACCTCTTGCTTTGAAGAAGGGCCAGCATTGGTTTCCTGTGAGAAGGTCAAAGAAGGCAATGTTCCCACAGAGAGGGAAAGGGGTAGTGAGTTCCATGATAGCAAAATGAGAAAAGGGGGTGAAATCTCCCAATATCATTCATCAAGAAAAAAAGAGGGTTCAACAGCCAGAGCGTTTGAACAAGATTCTGAAGCTGTGTACACCAGTCTCAGCAAGCTCCAGGAAGCCCCAAATGCAGAAATAACCCAAGCTGAGGAAAAAGAGATCAGAAATGAGAAAGTTCCTTTTTCTGAAAGCAATTCTTTACATGAAGCTGGAGCGACAGAACCATACGCTGTGTCAGAAGAGGCTAGAGTTCTAAAGGACATATCTTGTATGAACTCTGACGGCTCCATTGAAGAGCTCCTAGAAGGCCATAAAGACACAGAACAGAACAAAAAAATATCAGTAGAGGAATCAATGAAGCAAGAAATGAATGGGATGGTGCCTCTTGTCCAAATCATATTCCCTGGAGAAGGAACACACAAGGAGTCAGCTACAGCCAAAGCTAACCTCCAAAAGAGAAAACACACTATGCAGAATAGCAGTAGCCTCAACATGCTTGCTCAACAAGAACAGGACAAACTCCAGACAAATACTCCTAGAGCCAAGTTGGATTCTAGGACCAAGGCAAGAAACAGACCACCTCCTAATCTCACAGTTTCCATCCAAGCTTCCATTAAACCCAACAGGCATAAAAACAGCATAAAAACTCAAGTTTTCCCTGCTTTGGAACCCATGGACCCCAGACCTCATCTGTCACCTAAGTTTCAAAGGAAAGTGCCTCCAACAGAAAAGAAGAAATCAATGCATCAAACCCAGAACTCTAAAAAGCAAGCATTTCCTCGAATCAGTAAAAGCTCGGGTATAAAAAAGCCATGTGTTCCCCTGTTGGCTGAAACAACAGATCCAAGACTGCATTTCCTGGACTTGAAGTATAGTGACATGTTCAAAGAAATCAATTCAACCTCCAATGGACCAGGAATCTACGAGATGTTTGGGACTCCCATTTATAGTTACATTCGAGAGGCAGAAAGGCATGAACACAGATATTACCGTGAAATATGCACAGCTCCCCTGGGCCGATGCGTCCCCAGTAAATGTCAGTCTTCCCAAAGTGACCGAAGCAGCAATAGCAGAGCAAGACTTCTTCAGAAGAGGCCACACATAAAAGCCACCAAGCCTTCACTTGGTCTCAAGCAAAAGCACAGAGGGTTAATTTCTAAAGAAAGGGGTTGCAGGGCTACAGGTAGCCACAGGGAGGATGGTGTTTCAGAACCAGACTGGCTGATTAAATCTTCAGGCAATGGCTTTCTGTCTCCCAAAGATGAAGTTCAGCTCACAAACTTGAAACCAATCCCTGAGCAATCCCCTGAACAGAAAGAGACCCCTCCTGTTTCAGATCTATCCATCGTTGAAGACATCATCACAGAGGAGGATGTAGATGAGGGAGGCGTTTTTACCAGTGACATACTTACCCAAAGCCTTAGAGATCTAAAAGGGCTTGGAGAGCTGCACCAGCAGGCCCTGCTTGTCCCTTCAGAAAACAGCTGGGCTGTGGTGCTCAGCGACAAGAGTTCAGGCAAGCATGTGTCACCAGAAAAGCAGGACATAGAACCTCTTGACAAAGTCAATGCTGGCCAGATGCTCATGGATTCCCTAGAATTCGATAGCCTTTCAGAGAAGTCTAAAACACCCATGAGCTTTCGGAGTTTCTCTTTCCACGAGAACCCAGAAAGTGCACCTTCCCCTACAGAACAACACTGGGCACCTTCTTTAGATCAGGACAGCTTAGAAAATAACTCTGTCACATATCAAACACTTGGAAAGATTTCGAGAGAAATCTTAGACCCAGTAAAGAATGAAGAATTGACGGATGAGTTGCTAGGTTGTCTGGTTGAAGAACTATTAGCGCTTGATGAGACAGATAACAGCTCTTGCCAAATAATGACAAATGAGGCAGATGCCGAAAACCTGAACCTTGTCTTCAGTAGGAAAGGTAATACCATTGAAGAATTGGACAGAGAGACAACAAATGTTAAACTACAGGTTGGTCTGATTATAATCAGAAGTGCTTTCGGGTGGGAAGGATCTTAGAGACAATCTAGTTCGAAACCCTTATTTATTTATTTATTTATTTATTTATTTATTTTGGTTTTTTGAGACAGGTTTCTCTGTGTAGCTTTGGAGCCTATCCTGGCACTCTCTCTGGAGACCAGGCTGGCCTCAAACTCACAGAGATCCGCCTGCCTCTGCCTCCCGAGTGCTGGGATTAAAGGCATGCTCCACCAACGCCCCGCTAAAAACCCTTATTTTTAATTACGTGTGTGTGTGTGTGTGTGTGTGTGTGTGTGTGTGTGTGTGTGTGTCTGTGTATGCATGTATGTATGTATGTATGTATGTGTGCATTCTTGCTTGCAACTCATGAGTGCACACATATGTGATATGGCATATGGGTAGAAATCAGAGGATAATCCTCTCTCCTTCCATCATTTCAGCTTCCAGGATCAAATTTAGATCATCAGGCTTAGTGCCTCCTTCCACTGAATCAGTGGTCCTCTGCATTCCTAATTCTGTGACCCGTCCTCATGTTGTGCTGTCTCCTAACCATAAAATTAGTTTTTGCTACTTCATAACTGTCATTTTGATAGTTATGAATTGTAATGTAAACATCTGATATGAGGCCACTGTGGGGGTCAGGACCCACAGGTTGAGAACCACTGCAGAGTCATCTTGCTGGTCCCTAAAATCCTTATTTTTAAATAAGTAGTCATAAACCCCAAATAATAATTTTTTGAGACAGGATTTCTCTGTGGCTTTAGACCAAATAGTAATTTTTTGGGTTTTTTTTGAGACAGGGCTTGTGTGTGTGTGTGTGTGTGTGTGTAGTAGCCATGCTGTCCTGGAACTCACTTTTATAGACCAGGCTGGCCTGGAACTCACAGAGATCCACCTGCCTCTGCCCCCTGAGTGTGGGGATTAAAGGCACATGCCACACTGGCAGATTTAGTCTACAATTGCTTACTGTGTCTTTTTCTTCTTTGAGACAAGGTCTTTTGTAGCCCAGGCTGGCCTTGAACTCATTATGTAGCTGAGGATGAACTTCTTTTTTGTTTTTATTAATTTATTTTACAACCCAACTCCGGTTTCCCCTCTCTTCCCTCGTCCCATGCCCTCCCTATTTCCACTCACCCTGAACTCACTCCTTTTCTGTTTTGGTTCAGAAAGGGACAGTCCTTCTGTGGGTATCAGCAAAGTATGGCATATCAAGTTGCTGTAAGACTAAGCACTGCCACTTGTATTTAGACAGGGCAAGGCAATTTAGCATGAGGAATAGGTTCCCAAGAGCCAGCCAAAGCATTAGGGACAGCCCCTATTCCCACTGTTAGGAGTCCCATAAGTAGACCAAGCTACACTACTGTTACATGTATGTAGAGGGCTTAGGTTGTCCCATGTAGGCTTCCAGACCTTGAGCTTCTAATCTGCCTGGCTTATGTGGTGCTGGGGATGGAACCCAGGGCTTCGTGAATGCTAAGTAGACGTCTACCTATTGAGTCACATCCCCGGGTCTCAGTGTGGGCTTATTTCTGGAATTTAGATAGTTTGACTCTCTGCCTTGAGATCACCTGAGGTAATTTAACACAGCAAAACTATTTATTTAAGTAGGTCAGTATTTTGTCCAATGATGATGATATTTTCAGTCAACGGCAGATAATTTTCAGTGATCACCAGACAGTTACCCGCTATAGAACCTCATGATCACTTTAACAAACAAACAACATCTCATGATGTTTGAAGTAAGTTTATGATTTTGTGTTGGACCACATATACTCCTAGTTACCCTAGGTTGCACACAGGTGTGCATGATGTGTATGATGTGTATGATGGCACGGTGTTTGTAACCACAGCACTTGGGGCATAAAGGCAGTAGAGTCAGAAGTTAGAGGTAATCCTTGTTTACATAGTAAATTGGAGGCCAGTCTGGGCTATCTGTCTCACAAAAAGGAGGAGAAAGAAGAGGCAGACCTCTTTGTGTTCTCAACTCCCCATAACAAATTAGAGTTTAATGATAATTTTTTGTCATTTTCCCAGAGGTGTGTTAATGGATTCAGGATATATGACAAGGAAGAAAACTTTCTTAACTCAAATGAAAAGAGGACACTTTCTGACAAGAGTTTAAAACATGAAGAAGCTATATTCTGGACCAAGGGTGAGATCCTTGGAAGAGGAGCCTATGGCACAGTAAGTCCACCTTGAATCCTGATGCTAGAACTCTCCACCCGCCCTGACCCTCTTCCATGATGCCTGCACTTAGAACATTTTCAGCTGGAAGCCACAGAAAAACCCAGACTTGCTTCAGGGGGATTATGTTTCTTTCTTTATGCATTTGAAAGGTATGGAGTTGATTTGATGTTAGCAAGGGTGGCTTTAGAGACTTAACTATTTCCTCAAGATCAACTGTCTCACAGGCTTTCCCCTCACGGCTCTTGCTCTCAGGCAGTGACTACCCATTGCACCTCTAGCCTCTCTTCATTCCAAGTTCAAGCCCTGCACTAACTATTTTTTTTTCAAGACACCTGACAAAATCAACTTAAGGAAACAATGATTCATTTGGCTCTAAGTTTGAGGGTATAGTTTATCAAGATGAGGAAGTCATGGCAGCAGTTGTGTGTTGCAGTTGGTCACGTGACATCCGCAGTCAGGAAGCATAGAGAGATGGATACTGGTGCTTAGATCACTTTCCTCTTTTATTCAGCCCAGGACCCCAGCCCATGGGATGGTTCTGGCCACATTCAGGGTGGGTCTTCCTTTCTTAGTTAACCAAATTTAGAAATTCCCACACAGATATGTCCAGATGTGTGTCTTCTAAATGAATCTAGATTCTGTCAAGTTGACAGTCAATACTAACCCTCATCATAAGCCCATTGGGAAAGAAATCTCCCCCTCCAGTGTTTCAACATAGCACTGGAGATGGGGAGACTTACTACAAGGAGGGTGCAAATTCAAATGCAAATGCTGGTCTTTGTGTTTTGGGAGTTACATAAATGACCCCCTAAAGTTTTAGTGGCCTAAAGAGTATTGAGTAGACAGGTGAAAAAAGACCAACTTTAAGACTGATCTGTGGAGTTTCTAGCTGGGGACCCTTCAGGAATCCACAAGAAGGCAACTTATGGGGTCACATTATGGGGTAACTGGCAGGACCTGCTCCCTTCTCTTTCTGGAAAGCTTTATTCTGACTTAGCCCTGTGCATTCTTTTGGTGAGGGGCTTTCCCAGCATCTGATATTCTCATCAGAGAAATACATGAGGCAAATGTCATATCAGTTTTATAGATAAGAAAAACAAATAAAAGACCATACATAGGAGGCTGGAGGGATGACTCAGTTTGTAAAGTGCTTGCTGCACAAGCATAAGGACCCGAGTTTGATAGAAACTGGGTACACAGGAGAGAAAGAGACAGAAGGGGCCCTAGGGCTCAATGGCTAACCTAATTGGAGAGCTCTATGTTTAGAGAGAGACCCTGTCTCAAAATAAGTAAATAAAAGAATGAATAAACAAACAAACAAATAAGAGAAGCAATTGAGTGAAATATCCAGTGTCAACCGTTGGCTTCCATTTACACACACAACTCCACGAATACATATCTGACTACTGCTGGGTGCGATGAGACATACTGTAGTCCTAGCACTCGGGAGAAAAAGACAGAAGGATCAGGAGTTTAAGGTTATCTTCAGCTACAAAGTGAGTTTGAGGCATCCTGAGCTACATAAGACATGGTCTTCAAAAGACAAGAGAAGGGCTGGAGAGATGGCTCATCAGTTAAAAATGTCTCCTGTTCTTCCAGAGGACTTGCATTCCACTCCCTGCATCCATCCACACTGGGCAGCTCATAACCACCTGTAACCCCAATTCTAGGTGACCCAGCACCCTCTTTTGTACATACACACACACACACACACACACACACACACACACACAAAGAGATACATATAAATAAGATATACAAACAATTACATAAATAAAAATAAAAAGACAATATTTTTTTCAGACAGGGTCTTACTATGTATCCCTAGCTGACATGGAACTGTGTAGACCAGGCTGACCTAGAACTGTGTAGACCAGGCTGACCTGGAACTGTGTAGACCAGGCTGACCTGGAACTGTGTAGACCAGGCTGACCTGGAACTGTGTAGACCAGGCTGACCTGGAACTGTGTAGACCAGGCTGACCTGGAACTGTGTAGACCAGGCTGACCTGGAACTGTGTAGACCAGGCTGACCTGGAACTGTGTAGAGCAAGTTGCCCTTGAACTGACTGAAATCTCCTTGTTTCTGCTTCCCATGTGCCAACATGTCAGTTTTTAAAAACTAAGACAAGCAAGCAAAACACTAATACAAACTTATCTAAAAAATAGATGCCTGGAGGGCATCTAGTATTATGAATCAGTTTGTATTGATGTAATCATGTGACTATAAATCAATCTGCCATCTGTTCATCATGCTTGCTCATCGCCATCTTGAATGCAGAGTTTGTTTAACTATATATCGTTCATCTGTGGATGGATTGCCTTAGAGGACAAAAAGTGTTTGGGAAGTAAAGGAAAGGGCACTTTTGAACACATTGCTCTATCATAAATTTAGTAATTTGTGTTGGCTTGTTTGTAGGTTTACTGTGGACTTACTAGCCTAGGACAGCTAATAGCTGTGAAGCAGGTGGCCTTGGATACTTCTGATAAATTGGCTACTGAGAAAGAATACCGGAAACTGCAGGAGGAAGTAGATTTGCTGAAGGCACTGAAGCATGTAAACATAGTGGCTTATCTAGGGACATGCTTGGAGGAGAACACGGTGAGCATCTTTATGGAATTTGTCCCTGGTGGCTCCATCTCTAGTATTATAAACCGCTTCGGGCCCCTGCCTGAGATGGTGTTCTGTAAATACACAAGACAGATCCTGCAAGGTGTTGCTTATCTCCATGAGAACTGTGTGGTCCATCGAGACATCAAAGGAAACAACGTCATGCTCATGCCAACTGGGACAATAAAGCTGATTGACTTCGGCTGTGCCAAGCGTCTGGCCTGGGCAGGCTTAAATGGTACTCACAGTGACATGCTGAAGTCCATGCGTGGGACTCCATACTGGATGGCCCCTGAGGTCATCAATGAGTCTGGCTATGGAAGGAAATCAGATATCTGGAGCATCGGCTGCACTGTGTTTGAGATGGCCACTGGGAAGCCTCCTCTGGCTTCCATGGATAGGATGGCAGCCATGTTTTACATTGGAGCCCACAGAGGCCTAATGCCTCCTCTACCTGACCGATTTTCAGAATCTGCGGCAGACTTTGTGCGCTTGTGCCTGACCAGGTAAGAAAGTCAAAGAAGGAGGAGATACCTAGAGACCCGAAGCAGCTATTCCCTTCACAACATTCAAAGTTCTGTTTCAGGAGCTAGGGATGAATCTAAGTTGGTAGAGGGCTTGCCTAGCATGCCCAAAGCCCTGGGTTCAATCCCCAGTACTGTATATACACTGGCCATGCTGGATGCCTGTAGCCTCAGCACTCAGGAGGTGGAGGTAGAAGGATCAGAAATTCAAAGTCAGCATGAGATACATGAAAGCCTGTCTCAACAAATAGACACACCCAAACAGTATAAATCCCTACTTTTAAAGGTCTTTTAAACTATGAATTCTTTTTGTTTGTTATGACACAAGGTTCCCCTGTGTAGCTCTGGTTGTACTAGAACTCACTCTGCAGACCAGGCTGATCTTGAACTCACAGAGATCCACCTGCCTCTGCCTCCCTAGTTCTGGGATTAAAGGCTTGCACCACCATGGCCTGAGTTAAAAATCTGAATACCTAAGAAATTTTATTCCATTTATTTGTGCTGGGGCGGGGGAGGGGCCATGTGCATCCTGTACAGGACATGTATGGAAGTCAGAGGACAACTTAATGACAGTTGGTTCTCTCCTTCCACCATGTGAGTTATGGGGATTGAACTCAGGTTGTCAGGCTTGGCAGCAAATTCTTCTATTGCTGAGCAACTTGCTGGTTCAAATTTTACAAATGAATTTAACGCCAATAAAAGTACTTATAGCATGGTACCCCTGAAGGTATAAATTTTAAACTATATGTAATTATACTCTAAACAGATTGAACACAAATGCAGTGGAAAAGAAGAGCCTAATTAGATTTGGTGGAATATGCCTGTAATCTCAGCCCTCAAGAGGCCAAGGCAGGAGGATTACAAATCCAAAGACAGTCTGGGCTACACAGTGAATTCCAGGCTAGCCTGGGATACTTGGTAAAACCCTGTCTCAAAATAACCAAGATTAAAAACAAAAAATAGGGCCTTGTTTTTAATCACAATAGGTACCATGAGGTTTGATTGTCTTCTTTTCTTGAGAGGGGGTTTCTCTGTGTGTAGTTTTGGCTGTCCTGGAACTCACTTTGTAGACCAGGCAGGCCTATATTTCACTGAGATCCATCTACCTCTGCCTCCCTGGAGCTGGGGTTAAAGGCATTTACTACCATCACCCAATGAGTTTTGTACTTTTTTCTGTTTTCTTTCTTTCTTTCTTTCTTTTTTTTTTTTTTTGTTTTCATTTTCGAGACAAGTTTTCTCTGTGTAGCTTTGTAGACCAGGCTGGCCTTGAACTCACAGAGATCCATCTGCCTCTGTTTCACAAGTGCTGGGATTAAAGGCGTGCACCACCACCACCCAGCTAGAGTTTTGTGTGTGTGTGTGTGTGTGTGTGTGTGTGTGTGTTTAAGTTAGATGTTTATTTAATTCTTCCAATGAGTTAGGTTTTCAGAAAATAAAAGTGAGACAAGGTTTCATGTAGCCCAGGGATGGTCTCAAGCTCTACAAATCCATGCTTAGCCAAGATAGCCTTGAATTTCTGATCTTTTTGTTTCCACCTAAGTACTGGATTATGGGTGAGCCCCACCAAGCCCAATTTGTGCAGTACTAGGACTTTGTTTGTGCTAGACAAACACTTCACCCACTATAGGTATTGTTAGCCCTCACTTTACAGGTGAGCAAAGTTTTCATCACTTGCTTGAGATTACAGTTAAAAACTGGAATTGAAGCTCAAGCCAGTCCATTGGATGATCAGCAGTCGTGCCTCCATTTTTTAATTAATTAATTAATTGTGTGTGTGTACCATGTGTAGATGCATGAGGAGACTGGAAGAGGGCACCAGATCTTCTGGTGTTGGAGTTACAGGTAGTTGTGAGCCACTTAACATGGGTACCGGGAACTGAACTGTAGTCCTTTGCAAGAGCAACTGAACTGAACTGACCTGAACCATCTCTCCAGCCCCTATGCCTCCATCTTAATAGTTTGCATCAGATTCATGCAGATGTTGGTAATTGTCATGTTACTGTGTGCTGCTTCTAATGTGTTTTCTCCCTTTTAGGGATCAGCATGAGAGACCATCTGCTCTCCAGCTCTTGAAGCACTCCTTCCTGAAGAGAAGCCAGTGAGCATGTACCAGCTTCCCACTCTAGACTTCCTACCCCCACTTCTGGCTCTGCTGTGGGGAATGATGGTTAAGGGACTTATTTTCCTATTATAAATCCAACATAGCCCAATTTAACCAGATCCTGCAGCATTATTGGAAAGTTTTAGTTACATACTGACCTTAAACTTCAGGCATGACTGTCTATTTGCATGAGAAGAAACTTTCAAATTAATTTTTAAAACCCCATCAAACCCCATTCCAGTGTTTGCAATTTTGATTGCCCAAGAACTATCTCTATTGCTTTATATGCTTCTTTTAATTTTTTTTTTGAACAGAGTCTCACTACGTAGCCCTGGCTGTCCTGAACTCACTATGTAGACCTTGTTGGCATCAAATGCACAGAGATCTGCCTGCCTCTACTTTGGAGTGCTGGGATTAAAGGCATGCACCATCACATCTGGCTTACTTCTTTCAATTTTAATAGTTTAAAATAAGTCACACACATTTTGCCCGATAATATTCATATTTATTTGAGTGCGTGTGCTTATGTGTGTGTACATGTGTAAATCAGAGGTTGACATTTGGTGTCTCCCTCTGTTGCTGTCTGCTTTATTTTTTGAGGCAGGGTTTCTTAATGGACCTGGAGCTTACCCATTGTCTAGGCTAGCTGGCTCGCCAGCTCCAGGAATCCTCCTGTCAAAAAAATATTTATTTTATGAGTGTCTGAGTGTATGTATGCATACAGTGTAAATGCAGGTATCCATAGAGGCCAGCAGATGACTTCAGATGCCCTGGAACTGGAGTTACAGGTAGTTGTAAGCCACCTGATATGGGTGCTAGGAACTGCACCCAGATCCTTTGCAAGAGTAACATATCTTATTAATGCTGTACCTACTCTCCAGGACCTCTCCAATGATTTTTTCAACTTGGGTGTGGGGGATTGAATTCAGGTACAGCAAGCAGTTTAACCACTGAGTTACCTCCGCAGCCACCCATGACTTAATTCCTGCAAAAGAAGTCTGAAGGAAGCAGGGAAAGTAGGGTGAGATATCCTGGGGATTGGTGATGTGATGCTGAAACCAACCTGGCAGAAATACACACACACACATACACACACACACACACACACACACACACACAGAGAGAGAGAGAGAGAGAGAGAGAGAGAGAGAGAGAGAGAGAGAGAGAGAGAGAGAGAGGGAGGGAGCCATACTTTAGCCACCAGAGTACTGGAGCAATGGATCCCAAGAACTTGGAATTTTTCCAGGAATCTCACTATAACCTATTCTAGAAACGTTAGGGTGTGTAACAGGAGCTGAGGGCCTTGTATTCTGTCTCTGAACTCCGAAGTCAAGAAGCCAGGCAGCTGCTTGCAGATCTCCACTGCTAAGTCGGCCTGCTTTTCTGAGTTCTAGTTTTAAAAGTATAACTGTTCGGCTGGAAAGATGGCTCAGAACTAAAGAGCACTTGGAGAATGCCTCCATCAGATTGGTCTATATGCAAGTCTGCAGTGCATCTTCTTAGTGCTCGATGTTGAGAGGGAGGCCCTACCCATTGTGGTGGCGCCACCCCAGGAATGGTGGTCCAAGGTGCTGTAAGAAAGCAGGCTGAGAAAGCCTTGGTGAGCAAGCCAGGAAAGAGTTCCTCCACGGCCTCTGCATCAGCTCCTGCTCTTTGTGCCCCGTTTTTCCTCTCCTGACTTCCCCCAGTGAAGGACTGTGATACAGGAGTATGAGGTGAAATGAACCCTTTTTGGCCATGGTGTTTTATCACAGCAATTAAAACTATGACACCCCCACAGCAGCTAGCCCTCCTCCGTGCCCAGCTTTAAAGGCATGTTTTTTTCTCTTACTAGCTCCCTCTTCCCAGCAGCTGTAGACATTTACTGATTGCTGCCCTGTTTTTTTTTTTTTTTTTTTTTTTTTTGCATTTTTTCAACTTTTTTTTATTTGAATTAGAAACAGGATTGATTGATTTACATGACAATCCCAGTTCCCTTCTCCCACCTGTCCTTCCCCTACCACCACCACAACTAAAACCCTACCTATCACATACCCTTTCTGCTCCCCCTGGAGGGTATCCATAGGGTATCCTTTGGGATAGGGCCTAGGCCCACCCCCGTGTGTCTTGGCTCAGGGAGTATGCCTCTATATGGAACAGGCTCTCAAAGCCCACACCTATGCTAGGGATAAGGACTGAACTACAGGAGGTCCTGTAGATTTCCGAGGTTTCCTCACAGAAACCCATGTTCCTGGGGTCTGGATCAGTCCCATGCTGGTATTCCAGCTATCAGTTTGGGGAGCAAGAGTTCCCCGATGTTCAGGTCAGCTATTTCTGTGGGTTTCACCAGCCTGGTCTGGACCTCTTTGCTCTTCACTCGTCCTTCTCTGAATCTGGATTCCAGTTCAGTTCGGTGATTAGTTGTGGGTGTCTGCTTCTACTTCCACCAGCTGCTGGATGAAGGCTATAGGATGGCATATAAATTAGTCATCAATCTCATTATCAGGGGAGGGCATTTAAGGTAGCCTCTCCTCTGTTGTTTAGATTGTTAGCTGGCGTGCCCTGTTATTTTTCTTTCAAACTTTTTTCAAGACAGGGTCTGTATAGCCTTGGAGCCTGTCCTAAAACTCCATCTGTAGATCAGGCTGGCCTTGAGCTCAGAGATCCATCTGTCTCTGCCTCCTGAGTGCTGGGATTAAAGGTGTGTACCACCACCTAGCTTCTTTCAAACTCTTAATGGTCCTAGACTGTTAAGAAAAAAAAAAAAAGTTCAAATAATTTAACTATTTAAGGTGTGGTCACAAACCCCAGGCTGCTTTGACAGTTGCTCGCTGGTTACTTGGCTTGAAGTCATCTCCACTGTAGTTACTCAGTTATTCGCCTTTCTAAACACCAGTAAAAATCGTTAAGATTATAAACCTTTTATACTGGTAGGCTGTATCTGATGTTTATCTACTAAACTTGACAGCTATTGTTTGAAGACTATTCTCAGCCAGGTTGTGGTGGTGCAGCCCTTTAATTCCAGCACCTGGGAGGGGGGGGCGGGGGAGTTTTGAGACAGGGTTTCTCAGTGTAGCCCTGGTGGAGATCTGCCCGCCTAAAGGTGTGCACTACCACCGTGCAGCCAAAACTCATTTAAATCTGGTATTTTGAACTTTGCAATGACGACTTCTGTTCAAGCCTGTTAAAACCTCTGGGGAAAGGGTGGTGAACAAGGCATGTTTTCACTGTTAGAGACCACAGCAAAATAAATTAGCTGACAGGTCTACCCCCTTCTATTGATGTACAATACTGGACTAGCTGGTCAGTGAGCACCAGAGATGCACTGTCTACCTCACCAACACTGACATTACTACCACGGACCATGGGTCAGTGCAGTCTTCCAATTTTATCATTGTATGTTTATGTGTGTGTACCTGTATACCAGAGTGTATGTGGAGCTCAGAGTCCCAACTTTGGGGAGTCATTTTGTTGAGGATCTGTATATTCCAGGGTTGCTGGCCCAGAAGCTTCCACATTTTTTAAAGTGCCACACACCTCTAATCCCAGCACTCTGGGAGGCAAAGGCAGTTTTCCAATAACCTGGTCTATAGAGTTCCAGGACAGCCAAGGCTATACAGATAAACTGTCTCGAAAAACCAAACCAAGACAAATGTGGGTTTGGGAGTCAAACTCAGGTCTTCATGAGTACTTCCTGGAGCTCTTTCTGGCCTCAAGTTCTAAGAAGCCCACTGTTACAATTACGACTTATGCTCCTATTCTACTATGTACATTTCTCAGCGGCAAAACCAGGCTATCATGAAGAGGGGTTCTGGAGCTTAGAATGTTAGGGTGCAGGTCTCCACACAGACCTTAACCCTCTCCTGTGAGGCCACAGGGACAGCCTGGAAAAACAAAAAAACCCAAGAGGTTTGTGTTAGCACCGCTTCAGTGAGAGTCCTTTGCTGTTGTCAGCACATCTACAAATGAGTAAATTCACCTGCAAAGGCCAGTGAGATGGCTCAGAAGGCAGATGGCCTCCCAAAGGTAGTACTCTGACCTCCACAAGGGTATAGTGGTACCTGCTGCCATCCCACCCCCAACAAAACAAACTATATTTAGGTTAACATAGATTTCTATAGGAAACAAGCTTCCCAATTCTACTTTATTAAAATTATGACTTTTATTTTCTTTCCAGTAGAAAGTACTGGAAAACTGGTGGAGGGGACTTGGAAGCAGCTAAGAAGTGTTTAAAACGCATAAAAAATTTGGCGTACTGTGCTCATCTGTAGCTGCCAAGGGCAGCTCAAGCCAGTTTCGGCTTCGTAGTGAGTTTAAAACCAGCCAGCCTGGGCTACATGGGCCCTTACTTGTAAGAGAACACAGTACAAAACTCAGTTCTTTAGCCATGACCACCACTGTCAAGTTTGAGGCTGACACTGTGGAGAACCCCATTCCAGTCAAACTCCTTCCTGGGTGACTTATAGGGTACTTGGAAGGATGAGAGTCAATTATATTGCAGCAAACTTCCCATTATCCCCAGGAACTGATATTTTAGGTTTATTTTAGATTCACATTAACTTAAGACATGTTACAGCCTTGTATTTGGTTGTCAATAAACAAACTTTATTAGTAATTCCTTATGTAATGAGAAGCTGAAATTCAAAGGCTAATTCATGCCAGTATACAATTTTCTTGTTTCATTCAATTATCCACAAGGGTTTTGAACGTTCAAACTCCACTGCCCATAACAAATTGGTACTTCAGGAACCTTTTCCTAATCAAGAGAAGCTACTCTCAACTGGCCAATTAAGTTATACAAACTACTAAATGAACTTGTCGGTTGGAGGAATTTAAGTGAGGTTTCCTCTCAAAACCTGGAAACAAAGGGAAGCTACACAGTTCCCAGGATTGACTTTTGAGATTATTGAATTGCAGTGAAAGGATGAAGACAGCTTAGGGGACCAGAACTGCCCCTACCCATGTAGTTTTGGGCATTATCAGGATACCTCAAGAATACACCAGGCAGGAAAGATGGGAAATCACAGACCAGGAAAGGGGACTCACAGAGCAAAGAGCCAGCTGGGCACAATTCAAAACTGGAATAACAAAGAACTTGGAGCACGTCAGTACCATCCAGACCACTAACATGAAGACAGGTGTTTCCAACAAGCATCTCATCTGGCTTCCATCTAACTGCTGACTTGTATTACACAAAGTGCCTGCATTCTAAACACACACCCTAGTATCAATAGGACCAACACAGTACTGAGGAAAACCAGGAATGCACTGTTTCAGCCCACCTCTCTTAAACCAACAGGCACAGGAGAGTTAAACTCAGTCCACTCACATTCCCCTAGCATGGGCTTTCCTGACTCTTTCCCTGTGTAAATGTGCTGATCGGATCCTAGCGCTGCCCAAGATAGGATCCTGAGGGGGAAACTGCTCAATCAAGAGAAATACCAAGCCAAAGGTTGTTACTGAGTTTCCAGATTTTCTTTTTCCCCCAGCAAAGAAATCCTCAGAATCTTCCGGCAAATTAAGTCCACATTTGAAGTCCCTTTTTGCTCAGGTAAGATTGGGAATAGCTTAAAACAATGATCCAGGCATGGGTAGAGGCTTCAAAGCCAGCCTGTATTGAGTTAGGACTGTGTCTCAATATACCCAAACCAGAAACTTTCCTCTTACTTAGATATTATCTAAGCAAACTATCTCCATAGTGCTGGAGCCTGAGTTATCTAATCAACAACTCATGCTCCATCTGTGCATATACAGGCAGTGGATTATTCCTCAGGCTGGATAAGGAATAAAATCAGAATTTAAACTCTCAGATAAGAAAATACACTTTTTGAAACCTCTTAAGGCAAGGTGTTTGTAATTAATGAAAACATTCCAAACTGTTTCTCTAAGGTATATATCCCTAACTAGTTCTATTTTTAGTACAAAGGGGACAGATAGGTCTAAAAGTTTGGGAGTCCTATATAACAATCTGTTGGCACAAAGTATGTACTCAGACATTCCTGAAGAAAACTGATAACCTGTACCATGGAAGACATCTTAGAAGGCTGAATATTCTGAACAACAAAGAAGACTGAGATGCACTGAGATGCAGTCATTGCTCTAACGGGTGCCCGGGACCACTACCACTGCCTTCCATTGCTACTATCTGATACTAGGAGACATGCAAGGCCTTCTCCACCAATGGGCACTGCCACAGAGTGTGTAATACAGGCCTACAAAAAGACTTCTGCAGACAAACACTCCCTTGCTTTGGTCCTGAAAACTGCACGTTAGTATCTAAGGCAAATATTTAGGAAGCACATCTTGATTTTGGAAAATTAGCTGAGAGAGGTAGACAGGATGCCTCTGATTACAATGTGCTTTTGCAAAAAGGTCACAAACCTAGGGAAACACATCCTTAAGAATGAATCACTCTTTTATAGGACAATTTAATGTTTTTAATATTTTCAAGTATTAAAAAACTCATCAAAATGTATCACCTTAACAGTACTTCGCACATGTGAAATTTCACACCTAAGTTTGATACTATTTTGGTTATTTATGGCTACTTAGAAGACTCACAATAGAACGTCCATTCATTGAGTCTTTTTTCTTTGGTAGAGTCTAATGGGACCATGCAGATGAACTATTTTATGCAAACAAGATGGTTCAAGCAAATTCAGGGTGATATGAATTGAAGGTTTTCTTAGTGGAAAGGAAACCTAAGAGGATTCACACATTTTCCCCCATTGTGGTTTTAGCATCTTGTTCAGAGGATGAAGAGTTTGAATAGTTCACACAATCCTGTAAAAATCAAGACTGACTGCCTTTTAATAAATAGTCATTGTAAAGAATTACATTTACAGAGTGAAAAGTGAATACATAGCATTTCAAAGTCAATTCTGGAAGTACTAAGTGTACTGATCCACAGCATATACACTATCTGTTTAACTGTCCGTCATTAGCACCAATAAGATTCAACAAAATTACCTTTATTCCCATATCTAAAAAAAGACAAACAAACAAACAAAAAACACAACACATTTCTGAAAATCCTTAGTGAAGTTTAACTATAGTCCCAGACCTTAAATATTCACATTGTTGTCTATGTCATACTGAAAATAAGTTCACTACTTCTCTGGATACTCTTTACAAAAGCTGATTAAAATTCCTGGCATCACTCCCAATGATACAGTAGCATGACCACCCCATGTCAGTTCACATGATGCTCTGTCGAGGTTTCACATCTAAATCACCAAGAACAAAACCCTTCCCTCCCTCCTCACCTTGCACTCTGTTTAATTCTATGCTAGTCCTTGAATATGTACCACAGTAAACTGTAACTGCATCAGAATCACCATGTTTATGATACAATAGTATACCACACAGCAACAAAATCACATAGTAACAGATTACTGATGCAAGATAAGAACAGAGTGATGATGAGCCTGCTAGGCAGAGTTCCCACAAAGAGGCTCCTGACATCACAAGTTCAAATAACATTGACAAAATAATAACAATTTTCCTTAAAAAACAAACAAACAAACAAACAAATAGCTACTGGAAAATTAGGTAATTGCTAAATAAAAGTAGAGTACAAGGCTCAACTCTTAATATTTACAACCACAACATACTTGAATAAAATTACAATTGTGCACAGATCAGTGGCTTTATAACAGTTCATATACAGAGAAAATTGTGATTCAATACAAGTTGAATCCGACCCATCTTAAGAGACTCAACAGCTAAGACTTACCACAGAAATACAAGAGCCATACTATTGGTGCTTACACCAAAATTTAGATAAATTAGTCTATCCCCTGACCATGTGTCAGGTGACAGTGCAAGCGTCACCTCAATGAGAACCTACTAAGACGTGCAAACGAATGTAAAACCTCCAGCAGTGGCTTGCCTGAGGCTGGCCTTTTTCCTTACATTTTCCTGATAATGACCATAAGCTATAAATACAGTCAGCAATGTTTTCTTTTTATTTATTGTCAGAATATAAAAGAATCAAGAGAGCATAGGTTTAATTTCATCTTTATAAGGAAGACTGCATTTACCTGAAAAGAAATGGTATCTCTCTCTCCCTAATACATACTCACTCACTCTCTCTCCCCGTGGGAAGAGTGTATTAAAGACTACGGTGTCACTGCAAATGTAAAGGAAAAGTGACCCCTGTTCACTGTTAAAATCTATAGTGTCAAAGTTCTTGAAGAAATGGACAAACTCTTCACTGGGAGCTCCTGTGAGTTAAGCCACAGTCACCCTCACACCCATTATTAACTGTTCTTCTACAGCACTGCAACAAGCCAACAAACATTTAAATGCACTTCACATCAAGTGTATGTAAACTTTTGTCTTTTTCTTTTCCTCTTCAAGCCTTCAGAAATCAGGGCTGATTCTGTAGCCAATCTGGTCAGACTCTCTGAAGGCAAACTGAGCGCTTCCCAGTGTTAAGGACCCCCCGCGGCACCGCATCCCCATGTAGTAGTGAAGTGTCCCTCAGCGGCTTCCAGTAAGGCCTAGAGTTTAAGGGTAACATAAAAAAGTGCCACTTGTGTTTTAGATTAGTGATGGACTCTGACGAGAGAAAATAAAGTTATTCTGTATAGTTATACTTACAAGCAGCTCCAATCCTGAGTATTTATGGTAATATCTAAACATACAAAAATGTATGTACATTTTTCTCCACTTTCTTGTAAACAGTTGTCAGTATACTGTTTTATCCCTTTATCATTGAGACATGCAAACCATACATACAAGTATAAATACACAAAAGAAAACAATTTACACTCATTCAAAGCCAAGCAACAACAAAAAAACAGCTACAGTATTCAAATCATAAATAACAAAAGCTTGAGGCAGCTTAGATTCCTAGCAGCAGCCAGCCATTCATCCTAATGTTCTTAGCTGCATCTTCCATGCGTTTACAGTACTGGTAACACTATCATGTGGAGAAAGACTTGTTTACTATCATCTCTTCTTTTCAGAATGAAGAATAAAGCAGCACTTACAAATACAGAAGCAGTGGCACCACTGCTGGATCAGGAGGAAGTTTTCCATTCCAACCATTTTTAAATTAAAAAGGAAAGGAAAAGTTGACCTAAACAAATGATTACATATTCATTCCTTGGGCACTTAGCAGCGAGTCCAGCATGTCGAATGTGTCTTTGTAGTCCAAATGCTGGCTGCTTGTACTGTACTCGTGATTGGCCTCAGGACCGTGGGGCTCCACTGGTTTCTTGTCCAGTTTCACGAGGGTGCTGAGATGTCCGTAGCCCACCTGGTATGTGACAGGGGGAGGAGGGGGTAAGGGATGGTTAAAAACAGAGCTGTGAGAGGATAGATACTGCTTAACAGAGGAAGAACTAGATGAACTACCTGAACTTTTGGAACTTTTGCTCATTTTGGAGTGGTGGTTGTGGGAGGCATCATTGATATGCAGCTTCTTCCTTGCACTGGAGCTGGAGGAGATGCTGTCCGGGCCCAGGCCCACAGGACTCCTCAGCACAGTGGGTGGCATCCCATCAGCAGCATGCTTACTACCTCCTCCGCTGAGCATGTGCAAATGCTTGTGGCTGCTGTGGTAGCGGTTGGCAGGGTGTTCCTTGTGCTTCTCCTTGTGGTCTCTATTGATGTGTGGGCTCGAGTGCTTGCTCTTCCCGCTGCCTTCATCAGAAGAGCTGTGTCTTTCTGAGGATGACACTTTGATCTTCATCTTCAGCTCTTCTTTACTGGGACCTTTATCAGGGGGTGGGATAGGAATCCGTAACTTCAGTGATCCACTCTTTTCTTTTTTCTCTGCCATGTGTTTCTCAGATTTGTCGGAGTTGGTGACAGGAAGTTTCATTTTAATGGGAGAAGTGACAGAACTGCCTGCGACTGCCTGGGCTGGCCCATGTTTGTGCTGCTGCTCTACATGGGCAGCTATATAATGATCCCTTGTGTCCAAGTCAAGGGTTTCCAGCTTCCGCTTTTCTCTGTACTTATCTAAAGACATTTTCTGAGGAACCACTCCAGGAGCAGCAGGAATGGGCCCATGGTGCTTACTGCTCCCAGATTTGTGAGCGTATTCTTGCTTAGCTGATGAATGATCAGCAATTTTGTCTGGCCTGTGATGTAATCCCGAATGCAGTGTCATTGAAGGTCCCTGCTGGAAGCTGATGTACTGGCTTCCAGAGAGTGTGGCCTCCTGTTTCTGTGTGTATACTGGGTCTGTCCTGGCTGAGTCCGGATGCTGAGGCCATTCTTGGTGTGACGACAAACTGTATGAGGTACTGGGCATTCCTGCTGCTAGCACTGACAAAGTATCAGATGCACGGCTGTCTTGAACAGACGTATTTCCTGGATTTAGAGGTATTGGAGCAGGGAACGTTGATGTGGAAGGTTTCTGGAAACTTGGGTTGGCAGGTACACCAGTGACACTATCTACTAAAAGGGAATTCTGGACCAAAGATGAACCAAGCAGTGGTGTCTCTGATACTTGTCCATCTACTTTTGGTTTCTTAGCCATAGCCTAGTTAAATGAGAAATAGAAGAAACAATGACAGCAAGGGGTTTTAATACAAAATTCTTTGCTTGTAAAAATCTATAGGATGTAAACAGAAATAAAACCATCTGGACTCAAAGTTCTAAGGCAATAAATGAATGAAACAGAAGACTCTAAGTTTTGAGAATTTGAAACAATTACATCCTAACCCAGGACTTGAGATAATAACTTGTGTAGGCTTTAGCCTCACTTGTAAAGCTAAGGGAATTTCCCCATGACTAAGACTAATTAAAAAAAAAAAAAAAAAAGATATGACATAGACAGTTCACTGGACACAGGAGCTGAGCAACTAGGAGCACCTGCAGTCCAAGTGTGGTATACTGAATCAATGTATTGGGAAATACTGCAAAGCACAGTATTCAGTCATTCAATTTCAAACCATTTGTTAGGCAATTGCTAGAGTAGTGACAAATTGATATATTTTGTTAAATCCTGCCAATTCTCTTACCCTCCAGTTTCGAATCCTCTTCAACCTACTAGGCGTTTTCTCCAATATTTGTAGAAACTCATGTGTTAGCTCTAAAAATAAAATTTAAATTTAAAGCTTAGACGGTGCCTTTAGGATCTGAACTTCTCTCAAGTGGACAATATTTAAAAGGGGTCCTAAGAGTTCATCCCTTTTATTCTTAACTTCCTATTCAGTCTTTGGCATACACAGAAGTAGATACAATTCTGAACTGTTTATTTCAAAGCTGTATTCACTCAAAAAAGATCTCTCCTTCCCCGAATTTCACCTGCTTGCTTAGAAAATAAACTCCTGGAGGGTGGTGGTGGTGGGACTCTCTACCAGGCAAACAATATAGCAATATTTCACAGAGGAGAGAGCCACCAATGGGTTCTTTAAAATTTGCAGGCAGAAGTCTGAGAAAAAGGTATTCATTTGTATAGCCCTAAATGTATTTTCCCCAATAGGCTTAATTATAAAGAGGAAGAAGAGCTTTACAACGAAGAACTCAAAAGCACCACCATTATCACGTGACCAGCATTAAGTGAATGCCGTCCCATGCTTGAGGGGCAAGCAAGTACCTACTTCTGTAGTATTCTTGCCAAGAACACTCAATCTCAACGATGAAAAAACATCAGACAATCTGGAAATCACTTATTAGTCCTCCAATCAGAAGCAATTACAGAGAGAGCCCTGACAGCCTGGAGGTGACTATCTGGATATTTCAGTTGGATACAAACAGAACATTAAGACCCTACACCAGAGAAAATGGGGCGATCTGAACAGAAACCAGGTTTAATAAGTAGTATTATACCAGTGTTAATCTCCTAATCTTAACAACCAAACACTATATAAGATGTCAACAACAGAAGCTAGGATTCAATATATCACAAGGATTTCTTTAAATGTTTTTACAATTTCTTTAAGCTTAAAATTATTTCAAGGTTAAATATCTAAAAGAAGAAAATTCTACCCATATTCACACTTCCCAGCAATTTTAGCGCTATACTAGCAAATTACTCTGGTAAGACTTTTATCCATTATCTAATTTATCCATCACCTTAAGTTTAGGATTACAATGAGGTGACTACCGTTCCAAAATGGCATAGCCATGTTAAATTATACCTTTATCACCTAAAAGCCATCATTAATAGTCAATGACAAACATGTCAAATGAGGCTTATTATATGTATTAACCATGCCAAGTCAATCTAACACAGTGGGACCAAGCAGAGGCACATTCACTGATTCAGTGCAAATAGCAAGTTTTCCTGTCACCCAGCCTAGGCCAGTGTTAAGACTGAAAAACAGTTAAGATGTCCCATAGCAGGACATAAAAAAAATTAATTCAGTATCACTATATACACAGCTATCTAAAGGTTGTCACAGCATGACAACTAACCAAACTCAGCCTGTGAAGGGATGAGATGCTGCCTGGCACATATGACTTGGGGTTCAATGCCCAGCACTCTAGACAGTAATGACTGCATTATATCACATCACTAAGATCAGTCTATAAAAACTGTGCTAAAAATACTCATCAACTAAAGTCTAAGTCAACCATGCTTTTAGATGGAGCTTCCTCAGTAATTCCAGACTGTTTCCTGTTTAGTCTCAGGAGCTTTTGAGCAAGTCTGGATAAAATAAAATATCCAATGCTGAGAATTCCATTTCCTCCTTTGAAAAGATCACTTTTCACCAGGCACCAACAAATGTAGAGAATATCCAGGTATTTTTGGGTCCTGTGTGAATGAGGATGTTCTGCCTCAAATTTCCTGCACAAATTTTATCTGCACATAGACAAAAACGCAAGCTTTGCTTTTCCTCTCAAGTATCTTATTCTGTTAAATTTTGCAATAATCCATTAATGTAAATAAACAATTTACATGAACTACAGAGGGTATGAGGTCTAAAATAGAGGCCTTTCTTCTATACCCATCCGTCCATCCACCCACCCACCCCCATTGACAGACAGGGACTCATGTAGCCTAGGCTGCCTGGGAGTATGGCTTCAAACTGACTCTCCTGGCTCCAACTCCTAGGGGTTTCTTTACTGAGGTCTTTCTTCCTTGGAGCTAATCTACAGACAGAATGAGACATAAACCACTTTAATGAGTACATATGCACCCACACTCACATGCAAAGACCCTTATAACTAGGCTAAATCTAAGCCAATGCTGTTTGGGGACAGTTACTAAATGAGTAGCTTCAGGAAGTAATAATAGTAGAAATACTACAGACAATTTGATCAAAACAGAAATTATACTACTATTTTAATATAGAGTTTCAACTTCCAAATCAATAATGAACTGGAGCCTATACAGAAGTAGAGGAAAATAACAGGTGGCTCTTACATCAATTATAATAACAGTAAGGTTAACTGTACTTACATCCTAAAAGCAAGAAAAAAGGCAGATTACTTACAATCTATTGACTGCTAAAGTGAGATGATGACATAACAAACTAATCTTTTTTCAAGGTACAGGACAAAGGGAAGCAAATGAAAAGACCTTTACTAGTTTTCCTCCAAATAAATTGGGAAAACAAACAAAAAAAGAAAACAAAAAACTAACCATTAAAAAAAAAAAGCATGTGTTTCTTAAGTGAGGTAGGCCAAATATAGCCAGTCAGGTAAATGTGACCTGTAGCCCCACTACTGGCTTATAAACTGCTTGTGGCTCCTTTTTAGCTGATGGCGAAACCCCACTGCCCCACAAACTCTATAACCCTGGGTTCTGCACTCTATGTAGTAAAATTAGTATTTTTAATAGTAAAGGGGGTGAAGTCTGTCTTCCCATCAGCCTTCTTCTTGTAAACAGGGATTGGAAGTCTCAAAGAGAGAGAACTGAAAAATCTGACCTCTGCTTCAGTTTGCTGTCTACTTTCTTTTTGAAATCTTATACCTGCTCAGAGTGCTTATCACTCATCTCAACAATCTGGTTTATTTTTTAATCAGTTATCATTGTCTCTTACCAGAGACCCTCAAATCGCAGGTTCATAACTGGTAGGACTTGTACTTAATTTTCCCTTATTCATTCCTAATTAATAATGTAAGAGACATCATAAGGAAGAAACCCTATGGCCTAACAGGAAGCTAATACACAACTTTGAGCTTACATTTGTAAAAGTGTTTGAGATTGAGCTTAGGACTTTAGTTATATCCTGATCCTAGTTTACATGTTTTAAATGCAACAAGATTAGTATACTTAACATCTCTTAATCTAATAGACAAAACTCAACTGGTATGTGGTATTTCCAGCTTATTCTTTTTTACTTCTTTGAGACAAGGTCTCACCGTGTATCCTGGGTGGTCTTGAACCCTCGATCTATCTGCCTCTGTCTCCCAATTACTGGGATTAACAGTATGTGCCACCACACCCAGTCCAGCTTATTCATGTCCCATCAACCTGGGACAAGGGGACAGATTAGAACAAAATACAGTGACTCCCATATATGAAAATGCCATAATAAAACTCATTTATTACATTAATTTGCATAAAAACTGAAAATAATAAAAATTTAAAATTCTATTTATTGAAGAACCCTAAAAGGGGCTTTCTGTGTGAACTGGTGCTTAATAAACATTTGATGGTTGATGTGGTTCATAGGTTCCTTATTTCAAAATACTCCTAACTGTACTTTTAAGTTCTTCCATCAAAAATGGAACTAAATGTGGGCCTTTAAAGAGATGTTACCTTCTGAAATACGAATACTAGTAAATTAAAGGACATCTGGACTTGAAACTGGAGCCACTGTGGTATAATGTACTGCATTTACAGAAAAAGCTTATAGTATAGTCTTCACACAGGAAAGGATCTCTTCCCTCTACTTACCATCTAGCAGCTCTAGGGTAACTGTAGGGTCCACATATTCCCACCAGTGCTTTCCATCAGTTGACACAGGAATCTCCCAATTGGACCATTTGCAAGCCAAATGAATGCACACACATGCTATCACCGTGGGTTTGTACTGAAGACAGAAGGTCGTAAGATGCAAACTGGTGTACAGCAGATTTAAAAGTGGAGGGCCACAAAAATTCAAAATATGTAAAACAAAGAAAAACATTTGCCAGTAAGACAAAAGCAAACAAAATCAGAAGTGTTTTTCTTTACATAATGATATTCTATTAAGAGCTAACACTACTGAAAATTATAACACAAAGCCTTTATATAGATCATGAAACACTTTCTTCATTCTCACCCCATAGTATTATATTTTATTTACATAATTAATACTAATAAAACTTTTGTTTTAAAGTCTAATAAGGTATTATACAAAGGAAAATAGTATATTTACAATAATTATCATATATACAACATAACCTTTTTTTGTGGTAGTCTTGGTTCATTTTTTAATGTTATGGCAAAAAAGTAAAGACATTATAAAACAAAGCAATTTTAATGGAACAATCAAAGATGAGACCATTTGATGTTATGTGGCTTAATAGCAAAAATACTTCTTAGTCAATCAGTCCTTGTTCATGTAAATTTCTGTGACCCTTCCAGCAAAGCCTTAAAGAGAACTTACCTTTTGCCAAAAAATTTCAAGGCTCAAAAGAAGTCAACCAATACTAATAAATACTAACTTTACTTCTCATTATATACCAAAAATTGGGCACGTGAAATTTTGCAAAGTTTTTTTGAGACAGAGTCTCATGTATCACAGACTGGTCACAAACTCTCAATATAGTCAAGGACAACCCTGAAATCCTGACCTTTCTGTCTCCATCTTCTAGGGCTGGGATGACATGGGCATGCCACCATGCCCAGTGGTCTAAGTTTTGCTAATCTAAAACGGTAGTTTGGTTCCCATTTCCATAGTGCCCACTTAAAAAATTTTTTTTCAACCTTTAACATCAATCTAGAATAGAACCATACATTCAATTTTAGAGCCTCCTCTGAACTATTTTTCTAGTTTAGAATAGATGAAACAATTACTGAAGAGCCACGAACACATACTATATTTTTATTTTCTCTAAATAGAAAAGCGGGACTTTTAAAGTATCTCTGCAATCCTAGGCACTGATAATACGTGACTACTTCTAATTTATTATTTGGAATATTATCTGGAATAAGCCCCAAATCACATAAATTTTACTTAAGAAACTTTAACAATTATTTAAAAAGACTGGATCAATGTGAAAATTAAAAAAGAAATGTCATTTAACTATAATTGTAAACTAGAAATAGCTTTATACTTACCAAGTTTCTAGGTTAAGTTTAGCTCTGTGTAATCTTTAGCTGCTATTCAGGCTACCAAGTTTAGACTTATGCACTCACAAATCGAGAATATGCCACCAGAAAGCACCACTACACTTCACAGTGTGCATTTAACCCCTCTGTGCCCAAAGTCCCTTGTACAATACACCGCAAAGCAACCAGGAAGGTACCACCACAGTAGATGGTCCAGTCTCCTGTTGCAACAAGGGCAAGAGACACGTTGAGGGGGCCCTGCATTAAAGGAAGCTATAGTGTGCTACAACAGTGCAACAAAGAGGGTCAGGATAACAACCTGTTGGTAGCCATGAAATAGGATGTCTGTGCCAAATCCTTGCTTGCTGTAAGAAAAGAAAGAAGAACGAAGACAATATCATCAGCTTCAATGTGTAAACACCACAAAACTCTTAATACAACAAAACATCAAAGATTTGTACACAAAAAGTAAATTTTACTTACTACTTACAAATATCACAAGAGCGCCATCATTTTCTATACTACTGAAAATCTTCAACAACATTCACTCAAATGTTTCTTGCTATCCCCCATAGATCTGAGAAACAAGCCGATTTGCTTTTAGCTAGGCTAAACTCGATACTAAGTTAAGCATCTAGTCAGCTAAAAGTTGAAATAAAGCATTCTCCTGGATTTAAAAAAAAACAAAAAACAAAAAACAAAAAGAAGAAGAAGAAGAAGAAAAGATTTTTGAAGTCTAGTACAAAATACAAAGAGTTGCCTGCCAAACTTAATCCTGTCATCATATTTAGGCTGGCTTAAATTTTCTTTAAAATGTAACAAAACAACCCCCACCCCAAACTCAGAGTACAACCTCAGTTTTTTACCATGTTATTACATAGTAACAGAATATAGAAAGCCCCACTACACTTTTTAAATTTACAGACCCCAATTAGAGATAATACCTAGAAAGAGGAGTATTCTAGGGGAAATAAGGATTCTTTAGATACTGGTCCAACAGGAAAGCAATTTTTAACTAGTTCTAAGACAGTTAGAACTTCCCCTTCCTTCCCCTTCTCCTATCCCATATTCTTCCCAATAGGAATGACCTCATCAGCCCCACCCCCACCCCGACTGTTCAAAAATCACTGTTAACCTAGTTTGGCAGCCACGAATCCCACCCTCCCTAGTCCCCAGACTCCTTCCCCTCCTAGTTTTCACTCATGGCACCTGTAATCCCTGCTGCCCCATGTGATCATCAAGGGAAGGTTTAACAAAAAGGATTGGGTCTGGCAGAGCTGTGCTAAGGAAGACTGTCAGAGCACCAGAGGTCTTGGAGGCAGTGTGACTTAAGTATGGTATTCTTTCCTGGTGGGGAGGGAAGGAGAGATCACAGAGTGAAAGGTCCCTGTAAATGACAACAGCCAATTCTGCAGCAAAGTAGCAACTGTCTCATCTGGAGCAGGAGGTGAGGGCTTTATATGAATGTCCACCCACCACCAAACAAAACCAACCAACCAACCAACCAACCATAAAACAATAAAAACATTCAATTATGGTATCACATTTCCCAAGGACTGTATCTAAATTCAAAAAACGGGAATGAAGAGAAAGTGTTTTTGTTAGTTCAAAGTCTTAACAGAGCAAAGGAAACTAAGACACTAAAGATGAAAGAACATCTTTAAAGGAAGTAAGCTCAGTTACTTCAAAGCCAAGTCAGACAGACAGCCCCCTCCCCCGCCAAACACACATGAACACAGGCTCAAGCTCTCGCTCTCTCTCTCTCTCTCTCTCTCTCTCTCTCTCTCTCTCTCTCTCTCTCTCTCTGTACTCAAGGTTCAGGCTAGAAACCAGAATTTAGTAGAACGTCAAATAATTAAACAATAACAAAACTCTTTTTGGTAGATGGTGTATCAAATCTGTAGTTTTTTTTTTTTTTTAATTCTAAATCCAGCTTTATTTCCTAAGGCAATACATACACCTTTGTTAAAGTGTTACTAATATTATTAGCGTATATAATGTCTTTCTTCATTAGGCTCTTGACTTAGCAAATTACATGGTTTGCTTCCTTGCAAAGACTAGTTTGTTCTTTCAAGTTTTCAGGGAGATCAATCTACAAGCTTTTCTTCTTCACACCTACAGCTAGTTAAGTAAGCTATTTAATCTGTACTTTACTATAATCGGGGAAGGGAATGTGCCACAAAATATATTTGAGAAGAATAGGAACTATAATTAAAATATTGTGGTTTACAAAATGGTTCACTGATAAAGTATCATCCTAGGATTAAAATATGAGTCTCAGAACTCTACTTTGGCAAGGGTGCTGGTTATGAAGACTCTAGGCTTGTTTTCCAATGTTGGTATTAGCAAAAATAAAATACTATCTAGATATAAAATGAATTCAATTTAGAATGAATGAGACTATTAACATTCTCTCTCTCTCTCTCTCTCTCTCTCTCTCTCTCTCTCTCTCTCTCTCTCTCTCTCTCTCTCTCCAACAAAAAGTCCCAGTCTTCAAAAGTCTTATCCATTTTGTTTAAAAATAAACCTTAAAAATCCTGCAAGAGACTGAAACCACAGGATCCTATTTTCAAAAAAAGAGAAAGCACAGGAGTGGTCCCCAGAGGCTGTGATGCACCCATAAATAATCCAAATGGGAACTAGAGAAGCAACACTGGCAACCTGGGGGAAGAGTTCTAGTGCCACAACAAACACAAAGGGCTCCTGCTTACATATGGTTTAATAGGAACCACAGTGGTGTATGATAGGCTTTGCTAGTTTTCTCTACCAGCACACACAAGCAACCAAATGCACTTGGAGAAATGCAGACCAAAGTAGATGAATACTATTTCAAGATGACATTTGCTCTACGATTATTTAACCTCCGCGCCCCAAAGACAGGGTTTCTCTGTCTGTCTCTGCCTTCCCTGTGCTGAGATTAAAAGCAAGTGCCACCACTGCCTGGCTTACATTTTCCCTTCTTAATAAAACCCAACAAAAGACTTAAAGATTACAAAGTATCCATACCAATCCTAGAGAAAAGAAAACAACATTCATCCCAGATGATTGAGGGTTGAGGGACCACTCACCTCTTACTAACTGGGTGCATTTCACTACATCTGTGTGTGGGTGTTCAATGGTGATCTCAAAACCTGAAATGAAAAGCACTTTTTTTTTCCCAACTACTTACCACTACAATACTTGCCTGAGCAATGCAGCTCACCAAAAGACCATGTCTAATACACTCTTCAGTATTAAAGAGAAATCCAAAGCTTTTCATTGCAGACATGTCCTTTACCCTCCAGAATAAATGACAACTAGTTTCTTAGTCTCAAGAGGAAAAGACAATTATTTAAACATGAAGGCCAACTTGATCTAAAAGTTAGAATTTTAATCCATTGGAGTTTATGTTCAAATCATCAAATAATTATTACCATGGCTGCAGCTTATGTATTTTCTCTCTTTAACATTATCTTCATTTTACTGTTAAACCAAAGGGGCATAGCTACATCTCCTAACAAGAATAATCCAGACATCGAGCTACACAGGCAGACTGTTTCTAAAAATAGCTTCAGAAATTCAAGGAAGAATGTTGGAAAGCTTTCAATGGATATCTAATCAGCTCTTCCATGTGGCAGGATTTTTACTTTTATTATCTAGTATCTTTAGAACACTGAGTCTAAAGTCTAACAAATGAGTAATCAGGGTTTAAAAAGGTGTATTTTATTTATACCTCTCCTGTAATTAACAAGCAAAATAATATTTCAAATAAAAGGATATGTTTTTAATGTACACTTAAACAGTATGCATTATTCTGTGTTTAAGAATGTGCCATAAGATATGCATATCACAAAGTGACTATTATTGTTATTGGCGCTGGGGATGGAACACAGAAGTTGAGAGTTCTACTTAACTCCTACCTTCAGCTCCTATGTAATGCCTTCATATCATAAAAATAAGTTTGTTTTATAACATAACATACTAATATCAAATAAATGTAACTAACAAATTTTGTAATCAAGACAATATGCCAAATAATTGGATTTAGAGGCAATACTCTTTCACTTTTGTATCTTTTAATAAGATACAAAATTGCCTTAAATCCAAACAGATAAAATACATTATACATGAGAGTGACTAGAATAAAAACTAGGAAAATGGGTTTCAGAAAGCTGAATCTAGTCTGCACAAAGAAGGAAATCTAGGGAAGTCAGTCAGGAGCAAAATCTTTTAATAAAACTTAATTCATGTGCTTTAAATAAACTACTTTTAAACTAAAATATGACAGCACATGTAGCTGTATTTCTACTTCTTTTTTTCTTTGTTTGTGACAAGAGTCACTATGTAGTCCTGGAAGCCCTCAAATTCACAAGAGAGCCACATGCTAGGATTAAAGGCATGTACTATAAACCACTCCTACTCCTATTTGTACTTCATCTGGAAATGGAATAATAGTAAAATGAAAACAAAAAATTGCTATAATAGAGCAGTTTTTATTCCATATGTGCGGAATGGAAAAGAACAATGGTCAGAATTCTGACATCCCCAGCGCTCGTATTTTTCTGACTTCAGCTGGCTAGTTTCCTTCCTGAGAACCACTGAACTTTGGATAAGTCTAACATTCTTTTTCTTTTCTTCAGTTTTTCGAGACAGGGTTTCTTTTTGTAGCCCTGGCTGTCCTGGAACTAGCTCTGTAGATCAGGCTGGTCTTCAACTCACAGAGATCTGCCTCTGCCTCTGAGTGCTGGGCCAAAACTAGATTTAAACAACTTTCTTCAATAAGAAGCTATTGTAGAAATTTTTGTTTTAGAATATTGCATATTGGACACAAATGATATGAGCACATACCCAGTGTTTGCAGCATTATGGTTTCAAGTAAAACCAGTTCTTGAGTCTGCTGAAGATAAGCCTGTTAGACAAAAATGATATTAGATATTAGATATTAGAATAAATACAACACCACTATAGTCCTGGACTGTTAGACCTCATGAAGATTATAGTATAGCAGTTGCTTACAAATACAAGGCAAAGAAACTGAGGCAATAAATGGAGCATGCCCACTCTTGGGACAAGTTTAAATAGAACCACTTTTAATACAAAGAGTAAACAAAACTAAAGGAACAAATAAAACAGAGTACCATCAAGCACAGTAGGTCAACTGACTAAAGACCCACAGCCTGCAGAGTGCAAGTTCACAGGCACTGTTGCTTCTAGACTCCAAGTACAGGAGCACTGAGCCAAGGAAGAGCACTTAACTCAAACCCACCTTGTTGAAGAAAACTTACCAATTCATGTCTGTGAATTATTTTCAGAATCAACTTCTCTAGAAAAGGCAAATCTTAAGCCCCTAGATCAATGTCATCCTCCATTCACCATAGAGAGAGACAAATTATCACAGAATCTTTCCCTTAAAATTCAAGAGCCAATCTCCCTTTCACAAAGCTCTTGGAAGAAAGAACATAGAAATTTCCTGCCACCCAAGTCTTGGGACTCTAACAACTGACCTAGGTGAGAAGGAAGTAATACATCACATTTAAGATGTACCTGGTGGCTACCACCTTGGGAGGCAGAATAACTCTGTTTGGGGCTAGTCTAGACTACACACAGAGTTAGATCCTGGTATATCTGCTCTAAACGCATGTACCACACGTGCATGCTCATTTTTCTGAGAACACACTAAACCTAGAGAGTGAGATCACATCTAAGGCACTGAGCTGATCTTTAAAACATTAGCATGTACATACTAGAGTGAGTTTACTCTATTAGCAGCAACTATGAGAACTATTGTTAAACTATTACAAATTGCTTATTATTCAATGTACAAAATAGTATTTGTTCATTTAAAAAACAGTAATGCATTAATCTTCTATTAGAGTCTAAACTTAGGACTTTAAACATGACCTACATCAAATGGAACTAACATAACTTGGTAGTCACTGAGTGGATGAATATTCCCAACTGAATAACTTACCCATAATGCTAGACAAATAACTGCAAAGGTCCACACTTGTATCTCTCATTTTAGGATGTCACAGAACTCGAGAATAACAACCAATCTAGAGTAAATTGAGTCTTCTATTCTTTCCTCCAGTTTTACCGGAGAGTTACTCAACTTCTGTTCTTAGAGGAACACTTACCAACAGGTCACATAGGACACACCCATTCCCCTGCACAGTAAGCATAAGTCACTGTAGTGATCTGAATAGGAATGGCCCCAGAGACTCATGGGTTTGAATGTTTGGCCCGTAAGGAATGGCTCTATTAGGAACTGTGGTCTTGCTGGAGGAAGTGTGTCACTGTGGGGGTAGGCTTTGAGATCTCATATATGCTCAAGCTATGCCCAAGTACACGGTTTTTATTTCTGCTGCTATGGATCAAGATGTAGGGACTCTCAGCTCCTCTAGCAATGTCTGTCTGCACGTTATCATATCCTGCCATGATAATGGACTGAACCTCTAAAATGGTAAGCCAGCCCCAATTAAATGTATTCCTTTATAAGAGTTGCTGTGATCATGGTGTCTCTTCACAGCAATAGGACACTAAGACAGTCACTGAATTCACAAACACTTCAAAGTAACTGTGAATCAAGTAGCATGATTCAAAACCTTATATAATTCAGGGTGAGACACAAATTCTTGAAGCATACAGAAAGCATTCCTGTAAGATGGTTCCTGGTTTAAAATTTATAAAGAAAATCAAAACAACCCCCCTCCCCGTTTTTACATACATCACATTTTGTATCCAGCAGTGGCTCTAGGGGATGCAGACAAGCGTGTGCTACTTTGATAACATGTTCAAGCTTTCGAGCCTGTTCTTCCACTTTTGCAGCCAAAAACAATGCAGTAGGTGATATTATCTGTAGGAGAAATTTTTATGAACTGGTCATTTAAAAGCAAATTCATTTTGGGAATAGTCTCTACTTTCTGGGATTGGGCAAAGAAAGGAATATATTATTATACCATGAAGTATATATTGGGAATTCAACTAAAAGTAAGATTGATGAAAAGCTTTCCCTTTCTTTGGTTCTGGGGAGGGAACCAGAGATTTGCACATGTTTAAATACATGCTTTGGCCGGGCGTTGGTGGCGCACGCCTTTAAATCCCAGCACTCCGGAGGCAGAGGCAGGCGGACGGCTGGGAGTGGAGTTCAAAGCCAGCCTGGTTTCCAGAGCGAGTGCCAGGAAAGGCTCCAAAGCTACACGGAGAAACCCTGTCTTGAAAAACAACAAAGCAAAACACATGCTTTGCCTCTGAGCTGTGTATCTCCAGCACTGATCTAATTCATTCTCCTTCTTCTCTCCTCTCCCCCAGACCGGTGTAGCAACACGATACACTGTGTATCAACTTCTGGGACACTGGTGTTCTCATAAATCAGCACCACAGGACCAGCCAATATTAAAAGTTTTAGTAAGTATTCATTGTATTTATTTTGCAAATAAAAACATTTTGACCTTGGTTAAGTAAAAACTAGCAAGCAAACAAACTTTAGTATTAGTGTGTTCACAGTGGAGGTAAAGGAAAAAAATGACACAAAGTAATACCACAGCTTTAAAAGTTGAGACACATCAGGCCAATCACACAGCACTGCCTCTTTCAGCTCAGCCACTACTCCCTGTGTGGCTAGGAGTCATATCATCTTATATATGGGCAGTGAAAGACTCTATGGGTGCACAACACAAAGAGAATTCCGAAAACGAACAGGCTACATAGAATCTTCATTACTTCACTACAGTAATAAAAGCACTAAAAAACAAAACAACAAAATAAGAAGGGAAACATAATAAAGACCAAAAGAGTAGAACTTTTTGCTAAGGAAACCTGGAAAGTACTCCTTTCCCCCAAAGTATAGTACATTCTTCTCAAACATGCATTACCAATGCCCGGCTAATTCAAATGTTTTTCTTTGTGTTTTTACACAAAGAAGCTGTAGACACCTCAGCAGCTTAGAGCACTTCCGACTCTTGTGGAGGACTCAGGTCTGATTGCCAGCACTCACACCGTGGCTCACAACCATCTGCAACTACAGTTCCAGGGGTTCTAATGCCTTCTTCTATACCCCAAAGGCATGGTGCACAGGCATACATGCTGGCAAAACATTCATACACATAACATAAAAATTAAAAATCTCACAAGCTTTAAAATCATACACCAAATTTTCCACAGAATTGTAATTTCTAAATGCTAAGATACAGGTACCTATTGTTCAAAAGGCAAAATAACACCTGTCTTGTTAAGAGGGATCATTCATTACACAGAAATGATGTGAGGTGGGGAAAGAAGCAGAGCTTATCACTAACAGATTTGTGCCTTTAGCTTAGATAGAGAAGTTATCTGATCAAGAAGGAACATCCTTTCCTGAAAATGTTTGCAACAGATAGGAAATCCACAATGGACTGAGGATCAGAAGGGGACTTTTCAAGTTTAACTGCACGGAGAGCAAGTAGAATAGAAATGATTGAGAAACTCTTCCTGTAGAACTTTTGAGAGAGTCTTACAATGTAATCTTCATAGGCCTCTAACTCTGCCTCTGCTTTCTGAGTGAAGGGATTAAAGGGGTGTGCTACCACACTGAACTTTGGTTTCTATTAGTTTGTATTTTCAATAACCCTCAAAGGTCCATGTACTCAAGGCCTAGGCTAGTACAACAGATTTTTAGGCCACTGGAGGCAAGTCCGAAAGGCAACTGTGACCTTTTTTCCTCTTGATTAATGAGATGAGTAGTTTGCTGTGCACCAGAAACATAAATCTTAGTTGTTTTTGTTTACAGTAAACAGAAAGCTGATTAATACTAATTAGCAAACAGCTATAATGTTATGATGGTAATGCTAAGGAATTTCAAATTATCAATAATGCCTCGAGTAAATGAGTCTGCAATCAGCTAAAACACAAGACTGACTTATTAATCTGAACTCCCATTCCCTATCCCTAAGTAGCTGATGCTCTCAGTGTTTGCTGAGTGTAGATGTGGCTAATGATACCAAAGGCACAATGTCAAATTCCAAGCACTCCAGACGCCACTTTGAAAATCCATGAGCCGACAATTATGGAAGAAATTCAAGAAGTCCCCAATAAAACAAAGGCAAGCACTTCCCCACAATCTTGGAGGGGAAGAGAGCTAGCTAATCTAGCCTCAAATGCTAACAAGAGGAAAGCAATAGAGATAAAAAAAACAAAAACAAAAAACAAAAACCAATTTCCTTCCCCACTACAT
Organism: Cricetulus griseus; assembly: GCF_003668045.3. Classification (NCBI taxonomy): domain Eukaryota; kingdom Metazoa; phylum Chordata; class Mammalia; order Rodentia; family Cricetidae; genus Cricetulus; species Cricetulus griseus. The sequence continues at coordinate 61,016,426 of NC_048598.1, forward strand.
AAGTTCTCCTATTTGCCCAAATAGCACTTATTAAAGTCCCTACCAAACATTTCTCGGCTAACTTACACAATTCCCAACCACACCTCCCCACATTCTTCACACTAGCAAGCAAGTCACAATATCAAAAATAAAAAAACATAGCTGGATGGTGTTGGCTCACACCTTTAATCCCAGCACTCAGGAGGCCGGCCACCCTGGTCTACAGAGTGAGTGCCAGGACATCTTGGACTACACTGAGAAAACCCGTTTTGAAAAACCAAAATAAATAAATAAGAGAACCCATACAACTTTCAAGCTTTGTAACTTTTCTCCTTAGAAGATAAGATAATCTCAACTGGATTCCTAAGGGTTACACTACCTTTAAAAAAATGAAGCATACAAGGAGTTAGGCAGGAATCTTTGGGGGAAGACTCCTGGTTTGGGCACCCATACTTTCTTGTGAAATCTTTTTGGTCCCCATGGACAGCTTAAGTCTTGTCTTCTGCAGTATAATATTAAACCCAACACTCCTCCCACTTCCTGGAAAACCTACTAACTCCATCCTACACCTCTATACCTTACAAACATCATTAGGGACACAAAACAAACCCAAACACCTTTTTAGACAGATACCTGGAAAAAGCCATCCAAGGCTTTAATTTTAAGGGTGACTAAGGGAGGTGATCACACCAGATACTACTGCTTTCTATATGGAAGGCTGACTTCTGGGCAGCTTAGAATTCCTGAAGTTTTAGGCAACAGAAGCATTACTAACAGCTCTGTAGTGTTCAAGGCTGAGCCTGCTTTTGAAAGTTGCCAACATTCTCTGGCACATGTTAACATGGTTTAAATCCAAAGAATTCACAGCATTATTAGAGAAGTACAGATAGTTTGGTTTCTGTGACCAAACAGAAACAGTTCACTGGAGACAGGCACATGCAATATTCATGTTCTAATATCTAGTTCAAGAAAATTTCTCAAATTACTCCAGCTGAAGGAAAGTGGAGGGAAGTTGACTATTTATGTATTTATTTGTTTGTTCGCTCATTTGAGACAGGGTCTCACTATGTAACTCTGGCTGTCCTAGAACTCACTATTCACACCAGACTGGCCTCAAACTCATAGATCTGCCTTCTTCCTGAGGGCTGAGATTAGAGGTATGTACTGCTCCATCATGTCCAGCCCCCGCCCTCCTTTTTTTGAATGCTACATTCTCAAGCCAAGACAAATTTTTGCAGAAATGTAACATACAAATACTGGAGATGAGAGTAGAGGTGAAGTCAGCTGTAGCCAAGTAGTGGGATTGTCTCACTGTAATCCTCGCTGTTATCTGAGTAGCATATGCAAATAATTCTGTCGTCCAGGAAATAGTACCAGTTTATATTGCTGTGGTGAGAATACAACCAACTAATACATATGCATGGTATAGGAATATGACCGAGATATTACTATGTGAAATCAACTGTGTACTGTTAGTTCTGATCTTAAATTTAAAACATTATGTTTAAAATGTCCTTCTTTCTCACTCAATCTTCTCCCTTCAAGTTAAACTCAATTCTTCAAAGGGTTTGTTGCAGACCTAAGAAAATTTGAGAAATCACAACACTTCACATCATTTCAATGATTCATACCCATACTCCTCTCTTCCTCTAGCCTATCCTTTTATGTGTTTTCATTCCTACTTCTTGATCTGACTTTCTCCATCTACTCTCCTGCTCAATTCTGGCCACTCTTTCCCCTCTCTGCCATGACGCCCTCTCACTGTTGACATTCTTCACTCCAATGCTGGCTTCAACCTTGCTGGTTGGAGGCAAAGTCACCTGAATTAACAGAAGGCTGGGGTAATTACTAAGTTGTAGAACATTTCAAATGACTCCATTTGGTCCTCATTGACTTAATAGTCTCGATGAGCATGAATGCCACAATTACATGGACTGACCGAAAAAGTCACAAAGAGCCTAGGTTGCCATATTTGCAAATAAACTAGTAGCAGGCTCACTCTAATTGGTTGTGTTGTATTTTTAATTTCTCAGAGTAGGGAAGACATCCCTGTTCTTTTAATTAACTGCCCTGTATATTTTCCTATCTCTGTCACCCTCACTGAGACTAGAATAACCATTTTTTAGTGCCTCTTAAGAAGGCTCCATTAATAAATACTCATTTAGCTCTAATCACAGCTAAAAACTGGGAAAGCACTTGCCAGAGACTACAGACTAAATAAGGGAACGAATGTGGTAAAGGCATACAGAAAGGCCTCAGAATAAGGATAGAAGGAGAATCCCAAAATACCAGAAAAGGCAAGGGAATATCCACAAAGAGAAGTAACTGGAATAAACCAAAATGCCCATTTGTTACCACAGGAAAGATTTCTAAGCCTGAACCAATATTCTATCTAGCATGTTAAGAGAGCATTCATGACCTTACTTCAGCTGTAAGGAGGTCTGGGCAGCAGAGGATCAGAGAGAATCTTTGTTGCTTTCTCATTCATATGATTATACACATAATACTGTCACACAAGAAAATCCACAATGACTTAAAAAAAAAAAACTTCAGCTTGGGCTGGAGAAATGGCTCAGCAGTTAAGAGCACTGGCTGCTCTTCCAGAGGACCTGGGTTCAATCCCAGCACCCACAAGGCAGCTCACAACTCTTGAACTCCAGTTTTGGGGGGATCTGACACATATGCAGGCAAAACACAAATGTGCATGAAAAAAAAAAAAAAAAAAAAAAGGCTGGGCAACCCAACTAGGGAGAACTCTCACACTCTGAATTCCAATCCTACTCTGAAGCTGGGTTGGGGTGGGAGCTGAAATTTTGATAGGGTCTCACTAGTGCTACCAGAAACGAAGACCTCACCGGGTTTGTGTAGAATATCTGAAAGTCTCTGAAATAACAAAGGCAGACATAACACATTGTACTGGGACACCTGTCTGTATATTCCCATGTAAAAAAGAAAATGTCTTCTTTACATCACATAAAATAATGAATTGAAAATGTGTCAAAGGCCTAAATCCAAGAGCAGAAATAAGAGCCAGATACATAGTACATGTCTGTACTTCAAGCACTTAAGAGGTGAAAGCAGGAAGACCAAGGGTTCAAGGTTATCCTTGGCCACATAGTGAATTCAAACTGAGCCTAAGATATGAGACCATACAGCAAATAGTTTTATTCAGCAAAATAATTCTTGTTTGTTTTCACATTATTTACTTATTTTCCATACTGAGAATTAAACCTAAGGCTCCCTGTTCTTATTACTCAGCCTTCTTTTTTACCTTTTTGTTTGCCTTTTGAAACAGGGTCTCACTGTAGCTGGAGCTGGCCTCCAACTTCTAGACCAAGAGTTTAAACTCTAGATCTGTCAGCTTCCATATCCCAGGAAGTGCTGAGATTTCAGGTTGGTTTTGCCACAATATGTTTTTTAAGGCATGTACTTATCAAATGTTACAACGTAGATAAAACACTGAACTAAGTAAGAAGAGCCTGAGCAAAGGCAAGCATTGAAAACCCCCACTTATGTAAACACACTATGTTGACAGGGCAATTTCCTAAAGGTAGAGGCAAGAGCAAGGTAAGTGGGAAACAAATGGCTACCAAAGAGAGGACACAAAATAAATCCTTTAAAATTAAAAACAAAACAGAAACACAAATATTAGGGATCCTAGATTAGACAAGGGCTTTTCCAATATGACACCAATATAACATCAACACAAGCACAGAAAAAAACTAAATATAATAAACTGGATGTTTATGTTATAAATAATATAACATAATTCAAGAAAGTGAAAAGCACAATACATACAGAATATTTATAAAAATAACATATATACACAAAAAAACCCAGGCTCCTGTTATGTGGAACTACTGGAACCCTCAAACAGCATTTATGGGAAGGTAAAAATGGTGTGACTACTTTAGCAAACAGTTTGGCAGGGGAATCCTTGAAATGTGCTTCAAAAAGCTATCTAAGACACTGAGGTCTAGAATTAACACACAATCCAGAACTTCCACTAACAAACTGTGTTGGAGTGCAGTACTGCTCATAAATCTGACAAATAGAAACAATCCAAATCTCCACTAAGTGATAAATGGGTGATGGTGCAGGCACATGACAGATGAAATATTAAGCATTGAGAAGAAATGAAATTCGAACTGGGCCACAACACAGACCTTTAAAAAAATAAACCATATTCAAGACCTTATTGTTCATAATTCCATTAATACAGACTATATGCAAATTTACAGAGACAAATTAATTTCAGCACTTATTAAATCTGTAGAGAGGGAAGGGGCTCGTGAACACTTGCTGTGGGACATTTTCTTTTGAGTGGGAAGAAAATATGGATTCTAAGTGGATGAAGTCTATGGTCTGTGAAATATCAACACAGACACCTTTTAAACAAAGCTAATGTTAGTTAAGCATGGTGGTGCACGCCTTTAATACCAGCACTGAAGAGACAGAAGCAGGTGGATCTGTGACATTCAAGGGCAGCCTGGTTTACACAGTAGTTTCAGGCCAGCCAGAGATAAATAGTAAGACTCTGCCACTAAAAACAAACAAGCAACCAATGCTAAACATATCAGATCTCTTCAAGACCTAGAGTAACACAAAATAACTATTAATGCCCACCTCAGAAAAACCCAGCCTCTCTGACTTCTTGAACTTTTAATGACTGCCCCAAATCTTTAGAAATACTTCTAAAGATTTTTCTCTTCCTGTCCTCCAAGTTGTTTTTTTTTTTCAAGCACAACTTACTATCAGTTATCACTATCTTCAGATTTAAGCAGAAAATACTATCTTTCCCATGTAAAAAACTTTTAAAATTAGTTTTAGTGCAGATACATCTATAAAGCACATTACTATACCTGAGCCCCAACAGTTTTGGTTGATACACCAATATCTATAGGCTAAAGTAGACTTGTTAAACAGAAAATCTCAGCCACAAATAACAAGAAACTTGGAAACCACTTTAAAATAAAATTAATTCAGATGTATTTTATCTCAATAACCTAAAATCAATATAAAACCTGTTAAATATGATAGTTCATATTTATGCCAATATTAGGCCTGTAAAATGTGGCATTTTACAGTGACACAGTATCTCAATTCAGATGCTATTTCAACAAGATAAAATTCAAGCCTATTAAAACAAAAGTAGTGCTCAGCAGGAATTATTTCATACTGCTTGAGTTCTGTAATTAAGTCATTACAAATCAGTCTCCTAGTGCAATCACCACATTTCATGTGTTACATAGCCACTTTTGGTTAATGCCTATCAGGATCTCCCAGTTTCAATCCAGAAAGATGAAGCAACCATTTGCCACTATAAACCAGCTCAAACTACTTGTTCCTAGCCACTTCATATTAGACTCCTGATAACCTCTTGGTAATTTTCTTCTCTCCTACTAGGATACTTCCTTAAGAGACAGCACTGTTTGTCTTCTGCATTTTTGAAGAAAGTGGCAAATCCCATTTCTGCTTGTCACATTTCTATGAACTCAATCTGTAAAACATTGGTCCTGCTGTTACGTAAGTGAATGCACTGTTACCAAGCACAAGCAACCAGCTTTACATCTTTATTATTAGTGTACACTCTGTACAATAACTTTATATTTAAACCATTAACAATGAGCAAGTAATGCCACAGTCATAAGAGAAAACCTTCAACTGCAGCAAGCACTGTTACCACAGGGGAGGCTTGCTAAGGTGGAAGATCTAGGTCTTCCCACAAACTCTAATTACGTAAGTCAGGGTACAGCTCGGTGAAGCTTAGTTTTTAATCAAAAAAAAAAAAAAAAAAAAAAAAAAAAAAAGCCAGCTACTGATACTGGTGGAGGTTAACTGATGAATCATACTTCCTACACACTGCCTTTCACACTGCTTTCAGTGGGAAATTTCAGGGATACAAAAGATGACCAGTAGCAGATACCTAAGGTCCGTACAAAGATATGAATTCACACGGAGACTTGTTTTTGTCACTGTAGTTGTGTGACTTCAGACAAGGAATTTAACCTTCATAATTCCTATCTTCCTTATTTGTATGAAAAAAAGAGAAAGAGGACTCCAATTTCAACTAAGTGTTTAGAAGCACATGAGAAATCTAAAGAGTAAGAGAAGTCCCTCTTCAAGATAGTGTGGCACACACCTTCTCTGAGACCAGCTTGGTCTGGTTTCCAGGACAACCAGGGCCCCAAAGAGAAACCCTGTCTCAACCAAAAATCCCCATTTCATGAAATCATTAAATAAACCTAAGCAGAAGATAATGAAAGCAAAATTAAATCGATATATTTAATTAACACATTTACAATAAACAAAATTAAAAGACAAAATAAAAATACATTGGAAATGTGGAACACAATCTCAAATAAGCTTAGCAACACAGGAAGGCAGTGTTGATCATTCTACTAAACTTAAAATTTTAGAAATAACAAACTGTCCCTAGTACCCTTGATTTAAAAACAGAAATTATGCACATAAATTTTATTAAGGTCCTTGGAGAACAGGGCATGTGATGATTTATTTTAAGAAATGAGCTGAATCTGCAATTAATTTAGTGGAGTTAACAGCTTTAATTGGCATCCACTCTGCCTTTCTCCAGTCCATTTTTTAGATTAATCCAGAATTTCTCAATCTTGGGACCAGTGAAGCTTGTATAAACTGTTGGAAAGCACTCCTTGCTTCTGTGCTCTAGACACTAGTAACAAGCCCACATTTACTCACCCCACCAGAACAAACATCTCCTGGAGGACAAAACTGACACCCTATGCCTTCTGATGCCAACTTACAAATTACTACCTTCTGGCTTGGGAGGCAGCGCATCAGGGAACACACTAGTATGTATGAAGCCCTGAAGAGTAACTACACCACACCTCATCTAGGAATTAAAACCCAAGTCTATGTGCTCTCATGTTAATGCTGTTGCTAGATCTAAAAACTATGGGGAAAAGAGAAACTTCTGTGATGCAACACATGCAAAAAATATTTCAGAAAGGAGGCCCCCAAATGGTTAACAGCTGAGACTAAAAGGCACAGCAAGATTTATCCTAAGCCCTGTTCTACTGCTTCATTTACCACACGCCGATAATAATAATCTTCAATTATGAAATACTTTAAATCAGCAGCTCTTAACCTGTGGGTCGAGACCCCTCTGGGGGAAGGGTGTCAAATAGCCTTTTCACAGGGGTTGCCTAAGACCAGTGGAAAACACAGACATTTACATTTCAATTCCTATCAGTTGCAAAATTACAGTTATAAAGTAGCAATGAAAATAATTTTATGGTGGGTGTCACCACAACATGAAGAACTGTATTAAAAAGTTGAAGTACAAGGAAGGCTGAGAAACAATGTTTTAAAAGCATCTAGTGGGGAGTGTATTTGTTATCAAGAAAATGTAGGTGACACATTCACTAGACCTATGAGCCAAGACCTACACACCTACATACCCACTCACCTGGCAAAGATTGCAGAAGCAGGCAGATCACTCCGAATTTAGAACCAGCATGTAAATTGTAAATTGCAGGCTAGTCAGGGATATGTAGTGAGACCATGTTTCAAACAAAACAAAAAACAGCGCCCTCCCCCAAACCCAAGATAAAAAGTAAATTTCAGCATACAAATCTCTAGTGCTCAAGCTGACACAGGGGAGCCCCTCGGACATTCTAATTCTGAGAACCTCTTCTGTGAGGGCTTCTCTAGGCACCAGTGATAGAAGAGTAAGGCTCCCAAATAAAACACCCCACTCTTCAGCCTAACAGGCAATTCTGTAGAGGAACAGAAGAAAAGTAGTGGCCCCTTGATAAAAAACAGCTTTCCTCCGAATCAACGAGGAGGTAAGGAAATCAGCAAAAGACTACCTTCATGCTTCCAGTGACACTAAATTAAAAATGAAGTCACTTAGAAGCACAACTATTGTAAACAAGAAAGTAAAACTAAAATTTTAGCTAGGGAAGGGCCTAGGTCCTGCCCCCAATGGTGTGTCAGAATTTGATGATCCCACATGGGAGGCCTCATCCTCCCTGGGGAGTGGGTGGAGGATGGGCTGGGGGGTTGGTAGGAGGCATGGGAGAACGGGAAGGAGAGGGAACTGGGATTGGCATGTACAATAAGATTGTTTTTAATTCATTTTTTAAAAAATAAAATTTTAGCATAACAGGAGGCTGAAGTAGGAGGTTGAGTTTGGGACCATCCCAGGCTACACAGTCACTCTAATATCAGCATGAGTATAGGGTTATCCCTCCCCCTCAAGCTTTAGCACTAGCAGATGCAGATTTGTTTTGTGTAGTTGGAAATCAAGTGAACATGTACAAATGAAACCGAACCATAAAGCTATTGACTCAAAAGTCAATAGTCATTCCTAAAGATTACTGGCCCTGAGTACTTACCCTAACTCACTCTTAGGTTCTTCCAGGGGACGGGTATTCAATTCCCAGCACCCACATGGCAGCTCACAACTGTCTGTAACTCCAATTCTAAGTAATCTGACACCCTCACAGAGAATGCACATAAAAATAAAAAAAATCGGAAAGGTGCTAGAGAACAGACCATGACAAATGAAGATACTTCAAAAAGGCATACCCTTTATAACCTGATGTCAAGGAAACTCTTGGATTTGGTCAGAAACAAATGCATCTTTAACTTGCTCAACCACCCAGGTGTAGTGGCCACTTCAGTAGCCCAGCACTTCAGAGTCTGGGGTAAGAGAAACCCTGTAATGAACAAAACTAACTAAAAGAATGAACAGCTGGGTCAGTCTCTAAGATGGACACAGGGAGGGTGTGACCTCAGGTTATACTTCAGAGAAATAGCTGGGCTAGAGGTTGTTACACTTTACTAAACCGATCTTTTTTTAAAAAAAATATGGGGCTGGATAGATCTGGTTATGCTCACTTGCTGTTTTTCTAGAGGATCCAGGTTCAACCTGCAGTGCCCATATGGTAGTTCACAACCATTCATAACTCCAGTTCTAGAGGATTCAATGCCCTCTTCTGGACACCACAGGTAACAGGCATGCATCTGGTACACGCCCCAAAACCCATACAAATAAAATAAAAAGAAAACTTTAAAACATTTTTTATGTGTGTGGAAGGAGAAGAGGGAAGAAAGAGGGAGAGAGAGGAAGAGGGAGGGAAAAAGGGAAGGAGAGACAGAGACAGAGCAGATAGAGATCCTTCTACTATGTGGTCCCCATTGATCAAATTCAGGTCATCAGGCTGGCAGCAAGCACCTTTACCTGCTCAGTCATCTCACCAGATCACTAGATTTCTCTTGAGCCAAGGAAGATATTCTTTATTTACCAGTCCTAAGGGTAGGTTTATTCTTAAGTTGTATACAGTCATTTATTCTTTAGAATGATTTGACTCTCCAAGAAAATTGACCATTGAGTGACAGTTTCTGGGTGAGGAACACAAGCTGTAAGACTGATTTCTCTCTCTCTCTCTCTCTCTCTCTCTCTCTCTCTCTCTCTCTCTCTCTCTCTTCTGAGACAGGGTTTCTCTGTGTAGCTTTGGAGCCTATCCTGGCACTGGCTCTGGAGACCAGGCTGGCCTTGAACTCACAGAGATCCGCCTGCCTCTGCTTCCCGAGTGCTGGGATTAAAGGCGTGGGCCACCAATGCCCGGCTGCACCTCAACTTCTTATCCCATTGGGTTTTTAATTCATCAAATGCTACTTTGTGTTTTTTCTTAATATAACACTTGATTATAACCTTCTAAGAAAAAGGTTCTCAAGAATGTAGGGAAATATGTATTTAAACAGGACTGACATTTAATTTGAGATCATCACTAAAGAATCCGGTGTGTGGGGAGGACTACTGAGGTTATGCAAGTGATGCCAAATATACAATACAAATATTAAAAACACCTTTAATGCTGCAAAGACCAAGGCAAGAAAGAAGGCTGATATGAGATAATGCTGCTTCCCCAAACAAATATTTCAATTATCCTACAAAAGACTCAGTATAAAGTGTTCAAATCCTCCTTCTTATGTGTAAGAGGTTAAGTAGGGTAATAAAAAATATTGAATGGCTTTGTCAGTAAAAATAGTGAAAACAAGAATGCAAGTGATTTGGACTTAACTAAGTTAATTTGAGGACACAGTTCTACCTTTAAGATAGATGTTTGCTTAAAGCACACACACTACGCCACAGAAACAAACAGAGAAAGGGCTCAAAAAGCAGAGCCTTACAGTGAGGTTTTTTACTGAAAATAGAAAAGTAAACCCACTCAACTCACAAAAAAAGAATTTCCACAATTTTGACTTGTAGTTTCTACCAACATTCTCCAGGGTTACTTTTAAAAACCCAAATTTATTTAGTGCTCATTACTAATTCACTGCTACTTTTAGAGAGAAGTGAAATAAAAACAATTCTTTTAGCCTAAGCATTATTACCAATAAGTTATTTTCTCCTCTACAACACCATTATCAAATTAAGAGTGACACAAAAGAATCAGGAAAGAGCAAGACTCAAGCAGATTGAAGAAGCATAGAAGAGGGACTACAAGAGACCCAAATATACTAAAAATATGTATCATCTTAAAAAAAAAAAAATAAAACCCTGAAAATTTGATAAACCAAGTTAGGTTTAAGATAACTGAACTTAAAACAGGAATTAATCTAAATCTTGAAATTTCTGCCACTTCAAAATTAACAATGCGGGGCTGGACAGATAGCTCAGAAGTTAAGAGCACTGACTGCTCTTCCAGAGGTCCTGAGTTCAATTCCCAGCAACTACAGGATAGCTCACAGCCATAATGAGATATGGTGCCTTCTTCTGGCCTGCAGGCATACACAGACAGAACGCTGTATACACAAAAATAAATAACTTAAACCACCCCCCCCAAATCAACAATGTAACAAACTTTTCTGAAACTGTTTCTTTATCAACTGAGAACCTAATGATTATCCACAAACAATATAAGCCCTTAATAGGGACCATTTGATTACCTCTACCTTTCAGAATAACAATGTCAAAACCATAATAAACTGCAAAAAATAAAAAGTGGTTCGAAATTAAAGTGGGCGCTAAACATTTCTAATATCCCATGGGAATAAGGACTAAGAAAATGCATGTTCTCTGAAAAGAACAAACATCAATTCATAACTTTGTTAGCTTTAAAATTTCAAGAGAAAACAGGACTGTAGTTCCACAGGCCTATAATTCCAGCACTCAGGGGGCTGAGGCAGGAGGATATTGATTTTGAGGTCAGCTTGCATTACACAGTGATAAGATCTCAGGTCTCAAAATAAACAAACAAATTAGTTAATTAAAATGCCTATTTAAAAAGATGCACACATTATATTCAGGACCAGTTTAAGACAGGGTTATTGCAACCAAAGCTAACAGCATGTTTGATGCAAAAACCATAAGTAGAAAAGCAATGCTCAGCCTTGCAACCTTCTTCAGAGTGTAAGAAACTTCACTGAAGGATTTCTCTAAACAGCCTGCCCTTTCAAAGTATCACTTCAAAGCAAATGTTTACACAGGTCTAAATTCACAACATTTGAAGCAATGGGTTTTATACAATTAAGATGCAGCTTCTTCAAGAACTAAAACTGTACAAACTATTCTGTGATTACTGAAATTATTCTAATACAAATCACTCCATCTGCAAAGTTTAAATGAATAAAACACTGCTTTTTTGAGTTGTATGTTTTTGTGTGTGTGGTGCCCCACGCCTTAATCCCAAACACTGGGGAGTCAGAGGTAGGAGTCTCTTTGAGTTCAAGGCCAGTCTGGTCTACAGAGTGAATTCCAGGACAGCCAGAGCTACAGTGAGACCCTATCTCAAAAACCCAAACAAAAACCAAAAGTCAAACACCAAACTAACAAAACCACCACCACACACACACACACAAAAAACCCAACCAAACAAACAAAAAACCAACAACAAAAAACAAACCAATCACACAAGGTGTTGTTTTTGCCTCAGATGGTCTGGCAGAGGCTAACACGGAGTCTTACAGTTTAATTAATAAAACACACACACCCACACACACCCTCTGCATTTGAGGTAAAACATTATTACATAACTCACATTTACAGTAAACTTAGAACACTGTATCCAATAGCAAAACCAATGCTCAACTAATTTTTTTCTGCATTATCTATTCACTTTAACATTGGGCGACTAAGACAATAAAACAGTACTTACATTTCTGTTGAATTTGGTGAAAGAATGGTGCATATAAAATCTGTGCATATAAACAATCGCAGTGTTTATTGTAAGCTGAGAGCTGGGATGCAACGTTTAGGAGATAATCAGAGAAAAATATCTCTAAAAACTCAATCAACTTGGATGGAAAACCCTCGATTTATAGTTCCTTTTCCATTTACTCCAAATCCAACCCCCAACCTTTAGAGTATATAAAGTCTTCGAGGAAAAGTGAGAGACCAGGCTTGATGCCGAATTACTCTAATACGCTTTGTAAAGAGCGCCCGGGAATTATGTGCAATGGCTACAGCTTAGTACAGTAGAAATAAAGTAGTCGAAAGGCGCGCGCCACGCGCCGAAAGAACATTAAAGATCTCCATGAGTTCCCACAGAGCAAGAGAGCCGCCCTGGAGGCAGCAAGGAAGCCTTGGAAAACGCTTTCTGTGAAACATCTGGGACCTCCCTACGTCTCAAAGCCTTTTCTGACTTGCGAAGCACTGGAAGGGGCCGCCCCTTGGCTTCGCTCATCCCGGATTCCCCTGTCGTCAAGGCAGCGATGCTATTCCCCACCGCATCACGCGCTTCCAGGCACAGGTTACACAACGCGGGCTCCCGGCCTGCCTTCCTCGGCTCCTCTCCTCTCCCTCGGGCTCGCCACGGCAGCTCGGGCCTAAGCTTTCTGTGTCTCTCTCGTCCCCGAGGCCAGAGGAAGGCAGAGGCAGCGGCGCCATGTTCGCGGGACACTAGGCCCGGTCACCCGGCGAGCGCGACCGGGGCGTGAGGGACGCAGGGCCGCAACTAGGCAAAGGATACACATTGAGGCGTTGCCCCATGTCTTGGATGAGGTTGGCCGCCTGCTGGCGATGCGACAGCTCTTCATCCGCTTCCACTCCGCAGCGGCGGCTCGGCGTGTTCTCCAGCTGTTCTCGAGTAAAGAACCAGCGAGAAGAAGCTCCACGGCCCGACGCCATGACACTTCCTCCTCCGCCCGCACCCTTAGCCCGCCCCCTTCCCGCCTGCCTCGGGGACTCCGCGCCAAGGCCTCGAGGCCCCGCCCCAATGCGCTCTCCGTAGAGTGTGTCCCGCCCTTTCCGGCCCTGCCGCTACCCCTGCGCACGCGCCGGGGCCCTCCCTGCCGGCTCGCACTGGTCTTTTGCTTTCTCTTTCCGGTCTCCCGCCTCTCTCTGACCCGCGGGACCACAATGCTCCGCGCTTCTTGTCACTGGGAAGGCGCCGAAAGTAGGGGGGTCACTGGAAAAGAAAAGGTCGACGCGGTGCATGCTGGGTCTGGGCAGAGAGTAAGGCGAAGGGACGGGACGGGGCGGGGCGGGCGAGAAGAGGTCACGCGGCTGCGCAGTAGGGTTTGGGCGTATGCTATAAACTCATCGTTGCATGTGTTGGTCTGTGAGTTTGCGGGTGCGTTAAAGACAGAAAAGCTTTTTCTAGTACGGAGTGAAGCCACAGCCTCCGTTTTCCTTACAAGCTTCTGCGTGTATTTTCTTGGGTGTGTTGACTCCTGTCCCACGAATGGCTACGGTCCCGAGGACGGCTCTGGGGAGAAGTTAGCTAGGAAAGACTGGGAAAAAATAACGCTTTTTCTAACAATGGTCGGCGCCTAGGTGTCTTTTGTGTTTTTTTAAAGACTCGTTAGTACATGTTGGAGGTATACGGCCCTAAAACGTTACGTTAAATAAACCTTAGATAAACTCAAGGGGTGGGTATATTTTATTTACTATTTTAATACAATGTGCATGTGTCCCAGGCTGTCCTTGAATTCACTGTGTAGCCAAGGATGACCTTGAATTTATGATCCTCTTGCCTCCACCTCCGAAGTGCTGAGATTACAGATGCGGGGCACCACTCTTCAGATAACTTTATTTTTTAATTACTTGTCAAACATTATGCAGTTAATAATTGGAGGACATGACGGTCTACGTCTTCCATCCAGATTTAAACCTGCGTGTGGTTTCTGCGGTTTGGGGTTTGGGGAAGGTTGAGGAGAAGCAGAATCTCATAACCTAGGTTGTTCAGGAATTGACAGAGGCTGGAGAATGACTTTGGACGCCAGATCTCCCTACTCTCACCTCTGGAGTGCAGGGATTATAGGCTGGTGCCTGAAAAAAAAAATTATTTAGCCTTTTATAAAGTAAGTTCTCTTATAACTGATGATTAATTCTATCTTTTTGCAAGAAAATGCCACTCACTTGTTTACGTGTTATCTGCCTCTGAGTTAATGCCTATTGAATATGACCGATTTGCAGTTAAGTTTTTAACTATTTGCTGAAGACTGCAGTAGGGTAGTACACACTGGCTTCTAAAAAACAATGTGAGGGCTGGCAAGACGGCTGAGCAGCTAAGGGCACTTACTGCCAAGCCTGACAACCTTTGTTTATCATCACTGTTCATTTGGTAGAAGGAAAGAACCAAGTCCTACACGTTGCCCTCTGTCCTTCACCTGTTTCAATGACACACACTCATGCACAATAAACTAAAAGAAAATGACCCTATCTAAGAAATCCCTAAAAAATGAATAAAAGGGCTAGTGTGTTTGTAATTAAATTTGAGGCTTTTGTTTGTCAGTATTTTGGGGTTTCTGCCTTCAGCCTACTGCCTGCTCCACCATACTATGCTAATGTTTTAATTATTGTAGGTGGTTATTGTGAACAGCTATCTAAATACGATCTTGCACATATTGTGCCTTAGATTGATTAAAAGTGACAGTAAGTGCCTTCCTCCAACACCCATTCCTAATGAGGAAAAAGAGGGGGAAAACTGAAATGGAGGAGAGCTTCTTCAGCTCAACAGACAGTATCTACAGAAGACCACAGTCAGCATGATACTGAGATGCTAAGATACAGGACAAAGCAAGGCAGTGTCCTCTCCATTGACTTCTTCCAACATTGTATAAGTGTCTCAGGTGATACCATAAAAAAGAGAAACAAACTTTATGCAGATTTGGAAGGAAGAATTAGATCTGTCTGCCCATAGATGACAGAATTTAAACTTTTTTTTAAAAACAATTGTATATGTTGCTGCACACATGTAGAGGTTGGAGAACAACTTGAAGGACTCTCTTCTTGTCTACCATATGGATTGTGGGGATTGAACTTAGGTCATCAGTTATCTTTATCCACTGAACTATCTTATTAATCTGTTAAGCCTCATTCATTCTTTTTAAAAAGCATTTATTTTTATTTTAAGTGTATGGTTGAGTGTCTGCAAGTATGAATGTGTACCATATATATGAATGGTTCCCACAATGGCTAGAAGACAGTGTCGAGAGTTCCTGGAACTGGAGTTGTGAGCCAGATAATGGCTGCTGGGGTCTGAACTTCAGGCCCTCCACAAGACCTGGAAGAGCTTGTAACTGCTGAGCCATCTCTCCAGCCCCAACCTTTTCATTCCTTTTTGATAACACAAAATTGACCTTGGCTTTCTGTACCACTTTTATAATTGGCCTCATATGATCTTGCTGCTTTACACTAAGAATCTCCCTCTTTTTACTTCCATCCCTAGTAATCTTTCTTGCCCTGACTTTTCCTGCCACAAGGCTTAAATTTATACCATATTTTTATTTTGGACAGCTTCTTGAGAGAATCAATATAAAAATCTAAATGCTTCGCTGTGATCTACTGATCTAGCTAAATTTCTGGCTTCATCTGTTTCTGCTTTCACTTGTCCACACTCTCCAGCCACAATCCCTTCCTGGCCCAAGCACCTTTGCACTATTACCAAGCAGGAAGGCTTTTCATGGCTAACCCATCTGTCATTTAAGTCTCCAAGTCCTCTTGAGAATGGCTTTCTTTGACTCCACAACTGAATATTTTATTTCCCATCTGTCTCCTAGTCACTGTCAGGTTTTCCTTAATGCCTTTCAGGTATTTAGGAAGAGAAGCTTCCTTCTGTCCTCCTGGTCTTCCTCTTATCCTCTATTCTCTTTCCTCCCTCCTTAATGTTTCTCACTTTTCCAATTGCAGGAAAGAAATTCCATCCTTTTTGTTTACATCTATACCTACCCCCCATCCAGTGCCTAGAACATTCCTGCATCCCTGGCATACGGAAAAATGTTCTTGTGAAGATGAATATGAGCATTTACTAGGTTACCGGAAGTTTCGGGGTGCTACACTGAAGTGCTACATGTTACCTGGGAAATTACTGTCTCTTTTCTCAGGTTTCTTAGTATTCTACATGTGTCTGTGAGGGCCTTTCCAGAGAGAAATTGCCCAGGAAAAGACCCCTCTTGAATGCAAGTGAGACCACCCCATAGAATAAAGGGGAAAAGAAAACCCTCCTTACCATAGGTATCCTCTCTGCTTTCTGGTCACCATGGCATGAGCTACTGTGTTCCACCCCATTGTACCTGTGATGCTGGACTGAAATCTCTGGTACTAAGCTGGAAGAGAACTTTTAGCTCAAGTTGTTTCTATTGTATTTGATTACAGTGGTGAGTGATGAAAGAGTAACTAGTAGAGAAAGTTGGTACCAGGGAAGTGGAGTTGTTGCTGACTCTTTAACTGACTGTGGTTATGAAAAAGTGATTTGAAGGAAGATGTAGAGAAACCAGCTCTAGAATCCTTGGGGTTATGCAGACAATTTCTGGCAGAGAGCTAGTGAAAATGGGTGAGCCTGTAGCTGGGAACAGAGACTCTATGAAGAATTGGAGACTAGAGGCCATTTGTGTTACGTTGCCTACATTCTGTCTGTGCCCTAAGACTATGGGAAACTAGACTTATTGATAATAGACTAGTTAATCTGGAGCAGAAAATTTCAAGACAGACCCTTATTCCAGCTTTGGAATGGGCACTCCTGACTGCTTTTAACCAGTTTTATATTGAGGTCAGGGAGCGAAAGAGCAGAGAAGATTTGAAAAGTAATTTGGTCAGAAAAGGATGGTGTTCAAAGTTAAGGCTTTAGCATGGTGTTTGAAGAGATCAGGTGCATAAAAAGAACCCAGGAGGGTGTGGCTACTCTGTTGGGAGGCGGTATTGAGGATGCATGAAACCCTGCTTCTAAACCAGCACCGCATAAAAGCAAACTGGGCATGGTGGCATAGCCTGTAACCCCAGTGCTGGTGGGGGGTTGGGACGGGGGGGGCCCGGTGAGGTGGACAGGAAGTTCAAGGGCATATTTGGCTACATCATGAATTGAGCTCAAGGTCAGGCTAGGATACTTGAGACTTCTTTAAGAAGAAGAAGAAGAAAAAAGCCAAGTATCTTGCACCAGGACAGTAGAAAATACTCTGAGGCATTAGAATCAGTGGGACCCCACTCATCACAACTTCCAAAATACAGAGATGCAAACTAATTGGAAAGACTTTCCCTTAAGTAGAGAACTAACACAGGGCTTTCTAAGAAATTCCCCCAGGAGGTGCCTCCATTTGTGGTCCAAGGGGCTCAGCCTCCGCTCAGGCAGGAAGCAGACATTGCTGTTGTTCTCATGATGCTAGTTTTGCAGGCAAACAAAATGAGAGTTGCAGAATCATAGATGTCAGCTCACCTTGTGGCCACCGAGGCTAAGCCTGAGGATTGAAGGATATTCCAAAGATGTGATATGTGGGGCTAACCAGGGGACCCTTAGTACTTGAGCTCAAGAGCAGTGCAAACAAAGCATTTCTCATTTTTATTATTAAAGCAACCAAAACATGAGATGATGTTTACAGTTAGCTTAAGCAACTATCTCAAGGGAATACACCTGGCATTATGTATTATCGTCTTTGGTCATGTGCAAAGAGCTAAGAATACTCCTCACAGGCCTTTGACTTTCTTACAGAGAGAATGTGGACAGACCAGAGTGTTCCCTTCATGTCCTTGCTTCCAAGTGTATTCACTTATAGTTTATACAATTCTTTCTAGAAGGCCACCTTATGGGAAGAACATTCTGCACTCTGCCCCATCCATCATTTTCGGCAAGTTCCCAGCTTTCTTGCACAGGCTCTCACAATAGAAGCCTCCACACAGATTTCGAAGGAAAGTCTGGGAGGCTAGGTAGTGTATAACATTGTTAGAGTCCCTGCAGGCAGCTTAGAGGGTGGTGCATGATGCCCTTCTAGATTTCAGTTTTGGTTTGGGCAGCTCCTTCCTGGATTCCCCCCCCCCCTCCCCAGACAGAGTTTCTCTGTATTGCTTTGGAGACTGTCCTGGAACTTGCTCTGTAGCCCAGGCTGGCCTTGAACTCACAGAGATCCGCCTGTCTCTGCCTCCCAAGTGCTGGGATTAAAGGCATGCGCCACCACCGCCTGGCCCGGATTTTTTGTTAATCTTGAAATTACTAAAGCACACTTCTAGGTGTGTCTGTGAAGACCCTTCCAGAGAGGACTAAGAGACAGTGACTTTCCCTGAATGTGGGTGACACTGTCACATGGGCTGGGTCCCAGACTGAAATAAAGAAAAATGAGTAAGCCCACTTCAATAGGCGCTCTCTCCTCCTGCTGCTTTCCCACAGTGGTGTGAGCTGTTCTGTTCTGCTAGGCCTTCCCCCACCACAAGGGACTGAAACTTCCCTTGAGTTTTTTGTGTGTTCTTTTTGGTCAGAGTGAAACAAAAGTAACTCATAAAAAATGCTATGTGTGTAGTGCTCAATATGAAATATTTCAAAAGGAGTAGGCATTTCTCCCGAATATTTGGTAAAGGAGAAAAACAGTAACATATGCTTTGTTCAACTTTATTTTTCTTTCAAGGCAGATTGAAATTGTGAGTAGAGTGATAGTTGGGGGAAATTATAGAAAGCTACAAGAGGAGCAGGAAGAAGAAGGGGATATTGAAGCACAGATGGTGAAAATAACAGGACGAGAATCATTGAGTATTAATTAGATCTCTTTCTTTGTTGAAGAGCCACCACAAGGTGCACATTAATAGTGAGCCTGGCTTTGTAGTATAGTGGAAAGGATGTGCTATGGAAAGAGTATTTGATGTGAAGGAGAGACGCTGCCTGCTACCTGTTCCAGGCCTAAGTCCCTGTGCAGTGACTCTGGTGGAACAGTATGGGCCTGGAACAAGGGTATCGTGATGTCATCCACTCACTACCCAGAGCTCACTCTACCTCCTGCTCTGGTAAAAATAAACTTACAGATGAAACTCCCTTTTGAACAAGTTCCATCCACTCTGAAGTCACACCTCTGTCCCCATAACTTTTTCTTCTGATCCATCTTCCCTCTTCTATTTGCTTATTTATTTACTTATTTGTTTTTGAGACAGAGTCTCACTGTGTAACCTTGGTTGTGGGCCTAGAGCTTGCTGCACAGACCAGGCTAGCCTCTGAGATCCATTGTCTGCCTCTGCCTCCTGAGTGCTGGCATTAGAGGCATGCGCCACCATGCCCAGCTCACCATCTCTTTACTTTTGAAAGAAGTGTCCATCTGTCCTCCCAGGCTCAGCCCAAGTTCTAAGATCTGCCAGACCTGGGAGAGTACAATAAATTTTGGTTAAGTCTCTTTGAGCTTTGTATTTGATCACTCAGCAATTATTCCATGAGCTTTGCCTTACTTTCTTAACTAGCTTTTGGAACAGTTGAGTTTGCACATAACCTGTGTGTAGTTTACAAAGACAAAAATATTCCAGTGAATGACCAGACTATTGGAGATGGTTACATCTGGAAAACACAGATTATTTGGGCACAATTCCCATTTCTTTGATCAAAATACAGAACCCACCTGAGCCTTATAGAATAAGGCTGGTGTTGGATTTTCTCTATGTAGATCATTAATTGTACATTAAATTTAATCTCCCCAAATTAAATAGTTTTGATTTGCATAGATAGCAATGTACTGCTTCTCAGTACATTTCAGAATAAAAACCTTATGAAACATTGTTATTAATAAGTTAGAGTATTTGGGAATATTACCCCCCCCCCCTTTAAAGACAGTCTCAAGTAGCCAATACTGGCCTGGAACTTGAATTCCGATCCTCCTGTGTTGTCCTGAAGAGAATGTTCCATTTTTTAGGTGCCATAATTCAAAACAGTTTTAGCGATGTGTGTGCGACTCATGTTCAAAGACAGAGGTGATGTAGCTTCTTGTTTTTTTTTTTTTGTGGCTAATTTTGACTTTCAAAGAGTTTTCTCTCAAGACCCAAAAAAGCCAAGGCATTGCCAGCTGTGAGTTTATCCTGAATAAAAAAGGGAGAGAGAGAGGAGTTTTATTTTAAAGCATGACTGGCTTGATAAAGTACTTAGTAGATAGAGTCATTGATTACTTTTTAAAAATTTTTATTTGTGTGTGTGCGTGTATATGTGTGAAGGCAGAGGATTATGCATTTAGTTATACTGGGCTTATTTTTAAGATATTAAGACTTGTTTTAATAGACTGGCTATTTCAGAAGATAGAATTGTAGGCAAATAAAGTATAGTGGTCTCTCTGTTCAACTGAGCAAGAAGACTGAGGTTTAAGGCACATACCTTTGTTTCTTCATCAAATTCTCCCATGGACTCTATCAACTTCCCAGGCTCCTGCTCACCTAGTGGAAAGGGGTAATCAGTTCCCAGAATGACTTTATCCTAAAAGGAGAAAATACAATTTTATTTGCAAACATGAGAATGTAAAAGAGCCTTCTGCTCACTTAATTTGCCTATCATCTGCACTAGTCTGGTAAGACAGCAAATTCCTTCCCAATTTAATAGAAACAGGACTGCTCTAAAATTTTTAAGATTTAGTTT
Organism: Cricetulus griseus; assembly: GCF_003668045.3. Lineage (NCBI taxonomy): Eukaryota > Metazoa > Chordata > Mammalia > Rodentia > Cricetidae > Cricetulus > Cricetulus griseus. The sequence continues at coordinate 61,037,200 of NC_048598.1, forward strand.
TGATTTTGGTATTTTTTTTTGTTCCAGCAGGTGTCACTATTAGGTCTTCTAAGAATTGCAAATCTACTTCCAGTCTTGCTTCTGAGTATGCATGTGTACAAGTGTGAAGGCCAGAACACAATCTTTGGTGTCTCATTCCTCAGGTGCTGTCCACCTTGGTTTTTGAAACAGGGTCTCTCACTGGCCTGGAATTCACTAAATATGCTCATCTAGCTGGTATGTGTCCCCAGAGCCACCTGTCTCCACCTTCCTAGTGCTTGGAATACAGGTGTTTACCATCACACCTGGATCTTTTCAATATGGGTTCTTGGAATCAGACCCAAGTAAGTATGTTTATATGATGAGCACTTAATCGAATGAGCTATTCTACACCTCAGCCCTTGTATTTTCTTAATAATTGAAATGCAGAATACTGAAATATAAGAAATAGGTATTTACTTGATAGAACATATGGATATATTCATGTGAAATGAAAGATTCTACCTTTCTTATAGTTCTACATCACAAGTGACCCTGCAAGAAAAAGGAGTTTGAAAGAAACGTTTTGGGCTAAATGGTAGTCTAACTCCTCATAGCTTTGTAAATAATTCTTTTGTCAATTTCTCTTGAATTTTCCCAAATGAAGTGTGGCATCCTTTCTGCTAGTGCTCTCTAAATGAGCCACAATCCCTTTTAGTCACAGCAAGCTTTTCATAGTTTGCTGACTTTAATGGGTTGATGCCTCTGGTTGCAATGTCCTGTTCATCTTGAACTCTGATTTGTGTGTGTGTGTGTGTGTGTGTGTGTGTGTGTGTGTGTGTGTGTGTGTGTGTGGTTGGGGGGGTACCACATGTGTGAAAGCATTGATGGAGAGAAAAGAAGATAGTGTCAGAGCCGCCGCTGTTGGTGTTAGAGGTGGTTATAACCTGCCTGATGTGGGTGCTGGGGACCGAACTTGGGTCTTCTGGAAGAGCGGCAAGTGCTCTTAACCACTGAGACATCTCTCCAGCCCTGTTGAACTCTTTTACTAATTCATTAATGTGGTATTTAGTTTTTAATTTTACGGAGTTTTAAAGCTACACAAGAGTTGCCTGAAAATTCAAGAATCTTCCATATAACAATCACCCAACTTAAGAAGTTGTTTATATTTTGACACCTTGCTTTATTATTTTCAATTATATTTATGTATGTGTGTATGTATGTATGTCTGCATATATATATATGTTCATTGCATATATGTTGCATCTGCATATATACATATATGACCTATTGAGTCATCTCTCTGGCTCAATACATTGTTTTATTATCATAACTGATACTGTTAAGATACTGTACAACTGTACTAACAGTGTGCATTATCTACCTGTCATCTATCTCTGTGTGTATGTAATCTATCTATCTAATCTATCTATCTATCTATCTATCTATCTATCTATCTATCTATCTATCTATCTAGATAAGGGCTCCCTACATAGTCCTAGCTATCCTGGAACTCACTATGTAAACCATATATATATGAATGAAACCATGGTGAGTTTGGAGACATCATGGCCCTTTATTCCTAAATATATTAGCATTTATTTCCTATAAGCAGAAATTTTTCTTCTTTTATAACTTTTTTTTGGTGTGTGTGTGTGTGTGTGTGTGTGTGTGTGTGTGTGTGTGTGTGTGTGAAGGGGGTGACATGTGGAGGCCAGAGTATAAATTGTGGGAGTCAGGCTTGGTAGCAAGTTTCTTTACCCATGGAACCATCTTGATTTCCTCTTCCTCCTCTTCCTCTTCTCCCTCCACTGCCCCCTCCTTTTTCTCCTCATCTTTGTTGAAAGGGCCTCATCTGGTAGGTTTGGTTGGCAAATAACTTGCAGTATAGACCAGGGCTAGCTTAGAAACTCAGAGAGATCCAACTGCCTTTGCCTAAAGACATGTGACAACAGGCCTGGCTAAGAAGACACTGCTCATATAACTACAATGTATTTTCCAAAATCAGGAAATTCCCTATGGAAGGAGGGGGAGATGTGCTTCAGTGCACATGGGGAGGTCTGTCCACACATTTTTGGAAATGAGTTTGTTTTCTCTCTTCAGGGAATGTAACTCATGTTGTCTATCTGTTTGTGTGGGAGATATTTAGCCTATTGAGTCATCTCTCTGGCTCAATACATTGTTTTGTTATCATAACTGATACTGTTTTCAGTTGTACTAATAGTGTGCATTATCTATCTATCCTATCTATATCTATCTATCTATCTATCTATCTATCTATCTATCTATCTATCAGCTTCCTACATAGTCTGGCTGTACTGGAACTCACTATGTAAACCAGGCTGGTCTCAAACTCACAGAGATCCACCTGTCTCTGCCTCTTGAGTGCTGGCATTAAAGGCATGAACCACTACACCCAGCTTATGTATTTACTTTAGTATTTGTACTTTGATAACAATACTTTTATTAGTTCATCAGTACTATGCAGTGTTTGATACAGGCCTACATTGTGTAACAATCAAATCAGGGCATTTGGCTATCCATCAGCTGGTCATTTATTGCTTTGTAGAGGTGAAACAATTCTCTCACAGCAATTTTGAAACATACAAGACATTTCTGGCTAGAATCACCTTATTGTTCAGGAGAACTCCAGGCATACTCTTCCTTTTTAACCGTAACTTTATGCCACCCTCTTCTCTATTGCCTATCCCACTCAGCTTTTGGTAACAGCTTCTGTGCTGTTTCTACAATGCTGATTTCTGTAGATTCCACATATGTTCAATCATGTTGTATTTCTCTTTTGGATACTGCTTCATTTCATTAATGTTCTCTGGGTGTGTCCATATGTATGTATGTACATGTGTGCTATATGCATATTTATGTGTATGTGGGCCTATGCATACATGTAGAGGCCAGATGAAAATGCCAGGTATCCTGTTATGGCATTCTCTAACTTATTTCCACAAGACAGGGTCTCTCACCAAGCCTGAAGCTAGGCTGACATGAAGCAAGCTTCAGGGATCTTCCTGTATCTGTGTCCTACAGGGCTGAGGTTATAGTCAACCCCAGCTTTTTACATGGGTACTTAGAATTTGAACTCAGGTCTTCATGCTTGCACAGAAAGTGCTCTTATTGCTGAACCATCTCCTCCACTATCCATGTTATATACTCCAAATGAAGGTCCTTCAATACAGAGAAGGCCATATATGAAACCACAGCTTGAATTGTATTGAATGGGGAAAAAATGAGAAGCTTTTTCTTTAAGATATGGAATAAGCCAGGGTGCCCTTAATCCCTGCACTTGAGAGGCAAAGGAGAGCGATAACTGAGTTTGAAGCAAGCCTGGTCTACAGAGCAAGTTCCAGGACAGCCAGAGCTACACAAAAATCCTGTCTCAAAAAACAAAATAAGAAATATATGGAACAAGACAAAAATTGTGCACTTTTCACCACTTATAATCAACAGAGTCCTGGACATTCTACCCACAGTACCTAAGCAGGAAGAAGGAGGAAGGGGCAATTCACACTGGACAAGAGGAAGTGAAACTGTCTGTCTTTACAGATGATATGATCCACAACTCTTTAGAATTAAAGAATTCAGTAAAGTTGTAGGGTGTGGTATCAATTTGAAGATATCAGTGGTATGCCTACATAACATCAACAAAACTTTCTGAAGTAGGAAACCTACTTACAGTAGTTACAGCAAAATACTAAAATACTTCGGGATAAATTTAAACATGGAGGTGAAAGATCACTAATGAAAACTATATCAATGAAAGAAATTGAAGACACAATAAATGGAAAGATAGCCCGTGTTAGAAAGATTTATATGTTAATATGTTGTCAAATGGCCACACTACCCAAAGCAATTCATATTCAGACCAATCCCTCTCAAAATGGCAATGACATTTTTGTTTGTTTTTAAGACAGAGTTTCTCTGTGTAACAGCCCTGGCTGTCCGGGAACTCTTTGTAGACCAGGCTGGCCTTGAACTCACAAGATCCACCTGCCTCTGCCCCCCAAGTGCTGGGATTTAAGGTGAGCGCCACCACCGTGGGCAGCAATGGCAATCTTTATGGAAATAGAAAAGTAATCTTATAATTTCTATGGAACCACAAAAGATCCTAAATAGTCATAGTAGTCTTGAACCAAAAAGACAAAACAGGAGTGACCACGTTGATTTTAAAGTATACTTCAAAGCCACAGTCACCCAAACAACATGCTACTTGCATTCAAACAAGTACTCAGGAAAATAGAACAGACTAGAAAGACTAGAAGAAAACTGTAGTCATTGAGCTTAAAATTAGGCAGTGTTTCCATACTGAAGAAGGACCATCCTTTATGATTTTTTTGGTGTAAACATATATTTTCATTTCAAAGAAGAATGAAATGTTTTCATTTTTGTAGTGTTATGGAACCAGAAGTCATCATGTTAGGTGAAACAGGCTCATAACAAAGAGGTAAGTACCAGCACTCATATGTTGTCTATAAAATAGTTGAGCTCATAGAATTTGAGAGTAGAGTATTAGTCACGAGAGACTGTAAGAACAGAATGAGAGAGAGGCAGAGAAGTTGACTAATGGGATAGAGACCAGAAGTTCTGATGTATGCCATCTAGGGTGGTGCATGCCTGTAATCCCTGCCTTAAGAGGCAGACAGATCGGGATTCAAAGCCAGCCTGGATCATATAGTAAATTCCAGTTTACCTGGGCTGCAAAGTGAGACCCTGTCTCCAGAAGCAACCCACCATCTAAAGAACACCAGGAGATTTGGCGTGTTAACACAGTGGGATGACTACACATAATAATAATGTACTGTATATTTCAAAAAGCCAGGAGAAATGACTTGTGATGTTTCACCATAGAGATATGCTTGAGTAGACAATTTAACCTGATAGTAACATTATATCATTTACACATATATCAAAAATCCCATGATACCATATATATGTGTAATATATACACATATATTATTCAAAATAACTTCAAATTTAAAAAAATACTTCAGTTGGTGGTATATACTGGAGGAAATGGTCATTTAAAAGAAATTTGACTTGGGTGTTGGTGGCATATGTCTTCTATCTCAGCACTAGGGAGGCAGAGGCAGGTGGATCTCTCTGAGTTATAGGTCAGTCTGGTCTACAGAGTGAGACCTTGTGTCATGTATATGTGCATGGATGTACATATATTTGATGGCTAGGGATACAGTTCAGAGAGTGCTTGTTGCCCAATCATGAGGAAACCCCCATGAGTTCAAACCCCCAGCACTTCAAGTGAACATGTTTGTGCATTTGCCTATAATCCGAGTGCTGTAGGAGGTAGAGACAGGAGGAGTGTTGGGGCTTGGTGGCTGCCAGCCCAGCTCCAGATTCAGTGAGAGACCTTGTCTTAAGAGAATAAAGCAGAGTGATCCAATAGAACACATGCTGTCCAACACACACACACACACACACACACACACACACACACACACACACACACACCACAGTTTCAAAGTCCATGATAAACTACTAAGTCTATTTTTAGATTTCTGTATTCATTTGTATATGAAGCCAAGCAAATACACCTGGTGTAGAAGCCCTAAAGACACCAAGTTAAGTCTCCTCACATCTGTTCCAGCAGCTGATCTTGTTCTAACCCTCTGTTTGGTATTCGCCAGGGGTTCATCTCCTCTTCTTGCTAAAGCTGTTTACATTTCCAAAATACAACATGATTTTAGAGTCCCACACTTATACTCCACTCGTCAGCTACATTAACATGAAGATGAAATCCAGGCATTAATTTTCTAATTAGGAATTCTTCCCTTCCCAGCATGATGGCATTCTCAGATATAAATATGCTTTGGGAAGCAGTTTGTCCTCTTTTAATGTGGAGAAAGCAAGAGCCTAAAGCAGAAGTGAAAAGCAATCTCCTAGTCTTCTGCAATTCAGCCCTTCTGATTATGATATTTGGTTTCTGTGTGTGTGTGTGTGTGTGTGTGTGTGTGTGTGTGAGAGAGAGAGAGAGAGAGAGAGAGAGAGAGAGAGAGAGAGAGAGAGAGAGAGTGAGTATGTGTAGGATAATGTCAGGTATCAGTCCTTGCCTTTCATCTTGGTTCAGAGAGTCTTTCTGTTGTTTTCCTGTTGCATATACCAGGCTAGCTGGCCCTTGAGCTTCTAAGAGTGGTGGGATTAAAGATGAGCTCATGCTATGTATCTAACTCTTATATGGAGCCTAGGGATTCAAACTCAGGCACCCAGGCATGTATTGCTATTGCTTTACCCGTTGAGTCATCTTATCTCCTCAGTCCCTTGGATTGATTTTTTATTTTTAAATGCTACCACAGACCAGCACCACTCACGGTTTGGAAATTTTTATTATTTAGACTTTCTCTCAACTTCTTTGTATAGAAGGTTATGTATCTGATTTTTAAACTTTTCTTACCTCTTATCTATATGCATTCCTTTTATTGGTAACAATTAGTGACAAAGTCATTTAAAACTTAGTAACTGTTCTATTGCTGTGAAGAGACACCATGACCAACACTTATAAAAGAAAGCATTTAATTGAGAGCTCAATTACAGTTTCAGAGGCTTAGTCCATGATCATCATGGTGGGAGTCAGACAGGCATGACACTGGAGCAGTAACTGAGAGATGTATAATGATCCACAGGCAGAGAGAGGAAGAGGGAGGGAGGGAGAGAGAGAGAGAGAGAGAGAGAGAGAGAGAGAGAGAGAGAGAGAGAGAGAGCAGTGATACAGTTCCTCCAACAAGGCCACACTTCCTCAGCCTTCTAATTTTTTCAAGCATTTCTACTCCCAGGTCACTAAGCATTCAAATATATGAGCCAGTGGGGGCTATTCTTATTCAACCAATACAGTAACTTTTCATCATCCCCAGCTTGATAGTAATTTCATAAATTTATTGGTCTTGAAACTAGTCTAAATCTAGGCCATCATCCTTAATTCC